>NW_008239080.1:1154171-1248896 GCF_000691975.1 Corvus brachyrhynchos | reverse complement strand
GGAAAGCTACCCGATGGAAAAGGACTTGGGGGTGCTGGTTGACAGCAGCTGAACGTGAGCCAGCATGTGCCCAGGTGGCCAAGAAGGCCAATGGCACCTGGCCTGTATCAGCAATAGTGTGGCCAGCAGGACCAGGGCAGTGATTGTCTGTCTGTGCTTGGCACTGGTGGGGCTGCACCTTGAGTTCTGTGTCCAATTCTGGGCCCCTCACTGCAAGAAGGAGTTGGACTGAGTCCAGAGAAGGGCAATGGAGCTGGGGAAGGGTCTGGAACACAAGTCCTGTGAGGAGGAGCTGAGGAAACTGGGGGTGTTTAGCTTGGAGAGGAGGAGGCTCAGGGGAGCCCTAATCACTCTCTGCAACTCCCTGGAAGGAGGTAGCCAGGTGCAGGTTGGCCTTTTCTCCCAGGCAGCCAGTGACAGGACAGGAGGAAATGGCCTCAAATTGTGCCAAGGAAGGTACACATTAGTTATTGGGGAAAATTTCTTCACTGAAAAGCTGGTCAGGCATTGGAACAGGCTGCCCAGTTCCAGTACCTGAAGTGGTGAATCGTCATCTCTGGAAGTATTAAGCAAGAGGTAGGTGTGGTACTTGGCCATGTTTGGTTAATGGTGGAACTTTCAGATTTAAGATGTCTTTTCCAACCTTAATGACTCTGATTCTATGACTTGGATAAAGAAGCTTGGATCTCTGGTTTCTCTGCATCTTGGAGAGGTTATGGGGGTGCATTTACCTTCTTTGTAATGTATGAGAAAGCACATCTCTGCAGTCACTGAGGACTGCACAGAGGTTGTACAGTTTGTGGAGTGTTTATTTAAGGATCTCTTCAGTTATGTTTGAGGAAAAATTGTAAAGGGAAGCTGATTAATGCAATTGCTAGATAATGTCTCTGGTAGGAAAGGGTTCATTCTTGTTTATGGCAAACAGGCTACGTTATAAGCCTGTCTTGCATACAAATGTTATCTCTGAGGTTTTTGTCATAGTTAAAGGAAGAACTTCAATAACTGACTGAAGGAGTTTTTTGCAGCAGGTGCTTATATAATCTTTATCCCTTGACTGGGTATGCAGAAGGGTTGCTGCATCCTGACAGAGTAGCACAGATTTATACCTTTCTTTTTCTTGTCAGTGATGGTTTTACTTACTGCTTAGCTATCAGCTTATGAAAACATTTTGTAAGAGCTTGCTGTTTCCCATTTTCCTTTTATTTCTGCATATAAAAGGAGTATAAATTGTAAACTTAATACAGTAAGTGTTTTAGCATTTCCTTGCTGGCAAGGGAAAAATTGCTGTCAAGACCTGCTCCAGAAGCTTCCTAGTAATACTGTAATATGCTACATAACTTTGTCTTTTTTAGAAAGTACCAAATGCTGCTAACAGGAAATTACAGCTTCCACACCTTATTCTTGCAGCCTGAACTCTGACACAAGCAGTCTTTCTCTTCATGAGTGAACAGGCAGGATAAAATTGGAGCACTACCCCTTAGCCAAATTGAAATTTTATTTCTGAAGCCATTAGGTTATTGAATGTGCCAGGATTGGCACCTTTGTCATCTGTGATACTTGGGGCACTGACTTTACTTTCCAAAGGGTGCTGTAGCAGGGTAGTATCCCACAGGGCTGGCAGGAGTGCTGTGGCTGTGTCCTTTGTACTCTGCATGTGTACATCCACATACAGTCACAGACACGCGCTCAGCCTATGCAGGCGTGGTTGCCAGCCAGGGGTTGGGAGCTGCTCTCTTGACAGTTCAGAAGTTGCTTATGATCCTGCTTACCTGGGTGGTGTGAGGATGGGTGAAATCTGAGGTGTGAAGTACTTTCAAGTTAGGAATGCAAACTTTGGGAGATGGTTTTAAAGGAGGCTTCAATGCAAAACACTGAGTTAAACCGATATTTTCATTAAAAAAAAGTGTTTTAATGAGGTGGGTGTTCTTTTAAAATCCTGTCATCTCATTTCTAAGATAAATAGGAGGTCTTTGTGATGTTTTGGGGAAAAAATCCCAAAAAACCATCCTAATCTCCTTTTTCTCTTAATTTACATGAGGAGTGCTCAACTATGTATTTATGTATATAACTTTATGGTGAACTCTAAATATTGTATTTTATTTCACAACTTAGCTTTTATGTTCTATAATCACCTAATATTTGATAAAATGACTTTATTTTGGTAAAGCAAGCTTATCTTCTCACAATCTTATTCAGTCAAAAAGATTTTTAGTAGCTGACTATTTGTTAATAAGGCAAAAAAAATTAATTCTTTCACTTTGTCACCTTGCAAGGCTGCTTGTGCCAAATGGCTGTTAGACAAGAAAAAGACCTGTTCATCTCAAGAATAAACTGACATTACCTGTGTATCTCCAATAGCTAATGTAACCAGCCTGTCCTCTGATTTACAAACTGCACTTTCATATTCCACACTTAATTTTCTGTATAGAGCTTTCGCTGTTTGAAATTACTTGGATGCATTCCAGAATTAAAGTAGTTATGAAGCCAGCCACTTGATTTTGTGGCTTAAACACAGAAATGAAGGAACATTCATGTCACTGTACTTCTTTTCTAGTTGAGGCTTCATGCAATCCTTGGAATTTCTTTGAAATGCTTTTAGCAATTTTTGATGCTACAGAAGCAATTGAGTAAGTGAGCTGAAGGAATAATTGAAACAATTTGATACATGTTTCTCTCTGACTTACAGAGGTGGGACAGGGTTGTGCAGGGGAAATTTCATTCATGATACTTCTACAGAGCCTATTTGGAGTTAGGAATAGGTCTGCACTTAATGGATTTTTTGATGGCTTTCATGAAAAACGGTTATCCAAACCAAAAGACAAACTTGGAGGAATCCTGTCCATGAAACTCTCTACCACCTACCAGATAGTGGCTAAAAATAGCTAAGCAATGCTTCTAAGGCTTGTCTTCCCACTATTCCTGCAGTAGGCCTTGAACCATATGACTCTCAGGTACTATTAAGCTGGGCTCTGGAACAGTGTACTTGTCTGCCTTCAGTGCAACTTAATGCTGTTGAGTTTGATTTATTTAAAAATATGAAAACAGCCTGTTACAAGCAGTTCTTGTTTGAACTCCTGTCCCACTTTCCTGAATGTGGTAAATTTTAAGTTCTCAAGTTCTGGTCTTGACTCTCTGAACACAAGCTTGCTAAGCCAGCTGTAAGAGATTGCTGACAACTACCATGTAAGCCTTTGTTGCCTTTGTTTGGATAAAATAGTATTTTGCTGCATACTTTGACACCTTAAAAGCACATAAAGACTGAGCTTGCATGGTTTTCCCAGTGATGGGTATGGAGGTAAAGCAAGGAAGCCTTTTCTACTGTAAAGGAAGAGAAATTATGCTTGTGGTGGGGACTAGATGTGACATGAGAACATGCTTCAGGCTATTTGTTCTGTTTAATCAGAAACTAATTCAGTGGATTGAGTGACAAGTAAATAATCCTTTATCAGTAGTCTCAAAAGACTTAAGGTTCAAGGGCCTTGAAGAACATTTAATAGAAAAAAGATTCTTGTACTGTGGTTCTTGCATGATTTCCTTTGCTTCAAGATCTTTATGCGAGATCTTTCATTCTTTCAAAGATGTGCTTAATTCACGAAGTCTGTTTCAGTGGACATTAACATTGCAATTGAGCTTTTTTGTGTTGGGGGTGGGTGAGTGGTGTTTCCTTGTAGGATTTGTTTCACTCCCGCCACCCCATCCACCCCAGGAGTCTGTGAAGCAAAAATGAGGATGGTAGATCTACCTTTTGTGGGAAAAACTAAGCAGCCTCCAATGAAACTAGTAAGTGAGGGTCTTTGAACCAGCAGGATTAGACTGAAAATGCATGATAGTAAATTTTTTTTTGGAGTATTTCGGTATTATTTTGACTTAATTGCTGTCTCTAGTGTGTTACGTTTTGAGGAGAGAAACTTGGAGGAATCTCTGTAAGTTCTGCCTTGTTCTTTTGTTCTTCCCTGAGTAGCCCCTGGAGAAGGCACTGTTTTGTGTTAACTCAGATCTTCTTGTATTAAATTGAATTACATAAAATACAGCTGCTGCTTACTTGTTTTCTTTCGTTTCTCTCTATCTGCTATGTAAGGGTGCTTGTCTCCTGTTCACAATCTTTATTTTTATCTCAGCCTGGAGAAGTTACAGATGTTTTTGAAAGATATTCTTTCCTAACTTGGTTGAAGTCTTGCACAGCAGAACACTTGAGCAGTATGAATTTGGTGTGGATAGTAATGGAAAGGGAGAGAGCACTGCATGGGTATGCTTGGATTGATGCAATGAGGCTTTCTTTGACCAAAAGTGATAGCTTTTGTGAACTGGCTATCAACCACTCAGGATGGGTCAGGTGTGTAGATTTTCTTGCAGTTAATTCTCTGTTCCACAAGATGGAGCCAGTTCTTTGGCAAATCAAGTCTGTCAAACAGCAGGAGAATTTGGGGAAACAAATGAGAATTAAAGTAACTTCACTGCGCTTTATAGGTAAAGGACAGGCAGGATGCTGTTGAGAGAAAAAAAGCATTGTAGTCTGTCAGAAGTCTTTAAAGATGTTGGCCCAAGATAAGTTTGCTACAGACTATATTAGAGGTGCAAAGTTATGTGTAAGGTTATGTGTAATACTTGGCTTCCTTCCTTGTAGAATTTCTAACTGGTAACTGCAAGAATGTAAAGTGAAAACTAACTTTGTGTTTATGTGCCTCTATCATACAAACCTTATTTAAAGCTAGTCTTGACAAGCTTTTTTCATTTAAAACTTTGTCTCAAAACTTACTAGTTTCTTGGCAAACTGGGTTTATGCATGTATTGTAAAGGATTCAGAATTGTTCGCTGAGATGTAAAACGGTTGTCCTTCTCTTTGACAGCACATGTAAAATTGAAAGGCTGCATGCTTGCTCCTTTTACCCCAATTCAGACCTCTGTTTGCTCTCTGTACATTAAGATGTTTCGTGAGAGGGGTCAGCACCTGTAGTGAGCAAAAGGAGTGTTTCGTTGTTAACTGCAGTTACAGTAAGCTGAACAGATGGTGGTGGACTGATGGAGGGAAGGAAACTCAATTGTTGTAATAAGGGAACCAACAATCATCTTTCAACTTCATAGTCAAATTTGCAGTGATCTTATACTTGCTCTTTTGTGGATGTCACCCAGTTATGTCATATTCGAAGACTTTCATTTTCTTTTGCCTCTTTTTAGTTTGTTCTGGTCTCCACTCCACTGCCTTTTTTTTTTTTTTTTTTTTGGTAACGTGTTTGTGTGACAGGTTCTCCTACTCCTGCCCAGTCTTGTCTGTTATTTCTTGCTAATTCCTTACTGCAGGTGGAAGCTGAGTAGAGGATGGAGCATTGACTGAGATGTTTAAAACAGCTGAAATATTTTTTTAACTAATCAAATGGAGAGCTAAAGCAATGTTTCACACTGTATTGACTGCTTGGGTTCATATACAGCTAGTATATGAGGGTTTCACATTTTTTGTAATGCTGATAAAAGTACTTTTTCCGTCAGCATTTTAAATGAACCATATTGTTTAAACCTTGTTTTGTATCTCATGCAGTGCTGTGTGTGTGCTGATGCAAAATAAAACTTGAGCAGTTGGAGTAAAACTTAAATCTTGGACATACAAACACTAATGTACTTTGTGTTTTGTTTCCTTTGAAAATGCATGATACCAGCTTCAGCATTACAATTCCCATCATTATTCTTGCCCAAAGATGCATGTCAGCTTTACACACAAAAAGATGGTTGTATCATATAGAAGTACATTAGAAGGGTTTATCAGCAATGTGTGAATTTTTATTATGGCTTCTTCAGTCAGCTTCTTTCTAAAACAGTGGAGTAGAACACATGGTCCTTACTGAATGAGTTAATGGGGACAGAGAAGAAAGTGTTATTTGGGAGTATGTGCACAAACATTAAGCATGTGCAAGGTATGAGTTCCGTTTAAATCATATGAAGGAGAAATCTGTAATCAAAAATTGTATCCTGAAAAAAGGAAAGTGTGAGGGAAAAGTGGGAAAGATTTTGAAATATGTTGAGAGAAAAGCTTTCACCTCACCAGAGAATATGTAAAAATGATGCCTTTTACGCAAAATTCACACTTTGATGTGCATTTTAGAATGAAAGAATGGCATGTGAAATTGAACAACTTTTTCAGCAATTTAAAAATTGGCTTGAAATCAACTTATCTGAAGACTTTTATCTAAAATTATGTAAATTGCTTTCAAGCTCTTTATTGCTTAGGTTTTAAACAGCTGAAGTTGAGTTTTGAAATGTTCACAGTTTTTTAGTAGCTGTAGATATTTCTGTGAATAGGGAGAATGGTGGTTCTATATAGTAACTGTAGTGGCATGGAAGTCTACTGTAACTGGAAATAAACTCTCTAGTTTTTTTCTTTAATTCGTGAGTTATCTAAAAACTCTGAAAACTTAAAGATACAACAGGCTATGTTGTTCCTTGGTGGCTACATATTTCTTTCCTTTTTTGGAGCCCAGATGGTCTCTAATAAAGGACTCCTTAAATACCATAAATATGTCACAGTTAGTGCTGTTTCTATGCACCTGATTGGATTCTAATATATATTTGGGATGTCCCTGAGTGTTCCCTCCTGGCTTGTTGCCTACTCCCTGCCTGCTGGGTGGGGATAGAAGAGAAATCCTTGACTCTGTGCAAGCCCTGTCCAGCTGTAGCCAAAGTATTTCTGTTACCAGCACTGTTTTGGTCACAAATCTAAAGCACATCTCCATAGGGGCTGCAATGCAGCAAGTTAATTCCATCCCAGCCAGGCCCAGTATACTGGGAAATATTGCTTGGTGTTGTCCATTTAACATGTAATAGCCAAGACTGAAAATTAATTATATGAAGCTATATGATGGCCCAAAGAACTACCTTTCTGTTTAGCTCTTACAAGAAACTTGCACTTGTGCTGTGTTGAAATTTCAAGTCAAAATTAATCACTTCTTTTTATGAAGGTAACTGAATTACAGTTATCAGTAAGACTAAATACACACAACAAACCTTGTGGGCCTAAAAAAATAACCTAGTTATTTTAAGGATTCCTTAAATTGTGTATGACCTAATGCATTCAAAATCTTGTCATGATTTCTCTGGCAGATAGCACACACCTTCACAGCCACCTGCTAAGAACTGAAATGGGAATTTAAGTCTAATCAGTAGACTGTGTATAGAAATATGGAAAAAAAAGTTTAGAGTGAAGAAAAAAAAAGTTCGATTCTCATCTTGGAAGCAGCAATCTGTCTTACTGTTGCTGAAGTTTTTTCCTTTGTTCAGCCAGGCACTGTTCCAGGGACTTCATGGTATTCTAGTATATAGTCTAGTATGAATATTGGTCATTTTCAGTCCTATGGCTTTTTTCCTAAAATTAACTTTAGTAAAGGATGGAAGAGACTGAAAATACTTTTAAGCAGTTATCTATATCTTAAATGACTGAAGAAGTAACTTCACGTGTATTTTTACATTGGAGTGTTGCAGCAAGCTGCTGAACTGCACATTGGCGCTTCTAGTAAAAATTCAAATGGCTTCCAGGAGAACAAAATTACAGTTCTATTAAAACTTATGTCAAATGTGTCAAGTATTTTGTGTTCTTATTGACTGACTGAAGTTGCAGTGTATAGTGCAGTTCTTGGTAGGTAAGATAGCATTACTACTGACATGTAAAGGTGTTTTAAATAGTGTAAAATAACAGCCATCAAGATTCTTGATGTCCAGTCTTCATTTCTGAAGCCAAATATCCATATTCTTAATTGGCTAGCAAAATACATACAGCAGTTAAACCAGGTTACTCTTGTAAATTTTTCTAAAGAAAGTCAAATGTGTCTTTAAGGACCCAACAAAAAGAAACCTGTGAATATTTCTATTAGTGCAAAATTTTTCCTGTGTGCAGAAATAAGGATCCCGACTTCATACAGAATTGACAAAACTGTACATTGTTTATTGAATCTCTCCAAATTACTGTTTAGCAGTTTTCACGCAAGGTTTGCAGCCTAGGCTTTAGTTGACTGTTTGGTTAAGTCAAGCATAGTTGGTTTGATGCCCACACAGAAAATATTTTCTAACTTCTCTTGCCTAGTGCTTAACTGTGGTTATGATTGATTTGTATTAATGAAAACATTTTTCATTTGAAGTGTTTAATATTGCATATTGTCATTACTTGGAATTAAATTCAGAGGTTACACATGAACATTTTTGTCTGGCCTCAGGTTTGCCTGTTATTCCACTGTTTAATTTGTTACCTTATTGCTTAAATATATTTGATTTCCCTAATTTATTTCATAAATAAGTACAAATTAATGAAATATGAGCTTTTGGGAAAATACAAATGCTCTTTTCCAGGAGAAAACCAGCTACAACAAGTTGTCTTTCTTTTTGTTAACAAAGTTTCAAGTGTAATATTTTAACTACAAAGTTAATAATCTCTCTCTTAATTTATTTAGACTTCAGTCGTGTCAAGTCCTCCTTCCAGACTTGTCTCATTAATGTAGAATTTGCCTGTCTGGGATCTCATAGCTGAGGCAGTACCTGAAGTACAGGAACCCCATGTGATGTGTAGTTTTACAAACTCATTTGTGGTAAAAATTCATAGCAGTTGTGTAAACACCCTATAGGGATTCAAAACTTGGACAGCATATAGATAGTATAGTTAAACACCTTCCTTCCCTGTAGTAACCCGATGAAAACAGGCTCCAGGTTTTAGAAAGCACATGGGTTATACTTTGGGGGAAAAACTGGAGAAGCTGTTGGGTACACAAGACTTTATCTTACATGTTTCTAAACTGTCATGACTAGATTAATCTACTGCATAAACTGAGGTACTTGATCTACAATGGAGTGGCTAAGAAGGTTTTTTATTAAGTTTCTTCTGGTGTACTATTTTAGCTGAAACTTGATTAATAGGTTGAGGCAAATGACCTGCAAAACTCTATCCTGGAGCACTAAAACTAAAAGTAGTATAAATTTTAAGTGAGGCCTTCCTGTAATACAAATGTACCAAGTGTAAGAGTGAGTATTTTGTGTCTGTAGTGTTTTATAGGGGGAAATAAAAAGGCAGATCAATAGGTAGCTAGTTGTTGAAGTATTTAAGGCACATTACAAACAGTCTGACCGTTCTTATCTGACAAGTAGTAGTTGTAACGTAGAATTGCCATGTGGGAAAAGGTGTGTTAGTTTTTGTGAGTAACTCCTAGATCTCTTGACCCTTGAAATCTAACTTTATGATAGTAGCAGTTGTTTTGAAAACTGCCAGTCATTTTAATGATTGTGGTCTTAAAGGTCAAGCAGTGGACATCAAGTGCTCTGACTTTTTGAGATATTGAGTAAGATAAATTAAAAGCAAGGTTAAATAAAGATAAACTAAACCCCAAAATATTCCCAGCATTTCCACTCGTAAGAATAATGCTTCTTTGCAACAAATGTGGGATCCGTGAATGTGTCTTGGGATTTTCAAATACCAGTTCTAAAGAATGGAGTCTAACTGAAAGGATTTCTCCTGCTTCCTTCTTGTGGCTATTGCTTGAACAGTGCTTGAACACAATCAGAGCTTTTCTTTTTTCTCTTCTGTTCCCAAGAGTTGAGTGGGTGAGTGGTGGCAGGTGAGAAACTGGGAGGAACACAGCTGAGACATCTGCTGATTCTAATTGTCCATTCCATGCCATGTGGTAAAGTGCTCGAGCAAGAAATGCTTAAGGAAAGGAAGAGGATGAAAGAGAAGTCTTGGTTATGGCGGTGTCCAAAACAAGTGGTGTGGGTGCTGAAGTGCAGCTTTCTAGGAAGTGGCTGGACAGCTGCCTGGCCATAGGAAGTAATGAAGAAATCCTTTCTTTTCTTTTTTTCCTCCCTTTGTATCCAATTTTTGCTTCACTTAATAAAACTGTTACCTCAGTCTGCAAGTCTTCTCCCTTTCCTACTCTTTTCTCCCTGTCTGGTAGGAGAGGAGAGTGAGTGAGCAGCTCTGTGGGTTTTTGCCTGGGGTCAAACCAACACAGTCCTAAGCTAAAGATCAGGAGAAGGAGGCATCTTTTGTTGATCCCAGGAAGGTGTTCATACAATATATTGATATTGAAATGCAAACAACTACGGTTGCAGGAGTGGTCTAGGTGCACGTCTGTCATACAAAAGCAGAAAACAACTGCTCAAAATGTTTTCCAACTCTTCAATATGCCTTCTTGCTTTTCATGGTAGTTATTTAATCTTTGAACTCCTTAGAGTTCAGAACTAGGTGGACTTCAAAGTAGTGCCTTTAACAGTGGTGATGTACAGGGCTGGAATAAAATGATACGTGTTTAATTAGAGAATGAATAGTAGCTTCAAGTGAAAATGCCTAATTGTCACCGTGATAATTCAGGCCAGCATACTTTAACTGTCTTAATATGCCAGCACAGTTGAGAAACAATGGTAAAGTTAAAAAATCAGCCCGATTCTGTTAGAAAATCCATTTGGCTGTGAATGGCAACTCATACTGTAGTTTAGAAATCAAGGATACTGAACATAATGAGTTCTCCACCATCTTAGATGGATATTTTTATCAGTTGGTTTTGCAAATCTCTGTATAGTCATTTCCTAAGAGCTTGCATGCTACTGTTGTAAAGTCTGTGCTGTATGAGGTATTAAAAGATTTGTTGCATTAATACAAAATTGCCCTGCAATTAATTTCAAGTTAAGTACAAATGCATGTCTTAAGAAGCTTTTAAAAGGAGAAAAAGGAGCAACTTCTACTGATTTCTGTTGATGCTTCATCTGAGGCATAGCCATAAGGATTTTTCAAGATGCAAGCAAAATTCTTGTTGCTAGTAAGCCAGCTTTCTAAGATTTGTTTGTTGTGTTGTTTTGGAGGTGGGGAGGTGGACCCAACATAAGACTTTCTAGATAAATCTGGCTAGTTAATGTTTTGTGACATTATTTAGAAGTCTGTGAGTAAAATTGTTAACAGTGGAGATTGTTAAAAGTGACACATATTCTAGAGAAGCAGAGGTGAGCCTTTATTCAAGCCTGTTCATTCATGTTGTCGGTATAAAATTATGCCAGAGAAAATCTTCACAGTATATGGAATTTTGAAAATAATTGGTTTATTTCCCCATTCCTTTTAGGACCAAGATGGGCTTCTTGGAACACTGGTGTTTTTATCTGCATCAGATGTGCTGGAATACATCGAAATCTTGGGGTTCATATATCAAGGGTCAAGTCTGTCAACTTGGATCAATGGACACCAGAGCAAATACAGGTAAATTATCTTCAAATATGTTTCCAGTTTGGAAGGGATGTCAGGAGTACTTCTGAAAGGATTTGCATTTATCATGATGCCCAGTTTAAATGTTTTACAATCCTGTTAGCTTTTGCATGTATCATACGTCTACTGTAGTGAGCCTAAATTCATAAAATTCACATCAGAAATTGGTTTAGCTCTCATTTCTCTATCATTTTAGAGGTATTCTATCTTGCCCCAGGGACTCTGAAAGCTACTTCTTGGTTGTATTTGTAGAAAAAGTGTAAGCCTTTTTAGTAAGGGACAGGACAGTAGCACTTGCATCTGTGTGATGCCTGGTTGTGTTCTTTCCGTGTTAGCAAGCACTGACTCTGCCAGGTATGCTCCAGTCTGAAGCCTCTTCCTGCCTTTAGACAAATTTTCTTACTCTTTGTCTTCATGGTCTGAAGAGCCATCCTGAGAGATCAAAGCTTGTCTTTCCCTGGATGGGTTAGTTTACACTGCAAACAGCACCAGTGTTGGTCACTTTTGTCCATCAAGTCTGGGCAGGCAGCCCCCCTGTGCCATGGTCATATGTCCCAAGACGTATGGCAACAGGGAGGTCTCCAAGTTAAAACTTGTAATGTCACTTAAGCACTCCATTTGCATTCTGACTGTTTCTGAGTTTACAGTATCGACAGACATGAACTAATGGTTTTCTACCACTTTTCCTTAGTGCATGCAGGAAATGGGAAATACTAAAGCAAGACTCCTCTATGAAGCTAATCTGCCAGAGAACTTCCGAAGACCTCAAACAGATCAGTATCCTTTTTGTTTTGGCTTTCACATTGAAATGACTTTTAATGCAATTGAGATGTTATGACTGTTTCAAGGCACTGCTACATTTGTCAGCTCATATTATTTATTTCATTGATATTGTTGTATAAGAAATGACAGTGGAAGTTGAGAACAGTTCAGAAAAGGTTTAAATTACTTCAGTCATAGCAAATCTACTTCTTAATGAGATTTGGCAAGCACCATTTATTTTTGCTTTCAGAGGAGGTGACTTCATAAGTTCCCTGTATGTAGGAAGTTAGAGTGATACTGGAGAGCTCTTGAATATTCTGTCTTTATCTTGAGTAACTGCCAGCTGAAGTTAGAAGTATTTGATCAGGAAATAATGAGCTGAATGGTAAAGTAAAATAAGCCATTGCATCTTACTGCAGTGAAGCATGGATTTCTTTCTCTAGGTGACTAGCATGGAAATACATAAATAAACCCAGCCTCTCTGATGGCCACCAGTTGTGTTTGTGTGTGATTATCACTATGTACCTGGACAGGAAGGGTTGGAAGGAAAACTGTCTACTGGCAATAAATAACTTTTCTCAAGAAATACCTTTACTGAATCACTAGGATAATATATAACAGCATTAATTTAGAGTTGGGTTTTTTTCTTGATTTAGTGAACTTACTCCGTAAGTAGGATTTGCTTCACCTGATCTTATTGGGACTCTTTAATTATAATGAGATCCTAAACACCTACTCTTGAGTAAGCTGTGTCCTTCCCCAGCTGCAGGAGCTGATAAACAGACTTAGACGTAACTTGATCTGAATTTGCTATTTACAAAGGTGATTTTGGTTCTTCTGTTTATTAGATACTACACTCGATATGTAATGCCAGAAGATTTTGTTTCTGGAAGGGTTAGACTCCTCATTATAAAATGCACTTGAGCAGAACTGATACGTTTTTTTCATATTCTAGTAGCTTTTGAATTAAACATACATCCTCATAAGAAAAAAGTAACTGGAACCAGATAGCACTGTAGTATTCCAGCTGTAATATTCTAGAACTTTATTTTAGCCATATGACCGAAATATTTTGACTAAAACTTAAAATAGCTCTTGAAGATGTGTATTTTGTTTTTACTGCAGCTAACTTAAATTCACTGGTGCTACTGCAGGAGAAGCAATAATGCTTTAAGCTTTTCTTGTCTAATTTTTAGACTTTCAAAATAATTCTTTTGTTCACACTGTATGCCTTGAGTTAATTACATACCTATTTGAATAGTTGTTAGCTTCTAACTGGTGGACTTAGTCAACTGAATATATTTAATTGCCTGTGTTTTCTTTATTAAAGCTGCACTACCATGAGAGGTGATACCAACATTTTCTGATTTATTTCTCAATTTTCCCATAACTTTGGCAGCTACTTACCTACTTGGCATTCATGACAAGCTGTTGTGTTATGGATGTTTTTTGCCTTTTTTCTTTGCCCATTATGTCACTATAAAATCAGCTTAGTATGTTATCAGTGTTCCGGTTGTGAGTATTCTTACATTCTGAATATTCTTTTGGATGAACTATGAAAATATTTTTCATGTGATCAATTTTGTATATGTTCATCTGTATTAGTGTTTAACTTCCTGTAGCACTATTAATATATTATTAATTATACTTGTAGTTTTAAGGTAGTAAAGTGAAGACACAGGAGAAATGTGTAGGTGGGATCTGCCCAAAATCTCCTGCTAAAGATCCCTCGTCGTTTCTGCTCCTTAATCATAAGAGTGACCTTTCTAAGAGCTTTATTCAATCTCTTGGCAGAGATGCTGTAGTGTAGAAGCTGACTTTAAGGACTACTGTGATTTTTTTTTTTGTATGGCAGGTCTAGTTTCCTGTTGAAAAATGTTTTTTCCAACAACAGAGTGAATAATTTTTTTGCAGTATTAGTATTAAGGTAGTTGTACCTTCAAAGTGCTCAGGATGCCCTTTACAATTTATATATATTTGGAAAGAAGTAGAAAGCAGTGTTTTGATTTTTGTAATTGTTATGAAACTGTCTTCAGGTGATGCATACAATTTGAAACTCTGATTTTTGATAATATAATTTGACGCACAGAATGAAGGGACTGAGTGCTCTGAGTTCAGTGTTAATCTTAGGACATAGTATGTGGAGCTAAGGTATCTTTCCATCAGTTGAGGAAAAATTACTTTGGAAGTTTGAGGCAATGAGTCTGAGCTTCCACAGTTGCAATATCAGTTTTTGAATGGATAATCACATTGCCGGACAAAGTAGCTAAAATCTTTTCTTCACATCCTAGAGAGTGAGCTTTACTAAAATTAAAGTATTCACACTGCTTTGGATGAGCTGCTTTATGAAGCTGAGAGAATAATTGAGGAAAACTGCTAGCTTTCCTTTTTGCATTTGGGCTACTGAGTTGTCAGTTCTGGTTTTCTACATCATTATGCTTGCTGCTATTTCCATCTTTGCTTCAGTATCTTTTTGTCACTAGTTGTTTTAGCTTTTTTCCCCTTCCACAAGGATGTTTGTTTTAACAGGAGACTCATGAAGGACTTAGTGATCTTGGAGAAGTGTTTATGATCAGCATTTGATAAATGGTGGAATTCGTGCAAATCAGAGAACAGATACATACATTTCACCTTTTTTCTGAACAGAAAGTTTTTTTTTTCCCCCAAGTTAAGACAGTAAGCTATAATTATTTACCATATATGAGTACCATTGTTCAAGTATTTTCAGTACCACAGCCATGTAGCTTATAAATGCCAGGTGAAAACGTCCTAACTGTGGAACACTGAGTTACTTATACTCTATCTTTCTCATATTGTTTTCGTAAGAGATTAAACTGATTAATTTCGTGTAGTACAAAGAACCCCATTTTGGGCACTGCAGCAGCAGTTGTTCTGTGTAGAGTGGTTTGTTCTGCTGTTTTAAAAATACAAAAAGAGATGAATCAGGTGCAGTTTTTTAATTTGAATAACCAATGAGCTTTTTTAGGTTGATGTTACTATTTATTTGAATGCATATTTTCCTTAAACTAGCTACTTCCAGAGCTGTGGAATTTTTCATCAGGGATAAGTATGAAAAGAAGAAGTATTATGATAAAAATGCAGTTAATGCCTTCAATGTAAGTAAACACTTAAACCAAGAATTCTGTCACTTTTTTTTTTTTTTTTTTTTTTTTTTTTTTTTTTTTGAAAATGTAATATGTAAGAGAAATGTAGCAAACATTATGTATGTTAAAATGTCTTTTACAGTTGAAAACTTTTTGACTCAGAGCTAAGCACTTCCTTCCCTATGTCTTGAAGACTATTCCTAGGTTCTATAAGTTCTACCTACATTGTCTATTACGTTTATATTAGCAAAGCATTATGATCCAACAGGTAGCTTGTTTATGACTCTTTGTATTGTGTTTTTCACTCATGGATAGTTCTTTAACAGTATAGTTTGAGTCTTTTTTATTTATCTTTTTACATGTTACAGGGATAAGATAGGATTGCTGTTTCTGGTGACATGGTCTTCTCTCATTCTCTGTAAGCCTTGATGAGAAATCCTAGGGTGTTTCGAGGCCTTCTTCTGCTGAATTCCAGACTGTTCTTTGCAGTGAGGTGCACTGTAGTAGCAAACACAGGCAGTACAATGAGCCTGCTGTTAAATCCTGTAGCTGTGTGTGCACTGCAGTAAGTTGGCGAGTGCTTCTCTTGGCAAAGGAATTTTGAGAATTCAAACCTTTACTGAAGTTCAGAGTCTTGTTAGGTTTTGTTTGTTTTCTGATACACCTGCTTCTGGAACATATCATCTAGTTTATACATTTTTCTTTATATAGTTGTATTTATACTTAAACATACACAGCTCTGTACCTACCTTATTTAAGTATGGCCCAACCGTAGCTTACTACTCTGCCTTAATAGGCCATGAACTTTGACAGGTTGGTGTGAAGCATGAGAGTTTTTGCTGTGTTTCCCATTTGAGAAAATGGATCTTTGAATGATGGTTTCATTTTAGAAGGGTAAAATAAAGCAAACCTGGAAAGTACAGAAGGGTGTTTCATTAAGTACTGTTGAAATGGGAGGAAATTGCTTCGCTTAAGATGTAAAATACGATTGTGGTTTGAATTACGAATTGGTTACCCTTCCTTACTTTTATTCCAAAATAGAAAGTAGCAAGAAGAGTTTAAAATTACATTTCTTTAAAAAGTTCTAAAGACACTCAAGATCTATCTAAACAGAGAACCTTGGTGTCTAATGTAGCAGTTCACTCATGCTGTAATATGTTTGAAGGAGTAATCGGATTCTGTTTTAGCATATTGCAGAGTAATACGGATCACTTACCTGCTATAGCAGCAAGGTTAGAGTCCAGATCAGCTGAAGAGATGCACATCACTGCTGAGTACTTTCTTCCTACTTGGGCTTTTCTTTCATTGACTAGTGTGTGTAGCATAATCTTTCTGGGAACAAAATTCTATCATACATTATTTTAGCGATAGATGAATCATACACTTTCGCAGTCACCCGTGTTTCTTCAAGACCACAAGGCATCAGACTTGAGGTAGCCACAGTTATAGCAGATCCTAGAAGTACATGATAGTAAATGAGCTGGACGTGTGTAGCACCTACAGTCATTGGTGCTTGTGCTGGGTTATCGTCCCGGGCTCCGGCCCTGGCCCAGGTCACATGCACCTGTAGTGCTGTGACTGGTGTTCGTTCACTGATTGTCTTTCTACTGGGCCTGGGCCTGACAAGGAAAAAGAAGAAAAGGTGAAGCTGAGCTTCCACTCTGCTTGTCTGGTATTCTGCTTTTATGCCTCTGGGTACTGTTGTCAGGGAAGAGGGGAGGTTACCCTATGCTTCTGGCACATGGGGGTCTGTGAGAAGTTTGAGGAGAACGGAGTGAGAAAGGGGTGTGTGTTTCCATGCCCTTGTGCAGGGGGTGGTGACGGTTTTTAAAGGTTTTGTTTTGCATTCCTAATGACATCTGAGACACCCTCTCTCTAACCTCCTAGAAAGTGGACAAAATTCCCTGGGAACTGAGGGGCAGCTGTGGAGAAAGGGGAACTTTCCTGCTTGTAGCCTTCAGCCTCCACCAAATGTTTTGGTAGCAGTCAAGGCACTCACTAGTACAATACTTCGATGAATAATAGTGAATGAAATCAGTTCTTGTGAACTGTTCCCATGGGGTGTCAGTGCTATACCATGGGAAGCTCTTCTGGAAAATTTCTTAACCATACTTGCTTTTACAAGAGCACCTTGTATCCTATTTTTAGTCAAAATTAACATTGTTGGGGGAACAAATGAGCTTTTTAGCACATCTTTTCTTATCACCTTTGAAATGGAAATGCCTTCTGCTTGGATTAAGGCTAATTTAAGTTAGAGAACCACACATATATTGTCTTTTGGTGAAATGAATCCCTTCTAGGTATAAGCAGGTGATACAGAAGTGCAGAAACAGGGTTGCAATGCCTAAGGGTCAATTTCCTTAATGTGGTAATTTCACTGAGGTGGCATGTAAAACTTCAAGGGGCTTTTCCAGATTTCATCCACTGTTGCAAGTCGCTTGTAGTAAAAGCTTCCTGTAGCATAAAAGTTTTAAAACATGCTGTACAATATTTCTCTTAGTGTAATTTTGGAAGGTTCATAAGCTTTTCAAGTTTGTCTAGCAAGACATCTCTGTGAATGTATTCTGTGTGTTGAAGCCAGGAGTATATGTCAAGGTTCAGTTTTTGACTGTCAGGATTCATTTGTTACAATGAGTTACAAATGTCTTTTGTTACAAATTTTTTATTTTATTATTCTTAATTATAGAAGATCTTTTGTTTTCTGACAAGACTGTTGTATTACTAAGTTTCGTTTTTAGAGTTGCACACTATAATAACAAAATTAGCTAGTGCAGAGGCTGGTAGTGCCATCAAACATGCTGACTAAAAATATGCAAATAGAAATTATTTTTTTTTCATGGTTCACTGAAAAGTGATGCAGGATAAAGCTGTGGGCAAAAAAAGCATTTGTGGTTTTATTGGCTAGTTACATTTTAAATAGAATAATGTATTTAAGTAAAAATCAAATATACATTAGTATAATCTAATGCTGACAGAAAGCAACTTGATTTTTAAAAGTATTTAAAATCTATTAAGAAGCATATTATCTCAGAGTTTTCTGATTTGTCACTTTCGGAAAAATGTGAGATGCAAGTTCTGTGCCACTGTTCAGGACTAAATGTGTGGTACAATTTACTCAGCTGTTTTAAGTGGGTTATCAGTAAATAGTTACTCTCATTTTCTTGATTAGACCCAGTGCAGGCTTGTGGCTTATTTACAGAAAGACCTGAGAGGCTGATACCCTGGAAGAATGTATATGTGTTTGTCCTGTGAATAACACATGTGAAGTGGTATTGTTTATTAGAAAGAACTGGTTTTGCTCTTTGAATAATCAACTTAGGAGCAGCAGCAGCTGTTAGCAAATAAATGTATTTTAAGTATCTTCAGCATAGTACTGTTGTCCTGCAATTAATTTTCTGCCAAACCCCTTTCTTGATTTTTAGGCATACATAAACTATGAATGATGTAAAGTATAGCATAGAATCTAATAAATCAAACTTCACATAGCAGTGAAACAATTAGGGCATCTTTATAAATAGTGCATCTAAGAAATAGCAACAAGAACAGCTTCCTGTGCAATATGCTGTGCTGTTTGACATCATTTATCCTTGAAAGCTTGTAAAGTGCAAGTGGGAGCTTGCATTGCTTCTATGGTTAACTACAGACAGTTGCTGTAGGTCAAGCAGCAAGACGTGGTTTTGGATGTTAAAACTGTCCTTTGGGTAGTACAGACATGAAACTGGGAATATCATTCCACTTCAAAATTGTACTTGATCATCACTTTGACTCCTAGGCAAATTCTTTTATATTCATCATAGAGTTTTTTTGTACACAACGCTAGAACTAAAGGGTAAAGCATGCAGAACAGTTTCTTCTATAACCATCTTAGTCCTGAAGACTGTTAAACCTTTTGTTTGCTGTGGACTCTCATTAAACTCTTTATGCTCCTTTAGTTTATTGTTTCCTGGAACGCTCTTAAAAAAGCACAGCTTATAATTATACAAACACCTTTTCCCAAGAATCTGAACTTGTATGCTTAAATAAATGACTTGATGGACGTTTTCAGAATGGTTGAAGAAAATCTAAGTGAGGCAAATATGAGCCATGGAGAAATGCTCTGGAGTGTGGGCTTTCATGAAAGGAATGTCTGAACAGAGTATCATTTTGACTGACAATCTCTGTATTGAGTCCCAAATACTTACCAGAGCTATGCAACTGTTTATGTGGGGGAACAGTTGTTAATGAGACTCATGATCTTAGATGCATGGCCAAGAGAAATGGCAAATCCTGCTTGTTTTAGGTTTTGTGGAGTTAGTAAGAATCTTCCAAAATTACTGGCCTAGAGGACTTCAGCTTTGAAGTAGATGATTGCAGTTTATCAATAAATAAAGAGGAAATGTGTACTTTTAGAACCAAGGTTCCAGAAAATCTGTCTAGAATATGCTGTTCTAGAATTTGAAGTCAGAACTGCTGGGGTGACTCCTTGAGACCCAGGACTGCACTAAAGAAGTTGTTTCTGGTTCACAACCCTAATAGTTGTATTTGACCATATCTACATGGTGCTAAGTTAAGTGTACTAAAGTTGCACAGGAAATCAAGTTTGAAGCAGTCATACTTTCCAAATCTTTTTTTTAAAAAACTTAGCACCTCCTCTTTCATGTAAAATAAAACCTGTAAAAAGACAATCTTTCTTCAACTATTGTTTATTTTTTTATCTAATACAATGACCCTTATGCCATACAAGTAATGAGGAAAAGTGATGAGGTTACTGTGTTGAGTGAGGATGAAGGTTAGCTATGTAGGTATCATCATAAACAATCTCTGCAGCTTTTAATAAAAATAAGTATATAGGAGAATTGCCTTGTTCAGGGTGGATGGTGATTCAGCTGAAGTAAATTTCAAATGCTTTTCAGTCTCAAAAACTATGAAATGGTACAATTTATTCTACTACATGAAGTGGGAATATATTATCACATCCTGACAATGTTTAGAGAATAGGAGACAAAGTTTCTGTATTTAAGAAAGGGTGTGAATTATGTATGTAGCAGACGTTTCAAGTAACTCTTAAGCTCACTGAAGAAAAAGAATAATGGGTCTACGTTTTTCATGTTTTCCTAAGACATTGTGTATAATTTAAGAAGTATGAACTTAGGCAGCTAGCTAAAATGTGATGTGCCTTTAGAGATTGTGATGACACAATTTTCAGAAAGTTACCTTAAAGGAGATTAAATCTATAATATATTTACTGCACTAAAGTATGTTAGGTAGGCATCTTAAGATGTACAAATTGAGGTATGACAGGGCACATGAACATTTCAGTTTATAGTAGCCAGCATTCAGAAGCATTCCACCATTGTTGTGGAGAGAGGTTACCAGTTACCCCTCCCAAAAGTGCAATAAGCCTACTGGGGTTTTTTGCGGTCTGTGAAAAACTTTGGAATCAAGTGATAGGAAGTGTTTTTAAAATATGCTAGTCACGATAGGCATCAATAGGAAGCACAATGGAAGCTAGTCAAGGCAGGCAGCAATAGGAATTATTTTCAAGATAGTTTTGTTAGAATGAGTTATTAGAATGAATTATAGATTTGCAGAATAGCTAGGGTTGGAAGCGACCCTTGGACATCATCCAGTTCTCCCTGCTCCAAGTAGGGCCATCTAGAACAGGTTGTTGAGTCTCATGTACAATTGAGTTTTGAGTATCTCCATGGCTGGAGACTCCATGACCTCTCTGAGCAACCTGTTCCAGTATTCAACTACCTCCACATTAAAAAAAGAAATAAATTTATTCTCATGTTTCGGTGGAGTTTCCTGTGTTTCAATTTGTGTTCAGTACCTCTTGGTCCTCTTTCTGAATGTCACAGGCAACAGTCTATCTGCCTTAGTCTTTGTTCCGGCTCATTCCCTACCCCTGGTTTTCATTCCTCCAGACTAAGCAGTCTGAACTCACTAAGCCTTTCCTTGTCTGAAAGGTGTTCCAGTCCTTTAATCATCTTAGTGTGTCTTTGCTGGACTTGTTTCAGTGTGCCCTTGTCTCTCTTGTACTTGTGACCCCAGATTTGACCATGATGCAAGCTCATGTCCAGCTTGTCCACCAGAACCTCCAGGTCCTTTTCTGCAAATCTGCTTTCCATCCACTTGATACCGAGCCCATATTGGTGCACAGAGTTATTCCTCCCCGGGTGCAAGACTTGGCCCTTTCCTTTGAACGTCAGGTGGTTCCTGATGGCCCATCCTGTCAGTGGTGCTCTGAATGGCAGTACCATGCATGAGCCGCTCCTCCTCGGTTTGTACCCTTTGCAAACCTGTACTCTGTCCCACTGCATGGGTCATTACTGAAGAAGTTAAATAGTGTTTGCCCCAGTGTCAGTACCTGGGTGTACCACTAGTGACTGTCCTTCAGCAACAGTTTGCCGAGTCATGGAATAATGAAGGAGTTGGAGAGGCTGGACTGGATTTTCAGTAAGCCAGCTGCATTCCCAGCAGCTCCCACATGCAGGGTCTTATTTTCCCCACTTCCATAAGTACTTTGAGGAGTACTTCACACAGCTGGACCATATAACTACAAGTTGCTATGTCCAAGTAAACAAAACTTTGCCAAAGATGAAATCTCTTGCCAGTTTAAAGTGGATCATGAAAATGTAAATGATCTTGCATGCAGCAGAACAAGCCACTTAGGGGAAAAGAAGGTAGTGTTCTGAAGTGCTGGGAAATTCTCTCTAAAGACAATTTTCCCTGGAGCAAATGCAGAAAATATTAGGCTGGACAGGAGAAATGGAGGGCAATTCAGTAAGATTAAAAGCATCTGTTTCGTTTATCCAGTGTCAACATTTAACTAAGCCATGGTGACTCTGTAATATCTCACATAGGTGGTTATTAAAAGGAGACAATAAATAATCTAAAAATAGCGGGCAACAATAGGTGGTTAGAGTTGAAAAAAAAAGATTTTGTTCTCAAGTCTATGAAATGTATCTATTTCTCAGAACAGTGTATAATTGCATCTCTGATGTAAATGTTACAAATGTCTATAGCTCTGCACATGTTCAGAACTACATCTTGTTGCTATGACCCAGCAACATCTATCTGGCTTGTGCATAAGCTTCGCCTATTTCTGTAATTAGGATGGTAACTCTGAAGAGATGGAGGAGTGCTGAGTGTGTTCGCAGTACTGATAGAAGAGCACTACTGTCTGCTTTCATAGCCACCTACTGCTCTGTTTTGTGAAACATGGGACTCTGAACCTTTCTTACGGTGTCCAGTGTTACAGCATTGAGTAGGGGAGCGTTGTGGTTTCACCCTAGTCAGCAGCCAAGGGCTACACAGCTGCTTGCTTGCTCTGCCACCAGCAGGATTGGGAAGAGAATTGAGCAGGGTAAAAGCCAGAAAATTTATGGGTTGAGATGAAGACAGTTTAATAGGGAAAACAAAAGCCATGCACACAAGCAAAGAAAAATAAGGAATTAATTCACTGCTTCCCACAGGCAGGCAGGGGTTCAGCGATCTCCCAGGCCCCATCATGTGTAATGGTGATTTGGGAAGACAAATGGCATCACTCCAAATGTCCCCCTTCCTCCCCCCACTTTATACATGGAGCATGATGTCACATGGTCTGGAATATCCCTTTGGTCAGTTGGGGTTACCTGTCCAGGCTGTGTCTTCTCCCAACCTCCCATGTAGCCCCAACTTCCTTGCCAGCGTGGCTGTACGAAGAGCAGAAAAGCCCTGCTCAGCAATAATAAAAGCATCTCTATAATTAATCAACCCTGCATTCAGCAAATCCAAAACACAGCCCTGTACTAGCCACTGTGAAGAAAATTAATTCTACTCCAACCAAAACCACCATCACAGGGAGACATTTTAGTAATTTAAAAAATGCCTTGTGAGTTAGCCTAAAGAACTCCCAAATATTCATAGGTAGGTGTTATTAATAGTACATTAGTATTCTTATACTCTTTTCAGTATTTCAAGAATAGGCCTCTTTAAAAAATGTCAAGCAATTGATAGTGTGTTTATATCCATCTACTAGCAGTCTGTAATTGCTACTGCTTTAGGATAAATTACTGATTTTAGTGTTGTCAACATTCGAAATATATAGTAATAAAATCAAACGTCTGCTGAAATAAGAAAAACATATGTAGCAGCTGAACTTAAAACCTATCAAATGAAAGCAGAATAGTCCTCTTCATTTAGGTTATTTCCCTGCATATTGTATGTGTGTAAACTGGCCACTCGAGGGCACTTTTGTATTTGGTTCAGCTGAGAACTTCCTGAGTGGTTTGATAATGCGCTCATTTTTTAATGTCTTGAATCTTCTGCATGATGCACCCTGCATTTCATATTTAAATGGAAGCTTAGTGTAGGTTTATAAAGCTTCAACTTGAATCCTTTTTAATAAAAGGCTGAATAATGACATGCATCAACTCAGGATTTTGGAAAAACTGCAAATAAAAGCAGGTGAAAACTTTATTTAGTACCTACACCTTAATGACCGATAGTGTTTGTTGACTGTTATGTACCATCAGAAACATGTTAGTACAAACTAAACTAAAGTAAAATCATTCTGAGATTTTGTGTGTTATGTTTTTTGATAACTTCATTTAGTTCTTGTTTAAAGCTTACTTTTTTTACTTGGAATAGTAGTGCGGTCAACAGACTACATCAAGACATTGGGCCAACTACTGTTTGTATTGTTGCTTTTACACAAACTGTTAACTTAGCATGTATTGGGGTAGATCATACGAAAGTGTTTAGGGAGGAAAATGGGGACAGGTAGCACATTTACATGTAAAAGGGGCAGGGAACTGGACTAATACTGTAAGTCTGCAGATTCTTTCTTTTCTGATCTTACATTTTTTTGTGCACCAAAGGGTTTCTCACAGAGCACAGGTGAAACTGAAGTCTTACAATACTATTGCATGTGTATGTAATTTCTTGCTCAGCACTAAAGGTACCAGATGCTTTAAAGACAGTATTGAATTTCATTATGCAAAATGATTCTTTTTGCTGTATCATTTTCTAAAAAGGAGTCACAAAATACAAACAATGGAAAGAGATTCAGGAATTGCTAAAAATTAAATGACAGCAAGTCTTCTAGTCTGAAACACGATCAAAATTTTGTGGAAAAATGAGAAATGTGAAAACTTAAGAAACAGGTCCTTGCCGCCATTCTTTGTTTTAGGCAATTCTGAATTAATTTCTTATTTAGAAGATGTAACTACTCCTAAGTTAAAAATTAAAATTATGTATTCATATGTTAGTTATCATTCTGCAATACATTCGTAATGCATACAATCACGCAACTTAATTCGTTTTCTAGCAGTATGTATGATTGGTTACAGAGGTTGTGTTGGTACTTCAAGGTGCCAATTATCAAAGATGTCTTTAGTTAGCAGCATTCCAGAGCATAGTGCAAATGTGTTATCAGAGTAGATCAGCGTGTGCTTTTTCACTTGGATTCTGGAATAGGGTTGGAAATTGCTTTTTGAATTTTGATGGAGAAATTTAGGTGGCTGTCAACCAGCATTGCCAGATCCTTTTCCCTGAGCAATTTTCCAGTCACTTTTCCCCAAGAGACCCAAGTGCAAGACCTGGAACTTCACCATGTTGAACCTTGTACCGTTGGCATCGGGCCATTTATGCAGCCTGTCCACATACCTCTGTGGAGCCTTCCTGTCCTCCAGCAGATCAACACTGCTGCCCAGCTTGGTTACATCTGTAAACTGAATGAGGGTGCACTCCATCCCCTCATCCAGTTCCTGGATAAAGAAAGACATTAAACAGGACTAGACCCAACACTGAGCCCTGCGGAACCCCACTAGTGACTGGCCACTCTTTGGTTGTGTGACTCCATTCACCAGTGCCCTCTGGGCCTGGCAACCCAGCCAGTCTGTAGCCATCAAACAGTGCACCTGGCTAAGCCAAGAGCAGCAAGTTCCTCCAGGAGAATGCTCTGGAAAATGACATCAAAGTCTTCACAAAATTTTAGCTAGACAACACTTACATGTTTGGCTTTGTCTAGCCACTCAGTTTGATTCGATTTTTTCATTCAGCTTTCCATATCTGGTGCAGCCTGGTAGATAACAAATTCAGCATGATGCAGTGGTGATAAAGCTGTTCAGCAGCTCAACCTTGTACTGTTGCTTTCATTACATAAACTTAATCTGTTCTTTATACATTGTAATGTGTTTTCTCTTAAAGATTAGATTCAGTCATACATCTTTTGTTCTCTTGCTTAGTTGAATATTTGCATATGTGAAGTGTTGCTTTCAAGTGCTCTTTTTTGCCTGAAGTGGTTGTAGTGCTGCTGGTTGTCTTTAAACCTTATGCTTGGGCATTTCTCAGCTTGTACATCCTGTTCCATATCCCAGGCTAGACAGCAACTGCTTTTCACTCTGTCTCCTGCTTATAGCTTGCATAACACCTCTTCATTGGTTCTGTGATTCCATTACTTGATTGGCAAAACTATAATAGTTGCTTTCAGGCCTTCACAGGATAGGATTGCCTTCTCCTAGGTTAGATAATAATTTTAATTTATGAAGAGGATTTGAGATTGAGAACTATTATGAGAGGATGGAAATTGACAAACACCTGTAATGCTGATTTTCCCCCTAGCCCCCCAAATAAAATTCTGCTTACCTAGTTCTGTGTGGTAAGTAGCTGTTACCTGCTGTTCACCTGTGAGAACTATCAAGCTTAAATTCTCCCAAAATCTGAAGTATACAAAAGAATGAAAAAAACTCCAAGCCCAAACCAAAAATCCCACTGTATCTTTAGCAAATTAAAAGTATACCTAAAATGATTCATTATGAGAATTTTACACATTTTATCTAATTGAAAATGCAGTAAGGAGCATGATGTTATAGTTCATAGTTCAATATATTGTGTAGTTACCTAATCATTTTTCCAACATTATTTGGTTACAGTGTGGTGCAGCTGGAGTAAACAGGGTCCCAATGTTCCTATAGCAACGAAATGCTACTGTTTGAGAAACTGCATCATTGCAGCAGGTGTATCCATATTTCTGATAATAACTCAAGGATTTTAAAACTGTAAATTTAGAAATGAGAATTCTGTTTCATATTTCTGGAGGTAAAATTTAGTTTTTAAATTTTTCCTACAGCTCTCCACCACCTTCCAGCAAAAGTGTAGTTTCTGACTTTGTAAAAATACTAAATATATGAATTCTATGAATATTCCAGCTGTATAAGTTAAGAGACTGGTAGGATTTTCTGTGAGAAATATAGGGTATTTAGACACAAGATATGATTGGGTTTTTTATTAGCTTTCAGTTTCCATTTAGGGCAAGCTACTTTTTTTTAAATTAAGTAAAACATGTCATTTAAATTGCTTATTTTGGTCCAACATAATGACCTACTCTGTTATAGCTTCATTTATTTCTGAATTTTCCTTCTAGATAATAGAAGTGATACAAAACAGTGTAGAAGTGTCGGCTTTATAGCTCTGAAGATCTTCTACATATTTTGAAAATGTGTTTCAGTTGCATTTTTATAATAAGGGGAATAGAAAGATAATGTTTCCATTAAAGTGATCAGCTATGCATAAAAAAATTGGATAGGAAGATGTATGAAAATGCCTTTGGAGAAATCCTGGTTTTTTGAGCAAACTGTATCTGTTGCATATATAATGCACACCTTTTGGATAATTCTGGAAGTCTAGTGGTGTTAATAGCAATTTTACATATCAGTTTGTAGAAAAGAAGTGTCACTTGTCTGGGAGATCCTTCAACCTGCTGCTAAGATGTGGCTTTATATTAACCCTAAGCTCTTTATGTACTTGGAGTGCTCTTAGAGAAGAGTTAATGAGAACTTTAATTAATGTATAACTTTCAGAGTTATTTTGCATTCCTGTTAATAAAAATATTCTGTTACACTGAACAAGAACAAAGGCACTCTCTTCTCTCCCCCTCCTCTGGGACAGTCTGCCTTCATGCTTCAGGACATTAATATTTCAGTAGTTACACTGGATAAAAATTGAACAATGGTTGAAACCTAATTATTTTTCTTAGGCCTTTGATATGATCTTTCCAGGTTCATTTTCTTATATTCTGTTCTAGTGAATCTCATTATAAGTCACACTCTCCTACCTGAAACATTTCCTTTAAATATTGTACTCAGAAAAAATCCCCAAACTTTTTCTCCTCTTTATGTTTCTTCTATGTTGTGTAACCACTACCACCAAGATTATTGAAAAAGAAAGGAATGAAAATCATGTCTCTTAGTGGCCTCTGCTGCCTCCCTTCCCAGCTGTTCTTGCTTATTTTCTTTCTCATTTCTTTCCTCTGTTTTGTACAGATATCATCTGATGCTGCTCAGCCTTTGGCATCTTCTCCTTCTCTGCAAGCTGCTGCTGAGAAGAGCAAAGCAGAGGTATATTGGTTTGGGGTGTAACTCTTATCAGGTTACTGCTTTGCACAAATGTTTCCATCTCTATAGAGTAATTTCACTGAGGTAACCTGAGAGTTTGAATTGCTGTTAATACTTCACACACTTGAAATACGTCTCTCCTTTTTTCTTGGACTAGCTAAATGAAAAAAGCCAATACAGCAGGGCAATGTACGTGTGTGGTTGTTACCTCTTGATGTTTATATGTCAAAATTCTGGTTCTCCTAGGGTTTAGTGTCAACAAAACTGTGGAAAACCCACTTAATCCCTAGCTAATGGGCATGAGTGATACTGTTCTGTCTCAACAGGAATAATTTTTGATATCTTTTTTTGAATTACTTGCTTGTTCCGGATTCTAAATTATCAGTATTGTTCCAGGCATTTAGTTCATCCTCCTTGGAGATAAATATAGAATTAATTTGACTCATACTGGTTTTAATATTTCTTCTAGCTGGGATATGTGTGTGTGCTAACATTACATTTACTGTTTAGATGGGTCTTTGAAAAACGTAACACACAAGCAAGTAGTAGATGAGGCATAATTTATATCAACTTTCAGTAAATGTCACCATTTGCAACAATAATGCATTTTTTAGAATGTGAATGCCCAGTGTTAGGCTCTTTTGGATACTTCGCTCTGAATTGAGACTATGCAGTATATGAAATAATTTATGGTCTGAACATAAATCAAGCTTTTCCCTTCTAAATGCAGAAAATTTGGACAGAAGTTATAAATTATTTTAGTTCAACTATATTTAAACATTAATTAAAATTTAAATGACAGTGTTGTAGACGAAGACCACAAGCCTTGTTGAATTTGACATGTTTTAAGTTGTACCAGGAGTAGCAGCAGCCACTAACAATGAAACTTGCCTTTACTTTCTTATCCACCTCTATTGGTGTATTCACATTTGAAAGTTTTTCTCTGTAACTAGTATGCCATGTAAGAAATGAAACTTGGAAAAAAATTAATAATCTTTCCTTAGAATTTAAGACTAATATAAAGTCAAATTTTATTATCTTCGTAGTGGTTTTTGACTGCTTTTGCAAGTAATGAAACACTTGAGCTGAAGTTCTGGCATGAATGCAACATTTGAGAAATGTTTTTATTTAGTCTGAATTCATTTTTATCTAATGGAGCTGAGGCAGAAAGCTTGAATATTGAAATTAGGAAGTGTGAAGGTGAAGGGCTTTTCAAGTCCACAATGAAATTTAAATGAATGAAAATAAAGTTGCTGGGAATCAAGACTGTTTTGTAGATTCTATGAGGTGTAGAGGCAGGAACACTGGAGAACAGTTTATTTTAGGTCTTCATATATTCACTATTAAGCTTTCAGAGATTTGTTGAGGGCAACAAGAAGCATTTATATTTGGTCACCTTTACGGAGTCTTTGCCATATGAAACTTTCTGCAAACCCTCCTTGTTCTTGAAGTCTTGAGAAATAAATGTTTCAGATACTTTTTACTCCAGAAGTGAGTTAAACATATTGTTTAAAAAATGTTGAAGTCAAACTGGAAATCAGGACATACTGAAAAAATGCAAAAACTACCTCTGCTTTCACTTAAACATATTCAAGGAAATTTAAGATACTGTGATTGAAAAGTAAGAGTACTTACATGACGCTTCCAACAACCTTTCCCAGGAGGAGAAGAATCAAATCATAGAATTGTAGAGTCATAGAATGGTTTGAGTTGGAAAGGACCTTAACGATCATGTAGTTCTAACCCCCTACTATGGACATGGACACCTTTCACTATGTGAAAAACGAGGTTCACTCTCCTGTTAGAATTTAAAGAGTTTAATATAAAGACAATAAGAGACACATAAAATAAAGCAAAGGGATAACAGCTGGGTGCCTTGGCGCTCTGCCAAGAGCACACCTGATGCTCGAGGTGAATCCTTTTTATACCATTTTTACTGTCTGTTCTCTATTCATATTAAAACTTTTCCAGGAACTGTTCTGCATGGCCACTCCTTGGGTCCGCCTTTTTAGAGCATGCGTAGTCTTCTGCCTTGCGGTTTTATTTCTTTTGGTTCTTGGGGTTGGGCGCGCTAGGTAAGAGTCGATGGTAGAGTGGATCTCTTAATTCTCCAGACAGTCAGGGCTGATTGCAGCTTTGGGCCTCTTTGCCCCCCGGGCAGAGCTGTGATAGCGGCTCCGGACTCTCCTGGCCGCCCGTTCTCCAGGCGGAGCAGCCTTTGGGCCCTTTTGTTCTCTGGACAAAGTGTTGATTAGCAGCTCCTTGGGCCTCATCCTCTGCTCGCTTGGAGGTTATCTTACTTCCTCACACTTGCTAACATTCTTGCTAAAACGAGAGAAAACTACATCCACACAGCAAAAAGCATTTCTAACATTATATAATATCTACGTTAATACTTCGCGAGAAGCCAATACTATAATATATGTTTATAACAACTAGATCAGGTTGCTCAAACGCCCATCCAACTTGGCCTTGAACACTTC
Source organism: Corvus brachyrhynchos (assembly GCF_000691975.1). Classification (NCBI taxonomy): domain Eukaryota; kingdom Metazoa; phylum Chordata; class Aves; order Passeriformes; family Corvidae; genus Corvus; species Corvus brachyrhynchos. The sequence continues at coordinate 1,218,970 of NW_008239080.1, read as the reverse complement.
CAGGGATGGGGAATCCACAGCTTCCCTGGGCAACCTGTTCCAGTGCCTTAACCCCCTTTACAGTTAAGAATTTCTTCCTACTATCTAATCTAAGCCTGCCCGCTTTCAATTTAAAGCCATTCCCCCTTCTCCTGTCGCTATCCTGACAGAGTCCTTACCTGTTGTGCGTGATGCCCCCTTTAGGTACTGGAAGACTTCTATAAAGTGGCCCTGGAGTCTTTGTTCTTCTCTAGACTCAGACAACCCCAAGTCTCTCATCCTGTCTTCAGAGAGAGGTGCTCCAGCCCCCTGTCATTTTTGTGGCCCTTCTCTGGCTGCAGCCGGTCCATGTCCTTCTGATGCTGGGGGCCCCAACCGCAGAGGGAAGGGTCTGTGAGAGCTGAGTAGAGAATAATTTCCCTTGACCTGCTGGTAACGCTTCTTTTGATGCAGTTGTCTAAGTTTCCATGGGAGAAGAGATTATGTTTATTTAAATTATTCAGCTTGAGAAGGTTGGAGTGGGACGTGGGAACAGAGAATGAAAGAAAAGTTTTTGCTCTGACAGTATAATTTGTGTGTATGTTAGAATGCAGGTTGGTGCTAGGGTCAGTGAAACAGTAATGGAAGAAAGGCATGGCTATGCATTGGTAGTCCTAGTTCAGTAAGGCTGCAAGTCTCAGGTTATAATGTGACCTCAAAATAAAATACTGCTCTATACTTGTCCCAGTCATACAAACATTTCTTGAACACCTTGTGCTACCACAGGTGAGATACAGTATTGGCAGGGCCTCTAGTTTAGACTACTGTGTTCACTTCTGTGTTCCTAATGTTCAGTAAAATATAAATTGGTCTCTGTTTCTTTTTGTCAAAACAGATGTTCCAAATTCCTCTATTGGGGTTTCATGACTGTGGTCATTGCTTTCTGTTGCTTGTAAGCAGGTGCTTGGTGTGATAGTCTCGATTTTTCCAGGAACTGAGTGTTCAGGTTAATGCCTGATGAAATAATTCACATGGTTTAGTCAGGACTTGAGTAGCCCCAATACATCTGGTAAATATGGTGAAGGGCTTGAAAATGGATTATTGGAAGTTTTGAAAAATGTGTTACTTCGATCCCCCTGTGCCCAGTCACCTCCAAAAAACCCCCAAACAAACAAAAAAAATACCCACCAGCAAAAAAACCCCTTCACCTGAGTGTTAGAACTATATTAAGTAAATGCCATGTTATAAAAATGTTAAAATTATATATACTGGATGTTGAAAAAAGAAAAGAAAAAACCACAAACATTCCTTACTGACACAAGCTGTAACCTAGAAACTGTTTTATTTTTAATACTGGAGCTTCACGGACAGTTATCTAACCTCTGAACCCTTCTCGTAATATTGGGAAACTTGTAAACAGTAGTGTTTTCTGAAACAAGGCCATTTTGAAGCTTTGAACAAAGGGGTACAAGTCTAATGGCTGAAAGAACATTTAGGAGCTACTGTCTCATTCTCTTTATTACAGATGGTAAACCCTTATTTCATCCATTTAGCGTTCAGGTACACTCACTAGTACTACACTGTAGTTGTACAAGGTAAATGCAGGCAGACTAACCCTTTGTCAAAGCAATTGCTAGCCTAGAAAGTCTGTATCTTCTTCACATTATTCCTTAAGGAATATTTTATGCTTTGCTTGAGTCAGATAGATCAGTAATTTTGGCACATTCATTCATTAAAAACTGAAGTGAGGAAATTTCTGTAGTGTCATTATGATACATTCAAAGTAAAGGGATCTTTATATTTTCACTTTCTGGAACAACATAATGTCTCAATGCTCAGCTGGCCTGTCATATGGCCAAAGGCAACTTTTTTACATTCAGGAGTATTTTTTAAGACTACTAGATTAGCTTTTAAAAATCAGTACCTTTCTGCAGAAAGCTGCATGCAGTTTACCTTAGTGTAGTTCTTTGGTCAAAGCAGCTGACATCTGCCCTCCAAGACAGAAGCTATCAGAGTTAACAGAGATAGATACTTGAAGATGTTTTTTTTCTCTTCTGCTCTGCTTAGCTTAAGAGAAGCAATGCTGATTTATTTTCCTTCTGCTTATTAAGCAGATGAGCAGGTGAAAAAGTGAATTTCTTGAATTGAATCTAAAAGTCACAATATTTTTAGTATTAGTATTTGAGCAAAATGAGTCACTTCTGGAAGCAGAGCAGATAGAAGCATCAACTGATTTAAAAGGGAGTAGCTCAAAATCTCTGTTTATATTCTATATGACTGTACACATTCAATATGTTTGTAAATTGGGTACTAGCAAAATGCTTTTTCTTTTTGCAGAAGGAAAAAGAAAAAAAGAAAGACGAGAAAAAGAGAGAGAGAGAATCAGAAAAACCGTCAAAACAGTTAACAGCTGAAAAGGTAAGAAGAGTTTCTTTTTTTCCAGTTATTTAAAAATGGCACATAGTATTAGATACGTTCAGAGATTGGGGAAAAAATTAATGTGTGTGTGTGTATCTATATACACACACAGAAGTATGAATGTGTATGTGTATATGAGTTGTAATCTGGTCAATCCACGTGAATCCTACTTGTGCTGTTGCTTGCATACAAAAGTTGGTTGGCCATACAATGAGGAAGGAATGTGTTTAGGGGAAGAGGGAAGTGGGTTAAGCTTAGTTAAAGTTTAGGCTCAGACCAAAAACCTAATTAAGGATTTTAAGTTTGCAGAAATGTCTTGAGTTGGGACCCGCAAGGATCCAAAGGGACCCGCAAGGATCATCAAGCCTAGCTCTAAGTGAATGGCCTGTACGGGGATTGAACCATGCTCTGACCAGCTGAGCTAACCTCAGGGTCATGGACCATTGCTATTCTTGCCCAGAAAATTGTCAGTGTTATTGAGTCTTGTATTATCATCTAATACTGTCTTTCATAAATGAATCCATTTTAAACATAAATGTATAATCTATAGAGTTTAATTAGTAACTCTAAGTAACTTGAAAATTTGCAACTAAGATCATGTCACAAAACATGACAAGCAAACCACGTAAGGTGCTTTTTTATACAGTTATGTTAAAGCATAATGGGCAGCCTTAGCAATGTGGGTACAATTAAAATTTCATGTGCACTTCTGTAGAGAGTTAATATTAAACAAAAATGAAATGGGTAATTCTAGTATTAAATATAATAATTTCTTTTAATACAGATGTCATCTCTCAGATCTTGTGAATCCATTAGTATGTTCAGGTCTGCAGTGTAGTCTGCAGAATGCATTGGAGTCTCCATCTGTCAGTTTATTCCCCAATAGTGCTGTGTTACAATTACGAAAAATGTTGTGTGTTCACAGACTGTGATTGTAGATTTATTTCTAATTCAGTTTTCAAATAGATGTTTTTTCATTTTACATAATAAAACAAGATACAAATATATATATATATATATATATATGCACATTTTGAGGGAGAAAGAAGCCCCTCCTCGATGCAAATATAATTTTTCTTAAATTAGAAAGCAAGTTCGGAATGAGTTAGTGCAGAAGCAAATTTTATTATGACAATTTGTGAAGCTTGACTGAGCTATTGTTACTGATACTGCACGAGGTTAAAGTAAATTTATGGATGACAATAAAAACATTTGAATTGTTGATTACTGAAGCTTTACAGGGGTGTCCAGCCAAGTTAAATGTTTTATTTTGGTACTTATAATAACATACTTTAGTTATAAAGGTTAAAAACATTGCTGTGGTTTGGAAACCTTAACTTTCTAGAGCCCAAAGATCTACTTTTGGTCTGGGAGAGAGAGGATTTCCCTTTGTAAGGATGCATGAGCCTCGTTATGTGGCTGGGAATACTTGGTTAAGTGAGGGGAAGTGCCACCAGAGCATAGTTACAGCTGGGGGATAATCCTACTATTTGAAATAAAAAACAGTTCTAATGCCACTGATTAGATTTACATTTGAAAAGTCATTAGATTACCAGTTAATGATTAGGCAAATAAAAAGAAGTATTTCGATTTTAAATGCTTGTACTACAAAATGTGGAATTTGGTAAATATATCTGTATTAGATAATAGTGCTATTGAAACAGCTGCAAAGTGTTTGAAGTACTGCAGCATATTTTATTTCGTTATTAATATGTCAGCATTGACTGCTCAAATGGAACTCATCTGTGTGTCATCTTTTTAATTTAAGACATTCTTCAAGCTTGGGCTTTTAAAGGATCATTCATTCAAAATAAGCTGGTTTTAGACTGTAAACTTTACATATTTTAAAATTGTAGCTGTGTTCTTCAATCCAAACGAACGAAGCCTGTATCAAATATTTGTTTCTGTGGGAAAGTGTTGGTGACATAGAAAACCAAATGGTTTTATTTTCATACATGGTATAATACATTGCTGCTTTTGTGATGTGGTTCTGCTTTAGGGAGCTGATAAACTTTAGTGTTTCATTAATAATGATACCCTTCACATCCAGGTGGAGACTGTCTATAGGATCTTTTAAATATTGCATCCTGAATCAACAGGGGAGTGCAGGCATCTTGTCTGTAGTATCTATCCTGTTTTCAGCAACCACACCAAGCAGTAGATCGTTATTTTTCCCAGTTCCTGGAGGAGGAAGCAATATGAGAAGTCTGCACACTTCATATGTAAAGTCACTGGTTGCCTTTACTACAGACGTGGGTTATCTCCAGTCTAGTTATTCCAGGCTTGGAAAGTTAATGAATTAAAAATATGTGAACAAGGAGTTGGCAGTTCTGCCACAATTTTGAGACTTCTTTTAGGTTAAGGTAATTCAAGCAGTGTTTTAGCCATCCTATGGAAGAATCAATAAAGATGGAAAAGAATAGAGGTCTTAAACTTGTAAAAAGATGAATCTAGAGAAAACTTCAGATCTATTCTCAAGTGTCATGTACTCCTACAAGTCTTCAGTTCCTAGTGACTTCAATTTTATCTTTTGTTGAGATTAACTTTCTTAGCTCTTAAAACAAGAGTAAGCATCCTAAAAGTTTAAAATGTTCACATTCAATTCTTATATTATCTCTGCTTCATAGAGCTGACTAATTTGCTCCTACATCCATTTGAGAGCCTTTCTCTTGTACTATCTAGATGTTGTCACTAACTGATTCTTAGTCTTTAGCAAGCTAAATGTCTAGCATGATTTCTGTTGCTTTTTCAAATATTACTGAAAGCTTGTAGCATTGATTTAGTAAACTTATTATCCCAATATTTCATTAATGTATCAGGTTATTATGGCATAAAAGATACTTTGTTGATTATCATGCTTTGATAAACAAAGAACATCATATTTTGACTTATTGAATAGTAGTGAGTTTTCTTACTGAAATTGCTTTTCAGTAAGGAATCATCATGTGCTTGAAGTGGGTTTCAGGGGAAGTATTTTTTTGTGAGCGTTCACACTGGAGAGTTCAGATGTCCTGTAGAATTTCCTAAAGATCAGAGAGATCTACTGCAGAATAGTGAGTAGCAAGGATACTTGTTTTACTCTAATTTTCTGGGCTGTTCACTTTCTCTTATGAAATTACTGGGTAATTTGTAATATAACAAGATCTTACAGTGTGAGCAGATAGACTGATTGAGTCTAGTCCAGTGATTAGCATTTTATTGGAAGCAGCCAACAATGAGATATTTCACATCAGGTCTTCAGAACTCTTAATAAAATAAGTGACATTGCCAAGCTACTTGCAACTGTAATGTCTTTTTCAGTCTAATAGAAGAAAGTTAAGAAACTTGCATAAGTTACCCAGGGTCTTTCCTCCCTCTCTCCCTATGCTATTTCCACAATTGCAGATCTCAAGTTTCCTTAGTGCTTCTACCTAAAACAACCTTATCCTTACAGTACTTTGGAGAAACAGGGAAAATACTGCAAGAAAACTGCTGTAACAATTATTATGTAGTTTTTCGTGGTATGCAAACTGGGGCCAGGTTATGTGAAGCTGGCATGTTCACTCAAAGCCCAGCTTGTTTGCAAGCAACAGAAGTGCAAATTTTAGCAATATAAAAAATGTGTTGAATTGCAGGAATAAATAATCGAAGTGAGCTAATTGTGTGCTTCTTAATGTTTTCTATGGGCCAAGAGCAGGATAATAGCATAAGGCAGACTGTCATGTAATGAAAGCAAATTTTACATGTTCTGTACAGAAAATTAAGATTAAGAGATTTTTAAATTAACTAAAAAAGTAAATCTCATGTTGTAAGAGCGCATTCTGTTAGTGGGGAGGGGAAGAAAGTCTAGTTTGACCACCAATCTTACATGTTTCATTGGTAGTTACACAGGAAAGTGTTCAATTTGTAGGCAGGAAAAAACAGCTAGGCTTTTGCTAGCCATTTTTAAACTTCATCATCCTGCCTGCCCTTTCATCAGCTGCTGAGGAGCTTTCCCTTCTTATTAATTACTCTTTTGAACAGCTGAAGGTAGTGAAATTTCCCAAATCAGCTATGATTTTCTTTTTTTTTTCCCTTTTTTTTTCTTTTTTTTTTCTTTTTTTTTTTCTTTTTTTTTTCTTCTTTCTTTTCTGCTTAAGCTGACTGAACAAGTTCTCTGTTCAGGAACAGAGTAAACCACTGAACTGCTTTTTTATTTCTGGCATGTTTACTGAGTAGAATTTTTGTTCATCCTTGAGTAATTGAATGTGTTCAATTTAGAATTATTTGGTGATTTTAAAAACAATATGTAGCATAAGTATTCTACTTGTGCATGAGAGAGCTCTCAAAGCCTCAGAGTAGTTTTCTGAAATAAAATGTAGATAGTTTAAGTAAAGTTTCTTCTTAGAGCACAGAGGAGCACTTTAGGTAAGCTCCATGCTACTTCTTCATGCAGCAGGTTGGAGGAGGCTTTGTGTGCACTCCATCCACCTCTACCTGTTTTCCACTGAAAGGAAGCACAGAAAAGTAGGAGATAAGGTACATTTAGGTCATTCTGGCTGAGGGATCAGGGGCATGGCTGGGACATGGCCAGTGTGTGAACTGGGGAGACTGTGTGCCCCAAAGATAAACAAGAGCTGCACAGTGAACTGAGGAATACTGTTCACAAGCAATCAAAGAGTATAGGGAATAATACTTCATTTAGTAAAGGCATTTGCTTTGCACTATTTAGAACAGAGAAGTGGACTGAGCTGTATGAATAACTTCTTGAATTTCAGAGCAACTAGGACTGTTTAGCTTTTTTCAAGACATACCTGTTTATGTACTTCTGCAGTACAAATTCAAACAAAAAAGGCATCGCTAGGTATGATGCTGTGAGGCCCTGGAGTGGTCCCAGAGCAAAGAAGAAGAAAATTCATATGGCTAAATGTTCAGATTTTTGTAGGGTTCAACTTCTTATGTAGTCTAATTTTCAAATTAAGAAAATGTGGTATGCAATGGTGCTAACAAGCCAGAATTAAGCCAGAAGTTGTTTGGAAAACTGTCCATGGAAAACTTGGTAAATATTTCTAATATCCAAAATTAGAAAGTTCAGCTAAGTCCATGACACTGAATGCTTTGGAAGAGTTTGGGTTCAGCGCTGTGTAGCTTTCTCCACTGTTTAGTTTAGAGGTTTCACATGAGTTGAGTACTGCAATGAAAATACTGTGATGTTTTCACTGTAAAATACTGCGTGTTGAGGAGCATAGTTACTGTGAAACCACATCTAAGTTACTGAAGTAAACCCTTTTAAGACAAGATTGTGTTCTACTGGGACAGTAAAGTTAAATGGTTAGGATGTAAAGAATGAACTATTTTTTTTTTCACTAAGTACTTGTGCATTTGCAAACTAATATTGACATTCAAAGTTAACAATTTTTTCATTCTGCTGAACATATCAGGATGATGAATGGTTCTGAAGGAGTGCAGCAGCTACACTTGATTAACTGAAGTTCAATATGACACCGTGAGTTAGTTAGTTTTATTATATTGCCTTTTGAATTTGAAACTGGTTCTTGTTTTTGTATAAAGTTATTTCAAGTGGCAGGAATGGGTCAGTTGGAGGTTATTTTTCAATAGTGGTATATCAAATGCTGTTTTTCTTCCCCAAAATGAAGACTAAATTGGCAGATTAAATTTGGCAGTAACAGTGAGCTGCTGCCTCTCAGTCAGCTGGTACCAGCCAGCACCAGATGGCCTATATTACAGAGGTACAGACATCAGTTTATTTGCATTTAAAATGCACTGGAGAACCCCTCAAATAAAAGTGGGGACAAGTCATACTAGCAGCTTTTCCCCTTCATATAGAAAAAACAGTGTGTCAAATATTCATTTAACCAAATAGAAAGAACTTAACGTAGCTTGTTAGGATGGTGTGTTTGTTTTCCCCCAAAGACAGCTAAAACTCTCACAAAAATCAACCTGCCTGGACAATTGAGGTAAGAGGAACTATCTGTCCTCCTTATTTCTCGGGGATGGAATTTACTTACTCGAACTATTACAAGTTATCATCCTAATAATTTTGTACAAGGAGAAATGAGTTGGAGCAGATAGTGCTCTAGTGTTCTACACTTCTTTAAAACTGAGTGGCAATATAATAATGCATGAATGAAAGCCTGCAGAGTAGTTGGTGTCCACCTAAACACCAGTTTGGTGAAAGTGATATTATTAAGTGTTTACTTTTAACTTGTAGGAATAAGTGGATTTACAGATATTGACCTGAATGATGATTTAAATGCAGAATCCTGTTATAAATATTCTAAATGTTTTCTTTGTTTTGATACTGTATTGTTGATAAATTTGCTAAATCACTTGAACAGTTGTTAATAACATTTCTCTAGAGGTCTAGGCATTATTTGCCTTTCTGAGTGATTTATTTTTAAAATATTTTTCCTTTTGATTTTTAGATAAAATGCCATATTACTTTAAATTGTGATTAAAAAGCAATCATGTATATCATGGGAACAGAAAAATAGAAACCTGTTTTGCACTCTGGTTAAATACATAGTCTTATTTATAGTCTTAGTTCTTGTTTTCACAAGTTCAGACTAAGCAGATAAGAATTAAAGCTCCAGCTTTAGGAGTTCGTGGTAAGACATAGGGCAACCTGTTTCCCTGCCTCCTACCCCCACAAAGGGTGAAGGGTTTTAAGGCTTCTTGTTCTCTCAGTCTGCATTCTGTGGACTATGGACCTCTCCCAGCCTGGTTTTACATTTCTAATCATACCTTCTCAGTCTTACGGAAGAGATCAGATTATTTTGGGTTCTTTGGTTGTTTTTAATGCTAATCTGGAGGAAAGCAAATCAAATTAGATGCTTCTCGAAACTGTGCTATTCATTCCTTTTGCAGGTAACAAAGGACTTCTTCTGTTTGAGGATTGCCATGAAAAATAGTCTTACTTAATGAAATTAATCTGTCATGGCTCTTATTACGTATTTGAAGTTGTAGACAAAGAAATTAAGAAATAGATATTGCAGGTAGAAGCAATGAAAGAAACCCCTTTTTTGTCAGAAGAAAAAGAAAAGCTTTTATCTTTTTAATGTTGGAAAAGGAGTCAGCGTTCAGGAAGGGTATCACTTTTTTTCTTCAGCCCAGTGTGTGTTCACTGTATCAGCTTGATCCTGTCAGCTCTGGTCTGCAGCAGAACAGCATTTTAATGCAATTTAAAAAAATTTTATACAAGTAGTATCTAAAACAATGAGAACAAGCTTGAGTAGGGCCTGCTTTGGTTAAATTTGTCTTTGTTTAACTTGCCGAACTTTTTTAGCAGGAAGCTGTTTTAAGTTTCCTTAGTTTTAATTGATCCTCCATTACACTTTTGCTCCATACAGGTTCAAAACATAATACTGCCTTGGGTTTCAGTTGATAATACTTATTAACAGATGGCATTTTCAGCTTATGATAAGCTTCATCTTTTTTCCTGGTGACTTTGAGACAATTAAGACATTACATATGCTTATTTGTATATTGAACAAAATAAAGTCAACACATTTAAACAAGCATGAACTAAATCAACCTTACTCATGGGTGATTGCTGTCTTTAGAAAAAAGACATTCTGAGACATTTGAAACCACAGGACCATGCATGATAAAAACTGCAAATATACGATCTCATCTAAAAAGTTTTATAAAAATTACAGTACTAGTTAGGAGATTCTGTATGACCAATCAAATATGCAGGAACAAAATGCACTATGCTTTTACCTAAGTGGTACTGATACATGGAACTGAATGTAAAGAAGGATAAGGATTGGATAAGATGAAGCTGATAAGAGGAAAAAGACTTTAATTTAAATAATGTCATGCAAAATAATAATCTTATCTTGTTTTGAGTAATAGGCTTACTTTGTTCCTAAAATAATGCAAGTACTGGAGCATGGGCAAAGCAATCAAGTGTCTTTGTGTGTTCTGTTTCATTTTACCATGCTTAAGGTAGAACGTGCTTAATCTCACCCCAGTGTGTGACCATCAAGATAGGGCAATGGGGTAGTGGGAAATTCTGTCAGATATGCAAATCTCACTGAAGAGTAAAGATACTGACTTTTTTCATAAAAAATTATTTTAGCTATCACTGGCAATATTAAATCTCCAACATTAAAGCTTTAAATGGTTTATAATAATAATATAATGTGCTATAAAATGTTTCAGCAGTCTTCCGGTGTCATGCAACAACTTTGAGTGTCTTCCAGTTTAAATTCATAGTCAATGTAGGTATTGACTGTGTGCCTTTTTGCTAAAAGCAGTATTTCTTTGGACTGTTGAATTTATTGCATTTCAATAGTTGCTATTGGCACTAGAACAGTTGCATGGAACACTTTATGGCTCTGGCATTCATACTGTTGCATAATTATGTCTTCACAAAATTAACTCAAAGGTAGTTGGAAAATAGCACTGTAGGTGTGGTAGAGGTAGAAGCAAGAGAAGACAGAAGCAGGATCTTCCAACACAATTTGAAGGAAATGGACAAGTTTCTCACTCTAGATAATTTTGTCAGATGATAATTACAATGCAAAATTAAGTTACCAGTTGCCTAGTTGTTCAAATAACTGGCAACTCTTTACTGCTAAATTCCTTACACATATCAGACAGAAGTGTTAACCCACCTGCAATGAATTGCCTCTTGGCTCTGTTGAAAAAAAATAATTGCAACTGGATGAGCTTGTGTTTCTTTTTCTTTTATAAAATTGGTACCTGGAGTTAGAAGAAAGTGGGGCAGTTCTGAGGTTGGTCCCCAGCCATGCCACTGTACTGTTGCAAAATAAATCTGTCCTGCCTCTCTGCTCAGTAAGTGGTGTCTCTCAATTTGAGAATATTGTACTTCATGTCAGAGTAAGGTCCTGCAGGCTTGTCTGCTAGGCAGAAAGTGTATTTTGCACGGTGTAGTAACAAGGGTAGCTTCTGCTCAAGAGAACATACAGATTTTTGTCTTACCTGTTTAACCCTCAGTTTACACTGTATCTTTTTCCTTGGTTTAAACGTGGATTATTTTAGTGGTGTAAATGAAACAGGTTGGGCTGCATCTTAGCATAAATGTTGAAATGGATGACTGAACAAAAAAATCAGAGGCCTTGTAATATCACTCTGAAGGGCCAGTTTTAAAACTTTGGCGCCTTGGAAGCTGTGAAGATAAAAGGCTTTAGCAATCCTTACATTTTGTAAGGATGATTTAATATTCAATTTCAGAATACACAGAAATTTCATATAGGTTCACATTATTGTAACTGGAGGATTAGAAGCAGAAAGAAGCTTGACTCATTTCCAGTTGAGATGGAGGCTGCAGTGCTTATTCATAGTTGATGTTAAAGATTATGATGATATGGAGGATGAAGACGAAGAAAATGGAGCTTGCCCAGGTAAAGAGAAATCCATTTTGGTATTGTATATGATAGGTTAAAATTAGCTTTTTAAGTAATTGTTTCAAAGTGATTAACTTTGAAATGAGAACAAAATTGAGGAAAAAATACCCTGACTGGCAGAAGAAACTAATGTAGCTAATGATGCATAAGTATTTATTAAACATTTCTCCCTCTCACTAAGTTCTGCATTTGTGAAACAGAATTATGTATATGTACGTGAGGATGATAAAGTACTCATCAGCTCTCTCCTAACTTCTCTAGTAGTTAAAGAAAGCAACAAGCTGATACAGAAGTAAGAAAAATTAACCTATGGGGCTATTTCAGTCTGATTAGCTGTCACTGAGAGGATTGAATTTCTGTGGAGCTAATTGAGAAGCTTTTTCAAATTCATCTCTAGAGAAATAGTATACTTAGACTTCATAAAGTGTTTGTAGTATACTGCTTATGATAATTATACAAACTATGCCAGCACAGAGTATGAGTCCAACACTCTTGAGTAAAATGTCCTAACTCAGAGGTTGTTTATATGAAACGCTATTCAGTGTGATGCTGTAAGACTGACTAAAACATAGACTGTAAGAATCAAATGAACAACAACAGGGAGGCGAAGTGGTGTAATCTGATCAGTAAAAAGAGAGCCAGTGATCTGCTTCTAGTACATCAAAGGAAAGTCGTGAGGTGGGTCAAGGAAAAAGATTCTCTCCCAGGAATAAAAGACAAGTATGGGGTGATTGCATAATAGGGTATAGGACTTGTTGGGGGATGCAGAGAGAAAAGAATCTGGGGATGGAACAGAGAATATTATATGCAGCTTATTATGGGATGTTTAGGTGACAGAGACCAAATCAGGGGAATAGAGAAGTCAAGGTGGATTGGGGTGTAACAAACATGAGGAAGCAGAGGGGAAGTGGATAAAAAGGGGCAGTCACATACATGCTGGTTGTTGGGCAGGTTGCTTGGCAGTAGGATTGTCTCAGCCTTCACTTGGTCTTTGCAGGCTATTCTGTATTCTTGCCAAATGCTATTTGCGACTATTGACTGAGTATAGTCTCTTCTGTGCCTGTGTGTGAACTCTTGCAAACTTCAAGACAAGTGGGGTAAGAGGCTGGTGCTGGCCACTGGAAAAATGCTGCAAGGAATCTGAGGGTCAGCACCTGCAGAGACCAACATCTAGAAGCCAACTATTTGCAAAGGCAGCATGTCTAACACCAGCTGCTGGAGAATAACATACTGTGATCACACTCAGGTAGCACATTTCATGCTGGACTAACCAGTGAGTAAGATACAAGCACCTGGAAAGATCTAAGGTATGAGCTGATTGCTGGCTAAGGGTGTAGGGTCTTGATATTGAATGAAGTTTCACGTAAAAAGCAAAAAAAAAGCACTTTTGTTATAGTTAAGGAAAAGACTGAGAAGCATACCTTCATGAATAGGGATGAAAAGCATTTCTTTGGTTTTTTACTGTGAGCTCAGTCAGTTGCCATGCCTGAAAGAGCTCATTCTTGTCTGGAAATATATGAAGAAGGAATTACAAATAAATGCCCTTTAGTTCTGATTGGGTACACTGATGTTGTATTATGTATTGCTTGAAAGGTTTTTGAAAGGGAAGTTATAAAAGAAAATAGTTTAATGTGGAACTGGAGCTAATATAGCTGCATTATTGTAATCTTGCCGAGGCTAATGAGCACAATAGAAATAGAGTAGAAATATGTAAGCTGAGTTCATATAACCATAATACATGATTCAAAAACTGAAGGTGTATTTAAAATAGCTTACAAAAATACAAACCATGTTTATTGCATTTCACAGCTTGCAAACTGAGATGCATTAAAACACTTTGACCCTAACCCGATTTATAGATCTCATAATGGGACACTGGGTTAACTTTAAGATGGATCTGTCTAGATTTTCTGCTTCATAGTGCTTTCTTCTATAAGATGCAGACCCCAGGTTTTATTGGATTAAAAGCAGAATTCTTCCATTTTATCTAAATCAAGTTCTATGACAAGGTAATACAAAATAGGAAAAGGATTGATAAACAGCTTTTTCTCTGCCTTTTGTGTCCTTGTAAACAGGTCCTTGCTTCTGGGCTCAAATGCAGTAATTTCAAAGATTTACAGCTGCAGCAAACTCTGCTCAAGTCTTTGCCCCCAGAATCTCTGGAAAACTTGAATACTTCTGCACTCAGACTATGAGCCTTCCCTGTTCCGCAGTCTTGCTATCCCTCAGCTTCAAGTTGCTACGTCTTTTTGTGACCATTACCTAGCAATCATCTTGCAATCTCTTTATGCTTTTTTCAAGTATCAAACTTAGGAAAAAGAGCTTTTCCTCTTTTTTTCAGACCCTATTCTGAACTTTCCCACTTTAAGAACCTAATATATTTGAATCTGAATGCATAGAACTAGTATTTCAAATGTGGTTGTTATTATGTAGATTTAATGCATGAATATAAGAATAAGGATTTATCTCTGATACTTTGCTGTAGTCTCAGCAGTAAGTATAAAAAGAAAGCCAACTTCATTTTAGGAAGTTATCCTTACGTGGTTCATACGTCATTTTGAGCAAGGTAAAAGGGCCTCTGAGATTGTCTGATGCATTAGAAAGGAGCTAAACCAATTCAGCAAAGTACAAGACATGAAAGGTTTTAAGCCTTCTTGGAATACACTGACTAAAGTAAATGAGATCTGAGCTAACATTTTAAATTCAGTTAAAATACAATGTTAGTACTGCTTGGTCAATAAGTAAGAACAAAGGAAAAGTCTTAATCCATTTTCACAGAAATGATTAGTGTATTAGCCTAGACCCAGATAAAATCATATTAATGGAATAAGATTATGGTGCAGGGTCTGTTAGTTCTGCCATGAAGTTTTTAATTCAAATGACTAAAGATATAATGCATTTTACATAATCTTGCTTAAGTATCTTGCTCTAACTGTGAAAATCTAATGCAATTCATATACCCAGATTTTTAAAGTGAAGATGTAGATCAAGGACCACTTTAAAAAGTTTTCCTTTGGGTATGTGTTTTGACTGAAGGACCTTCATGTGTACAGAATCATATTTAGCAACAACAACAAAAGGCAATTTGGTTTTGTTGGTTTGCTTAGTGTGAATGCCTTAAATAGGCTTACCTAGGTGGGTGTAAGTAGTTGAGTGTCTGTGAGTGATTCACTGAAATAATCACAATAGACTCTTAAATAATAAATTTATGTTTTCCCCTTGGCTTGGCTCTTTGTTTGGTTTAAGGTAATTCTAGTTTGATAAATAAGAATGGTGGCTTTTTTGTTGTTGTCGACATGCTTTTTCTCTTGATTAGAAATGCATCAGAGTTTGATTGCAGAGTTGCTGTAGTCTATACAACTTAATAATGATACCATCATATTTTAACTTGTGTTTCAGTGTAGTACATTGGTTTTCTGGCTTTTTATGCTAGTTAGGCAAAATAGGAGTTAATCATTTGATAAAAGTATCCTCAGTTCTGAAGAGTTAGTCTGATTTCTAAGTTTCTTCATCTTTAGTTGCAAGTCTGAAGAAAAAATGCTGCTGTTTTATAGGAGGGTAAATAGAGTAACACATTTCATCTTTAACGCCATTTAAATTAAATATTATGGAAAGATTAGTTTTTACTTATTTGCAGGTCAGGTATGAAAGCCATAAAAATATTCTTTAAAAATTCTAGGATGTGCCTATGTAAGGAATGCTGTAAATGGATATGGACTAAACTTTGTATAGTGTAAGTGTCAGGAAAAATCATATCTGCGAACCTATTGCAAATTTATAGTAAATGACTAACATTATTTTCTCGTATGGCAATCCTCAAATGTTTATGCTCTCTTGCAAGTTTTATTGCAAGCAGGTAATGAAGAGGGAAAGAATGCAATTGCTTTATCCACAAGGCATACAATTCCTATGTATTAAGAGCAAAGGAAGGCTTTTGTTCAGTAACCGTAGAGCTGTATATGAGCTCTAGTGAGTGAACTGAAAATTGCTTTTAAGTTAGAAGTGCTATTCTCAAAATTATCTCAAAGATGTATCTTCAGCTTTCATAAGGCTCCTTGTAGTCAAGGTAGGAAATAATGAGTTAGAAATGCATTGGTAATCAGATGTGTTTTAAACAGACTGAGTTCTAGATTCATATGAATTTTTCATTAAAGTGGAAAATTGAGGAAAAAAATATGAAGGAAAATGGGAGCAGATATGTGGACTGGACAGCTGATGAATCAGATTTTTGACAGTGACTGATATCTTGCTTGAGAGTAGGAGAGATTTTTAAATTAGTAACTTATGACTGCTCTGACTGTAGTGTTTTTCTACTTCAGAGCTGTTAATCATGTGGCTTATGTCCTGCACTGTGTATGCTACCCCTTTAAATGCTCTCACACAGTGTAAATGAGAATAAGGTCAATGATAATCCTAAATGCTGGTGCTGAGATCTGCTAAATTATTTACATTATCATCTTGTAATAGTGAATTTGTCAAAATTCTGCTTGTTTTTAAAGTATTTGGTGTGGTTTACATTTCTACTGGGTATCACATCTTTTAGAACTGTTAAACCCTTAAAATCTGTGCATATGACAATAACTCACATAAGGTTACAGAAGCAGAAAATGGAAACCTGAATCTCCCATTTTTAAAGAAAAACAACCACAGTATTTTGACTGTGTGCTGGCACTTTTGAACCAGGCCTTACCAAAAAAGTTTGTTTCACAACTCAGTTCCAGTACAAAACACCCTCAGCTGCCTGTCAGAGGAGAGTATTCTGGAGAACAGGGATGTGCAGAAGGAATAAATTTAGATTGACCATAGGTCCTGGAATGTATGACTGTATTAAAACAATGTTCTGAAAGGATACCAGTGTCCTTACTCATTTAACAAACTTGGATTATTTTCCTATTTTACTACAGTAGTAATCAAAAAAAGGCAATGGGTTTGACCGCAGAGCAATGTATTTGATGCTAGATCTTAATAATCTTACTGTTTTATCATTCAAAGTGTAACACTTACCAGAAGACTTCATGTATGTTGTCTGTTCTGTCAACCAAGCAAGCTGGTGTAAAGCTTTCCACTTCCCTCATCTTTCCCTGCCCATCTTGTGCACCTCAAAGCCAGATGTGTTTGGGCACAGTGCTGAAAGCTGGGAAAGGACAAGCTTGTTTTGCAGAAAGGGAGCATCAGAGACAGCAGCTATAGACCTCATAGCATCCTGTTAAGTATGTGAATTTAATAGGTGTGTGACAGTCAGTCATGGTGGTACTGACCCTCCTTTTTGTCTTGCCCATATATAACCATATCCCCTATAGGCAGCATCCTGTGTGCTGTACTATAACCTTTGTACAGAGGAAGGAGGAGGATTGACTAGGCAATGCTTTCATTTCTTTTTTCTTTTTTCCTGAGGCAGTATGAATCACTCATTTAATGGTTATCTCCAAAAATAGCTGGCTGAAGAAAATTTGATGAAACACCCTGCTGACACACTGGACTTCCTACAGTATATGACTTATGCTTCAGGTGTTGCTAAATGTTCTTCACAATCCCGTCTCCTGCAGACTTGCAGTCCAGGCTTCTGTGAGAAAGCATTGCTGCCCTTTCCAGGGACTTGGAGTTTACCTTTGGATGAATCAACTGCAAAACTATGATACTCAAATTAAGATCTTCAAGGCTTGTGTATGCTGAGCTCCAATGGGAAAACTGAATTTGGGAATTCACTGTAGTTTGCAGGATGAGGTTTGTGCATAGGTTGATTCACTTGACTCATGTGCTCCTTGCATCTGTTTGACAAAGTCTGTAGAATGCCAGAGAAAGGGTAGAGAAGGAGATTGTGAAGAAAATGTACCAACAAGGAAGTATTGCTGACTCTTAAGTGTATATGTATGTCTGTGTGTGTGTGTGTGTAGTCCTTGAATGTGCTTAACGAGGTGCTTGGAGGTTGGCTTGCTGAAATTAGCAAAACAAGAAATATGATTGTGCAAAGCTAGCAAAACTAAAATGACACTACTCAGCAGTAGTGATTTTCAGCAGTAGCTGAAACACAGGTGTGTTATGACAGTGTTGTAGCCACAAATCCAAAGTACAGCCTTGTATCGACTGCTGTGAAGAATGTGAGCTCCATCCCAGCCAGATCCATACAGGCAATTCGTTTGCAAAATATACAATATAAAGTACCTATCAGTTCCCCTGTCCTCATCAAAGAAACATCTTTATTCACTAACAATTTGCTTTAGAGTAACATATAAGAGAGAGAAACAAGTCTGTAAAATCAACTCTAGAACTTAAGGTGTGAATAGAGCAGTTAACACTGTTACTTGCTGATTTATTTGATTTCATTTAACTCAAGAAAAGTATTTCAGATAAATTATATTGAACTAGAATGGTGTAACTAGTGGTATATTGAGGGCAATACATTGTGAGAGCTCAATAAAGGCTAATATTGATTTCTATAAAATGGAGCTTTCTTTTTTAATTTGAGACGTAGTCGAAAGCTTTTTTTTTTGTTTTGCTGCCCTAACCTGGTGTTCTTACCCATTTTTAAAAAGAAAACCTCAGATAACTTACATTGTTGCACAAAATTAGTAAAGAAAGAATAGAGGAGGGTGGTACAGTAATGCAGCATTAAATGCAGGTTGCTGAGTTAAAAGATACTCTTTCATGATGGAATGGAAAACTTTCTCGTTCAGTGTACATTGGGAAGTTTTTGACAATGGTGTTCTTTTCATCTTTAAGGATGTAGTCAGAATTGTAGCAGAATAAACCTCAAAACTTCGGTACAAATTTTCGTAGCTTTTCCATCAAAACCTGATAGACTGAAAGTTACCTTAAAGTCTTAGAGCTGATATTGTGGATAAATGAAGAAGTTTGATAAGTGATTAACCCTACCATTTTCTAGAATGGAAATGAGCAAGATGAATTAAATCGTAGACAGCATCTCTATGAACAGCAAGAAGACTGGCTGGTGCAGCTTCCACTAATGAAAGCATCATCTCAGTGTGAGATTAAAGTGGGCTTGTGCACTTGGTTGCTTTAAAATCAAGTAAGTTAGAGGTGGCCTGGTCTTCTCCACTGTTACCTGCTTTTGGATTTTGTTTGTGATGGTTTCATAGTACAAAATATTACAGTTGACCAAAGTGCAGTGTGGAGGTATGTGGAGATTACCAGCATATAAATTTCTATCCAGTAATTTCAAGCTAGTTGATTTACAGTGACAGTGTGTGGGAAATTAAGTGAAAGTCCAAATACTCATTTCTGCATTTCCATTTTAATTAAATAAGAAAGAGATCCTACTTCTTATGTGCAGATACAATTTCCCAGTTGTTCATTTTGGTAGAGGTAAAGTTATGAGTTCATAAATATTTTTTAATATTTGCTCTTTATATACTGAAAGATGATTAATCTTTTTATGTAAGGACTACTTACAGATGTGGTATTAGTACCATACTGTCAAATTATTGTTTTGTAGATGTACAGCAGACAGGATTAAGACATAGCTTTATTTGGGTATAAAATTAGGAGTCAGTCATCACTGGATACTAAGAATTAAACAAGAGCAGGAGCATGAAGAGGGAATTGTTTCCATGATGGCACCTTTATCCAGTTATCGACCCCATCAAAAAACCGTATTGAAGTAAAGGAAGACACTCAGTGATCCTCCACCCTTGTCTGCCAAGCCAGTCATGAATGACACTGTTAAAAGTTGTTGGTTTGGTCAAGCATGGCTTCCTCTTGATGAAGCCATGCTGATTCCTCCCACTAACATTCTTATCCTTCATGTGCCTGGAAGTGGTTTCCAGGTTAATTGTTCCATCGCCTTCCTAGGTACTGAGGTGAAACCGAGCAACCAATTGTTCCCTGGGTCTTGCTTCTTGCCCCTGAAGATAGGAGTGACAGAAGAGTATACTTGAGAGGAAGGTTAAAAGGACAGCACTGGAAAATAAAACAATAAAAGATTATTGTATCCCAGTTACCTGTCATCTACAGGATTGCAAAAATTTATAGTGCCCATACTGGATCTGAGTAATGAGTGTATCCCTGCTTCTTTACTGAAAAGATGTGCTTTATAGGTGAAAATATTCGTGAGAGGTTGCGAGGTTGGCTCTTTTCAAAACAAGGACTCAAGGTTTTTTTAAGTAAAAAATTCCAAGTCATGCTAGAAAATAAGCTGATTGTGTGGAGGATGCAAAAGAATCAACTCCCTGGAAGCTTGTTCTGGCTTCAGTTTCTTTCAGTGATATTTGCAAACAAATTGTTTTCAATAATCTCAAAATAATTTAAGGCAGTGGACATTGCTTGCTTTCAGTAGGTCTCCAACATGAGAGCAACCCTGAAGGGTAATGTAGTGGCCATTAGTGACAACTGTGAAAAATGGCCATGTAAGGCCTGCATATCAAAGATGTCTTGATGCTCTGCTGTTTGCAAGGACACTATTTCAGAAGAATGTACTAGCAGCATAAAAATGATTTTGAATGAGAAGCTGTTAATACACAACCTGAAGTAAATATATCTAGGGATTGTTATAACCATGTACTTTGTTCACTAAACCCACATATATTACTAACGCAATCTTGAATGTCATTAAAAAAATAGTAGCCCAAATAACCTTGAAGGTTCTGCTTTAAAGTAAGTGCACAAAATTGTGTACCTGTTCCCTTCTACTTGCCTTTTTCATATCAGATTCTTAATGCTATTTTTAGTTTACTTAATGCTGCTTAGTCTCCAATTTTTAATGCAGTGTTACTCCAAAGGGCATAACAAGGAATAGATTATCTAGTACTGGTGTCAATACCTAAAAATAATTGCTGTGGGAGTCAAGGAGACTGGTAATAGAAACTGAGATGAATCTTAGTGCAGCAAGACTCCCAAGCATTTGTTATGCAGCCTTGCATCTCTACGAAGTGTGGTATTTTTTAGATAAAACACAACACTAAATTAAACAGTAAGTTCAAGAAATGTCACTGCCTTGTTATGCAGGTTTTTTTCCTGTTGCACACTTCTGTGCTCACTGAGTGCAGTACTTAACATCTTGAAAGGCCACTCTCTACATAAAGCTTAGTCATGTACAAGTCCTACTGGGGCAAAACTGCTAAAAAGAAATTAAACATCACATTTCTCTATAATTTGAAATAAAATTTTCTAGTGACTCCAGTGTGACTTCCTTTTTGTTCTTGCCCAAAAGTTTCAATACCTTGTTTATGCCAGAATTATATGGGCTGGAAGAGACCTCTTGAGGTCTCTTCCAGACCCAGAAATATGGCATGATCTCTGCTACAGAACACTGAAGTAAGGCCTTGCTTTTTATTATACCTACTTCAGGTGGACCACAGTGCAGAATCCATGGGACTGAACAGAGAACAAGAATGTTTCAAGAAGCAGCATGGCAGTGAGGGTCATTTAGGTGTTCTTAAAAATAATTGTGTGCGTGCAAGTTTCTTGTTCTAACTCATCCCACTGGTGCCAACCTTACCTAGTTTATGCCTAAGTGTGGGTGACTTTAGAGAAGTCTGTCATGGCAGACCTTAAGCACCAAACAAATGTCTTCTGAATTTGCACAAAAGCCCTCCTATGTGCCACGAAACGTTTTAAACAGAAATAAAGGCATACCAAATTCTAGAATTGATTGAAATCTCAGACAGGAGGATAGGAAATTCCAGGAAATGGTGCTAGTTATGGTGAGAGAATGGGGGGAACAAAATAATATTGCAGGTAAAATTAAAGAGGAAGATTTTTTTCTTCTAAATAGCTGATATTGCTTTGTATGTCTGCTGTTGTACAGATGAATTATTGGTAAATGTTAGGTGACTAATGCATTTTTTCATTTTTCAGACTGAAGGTTAGAACGTTGGTGAAAACTGTGTAGCTGTAAAGATGTTGAATAGTGCTTTAAGGAGAAAATCTCCACCAAGGAAACAAATGCAGTATTAATGGTTGGAAATATTTGCTGTACTAACAAGCTTGAAAATAATTTTTCAGCTTATCTTAAAGTAATTAACTATGAAGCAGCCTTAAAATCTAGTAGCTTACATACTGAGAAGGGGAGCAAAATGGGACAGAAACTGCTGATCCAGAATAACAGTAACGATGTTGGAAAAGGATATCTTAAGGGATCAAATTTTTATAGAAATTTGTATTTTTATACCTTGTGTCTTCTTTGCCTTTCATATTTAGAGAGTGATGAAACAGGAATATGCATTTAATATATATTGAAAATGTTCATTTCACAAAGCAGGGGACCTATGTAGATTATTCCTCCCACATTTTAAAATTTTTAGTTTAGTTAATAAGATGAATTTGCCACAGTAATAAGTGCCAAATTTTAAAAAGTGCTATTTGAATTGTTTCTCTGTAGTTCTTATTAATGCATGAAGAAGTGTTTGGTTTCTGTGAAAAGTTTGCATTCAAAACTAGCCTGTCAGGCTTTAAATTATTTCAAACTTGTGGTTTTAGGTAGTTATCAGAAATCTAGTACAGTGTAATGAAAATCTGCACATTTAATATAATTCTAAGAGTTTTTCTTTTCAGTTGAAAGAAATCTTTCTATATTCAGAATTTTTAAGCTGTTTAAGCAAAAGGGGGGAAAGCCAGTTTCATGAAATAAAGGAGCATGTCAGAAATGCTTCTTTTTACAGCTTCTGTGACCCATAGTGTTTCTTACAGAAGTGGAGAAGACTCAAATGTGCAAGGTTTTATGGCACATTCTGTTCTGAAGTACTCACTGTTAATTCTGATTAGTGCTTATAGTAATAATTTTGTTGGTTTATGGCATATTTACTGAGATATGGTCAGTTATAGAAAACTTCATTTTGAATTGTCACTTTTTAAAAAACCTTGATATGCTGTCATGGTTTACTTTCAAAAGCAGTACTTTTTCTGAGTGTTTGGAATGAGTGTGCTATGCTCCAGATCATAAATGCAATGATGAAAGTTATAATACAGTAGAGAATCAGGGAATTCATGGACTGTTTTTTCATCAGGCTATTTCCCAAACAGCTGGATCTTGAGCAAGATATGTAACATCAACCTAAGGACTTTTGGAAAGAGGGAGCAAGTATTTCTCTGAGAGACTAGCAAGGGTCAGATTACCTGTGAGGATATCTGTTTGTGGTAGCTGCAGAAATGGAGTTTGGTTCATTGGAGCTCTTTGCTGAAGGTTTACAGTCGGGACTTGCTCGTGCAAGAGGAGTGTCTGTAGTGTAACAGGCTTCTGTTTGCTTGGGCTGCTTTTAATACTCTTGAGTTTCTTCACTGCTCTTTCCAAACACCAAGCTCATTGCTCTTTATCCCCCTTTTGCGGGAGAGGAAGAAAGTGTAGGATTACCTTGAACAGGAGATCTTTATACAATTGTGTTAAACTTTAAAGTTCTCCTAATGCTAAATACTAAGATTTAATGACTTCAGCAACCTCAGGAGCCTCAATGACCCTGTCAAAGCCACGTTATGTATGTGATAAAGGTGTGAGTGAAGCAGGTTCTGTTGGTGTCAGCCCGTTGTCCAGCCTGACAGTATCCTGCCACTGTTATTGGGTAACCTCTTCTAGTTGAAGGCTGTACTCATTGATCAACCAGTTCGCTTCGGGGTTTTGTGATAAATACGGAGCAAAGGCACATTAAGTGCGTATGAAGAAATGCATTTGTCATGTCACTACTATAAACCAGTTGGTGTTCATTTTAGAAATCGATGTTTTGATGGATTCAGGAGATCAGCCTGATATTGGCGTGAGAAGAGCTATAAACAGATTTATGAAGTAATTTTCATAATCAAATCTCACATCAATACCATCATACATTTTGACGTCTCTAGGCGAGAAAAGACATGGAGTTCTCTTTGCAGAAGGAGAAGAATGCTGTTGTTAGCCTTCAGGTTTATAAAGAAAAAGATCATGAACTCAGGTTGTGTGCATCAGTGCTCAACATCTGTAAATTCTGCATGTTCTTTGCAGAAAGGCGAATTAATGTCATTAGTACACTTCTAATTTTTAAAGTTAAGCTTTTAAAAACATCATTTTTTTCTCTTTAATATTGCAGAACTGTGTCGTTTGGTTGCCAAAATGAGTTGATAAATTATAGACAGCTTTTTGCCTTTTGCTCAATACACAGCGTTCCGTTTAAGACTTCAGCTTATTTTTAAGCTATCCTTGAACTTAGATTTATTGAAAAATTTACTACATACCAGTGGAAGTACAACGATAATTTTTTACAGTCATGTGCCGTGTCCCTTTTGACCACAACTGCCGCGTACTTCATTACAAATCAAATTCATTATGATAAACGAATATGGAAAAGGGCTTTTACTTCTGATACTGAAGCACTGTCTTCAATGAGAATTTTTTAAGCACTAAATCTTTTCAGACATGTTATTTGTGTTTATTTTTTATCCCTTACAAGCCACAGAAGAAAGAGGATCAGCAATCAGAAGCTAAAGCAAGTCCAAAAAAGTCATCAGAACCCACTATTGACCTTTTAGGACTTGGTAAGCAGTACATAATTACTTGGTTTTAAATCAAACATAGATATATAATTTTATATTTTAATAGATATATTTTTATTTTCTCTGTGCTTACTGATAGATGAATTTGAATATGATAGATAGATAAGATTGTATGCATGAATTTGAAACTATAAAGGAAAATGCCATGGACATGTGGGTATATCTGTACTTATGTTTTGCTAGGGAGAGTAATGAGCTCCTGTGGGAAGGGGAAGTTATCAAAGTGATCTTCAAAGGCCTCATGGATTGTAGTATTTCATCGTTTATGGTACAAGTCTACTTTTTAATGAAAATGCTGAGGTGATCTGAATTATGTATCTGTAAAATACATTATATCATACAATTCCTATATTAGTTAAAAGAATGGTAAACTGCCAGACTGTAGCTGACTAATACCTTGTAAAACTTAATATATTGGGCTTTTCAGTGTTCTGTACTGACTGCAACCATCACTCATTTTTATCTAATATACCTTTTTGTTTTCTGACTGGCAGGTAACTATGGACTGTCCTGTAAACAAACTAGTTTCTAGTAAAGTAATTTAGTTTACACTGTCTGCCTATACTGTTGTGTATAGGCCATATTCATAAAATATGTCTTTCATTTATCTAGTGTTGCTCTAAATGTGTTTTTTCCATTTGATAGAATCTTAAAATGGAAATGGAAGAATAAAATATTACTGTAACTATTTTTCTTTCCTTTTGATATTCAGTGTTAGGAAAATTTTCCACAAGTTGTGAGTGGATATTAAGAGTATTCACTTTGTATCAATGTAATGGTTATTCTTAATTTTCTACATAATTTCTACATATTGGAAGAGGCTAATAAGTCTTTTAAATGTAATTCTAAAAACTTCACTTTGTAGAAAAATGTTTTGGGTTTTTTAAAATTTTTTGTTTCTAGGCATGATTAATGTGACAAAACAGTAAATGTCTTCTCTGTTTTAAAATTTATGCTCTCATCCAAAATATGTGTTATTTTCCCTCTGATGTAGAGTTAACTGTAAAGTACCATTTTTGCATGGGTTATGTGTATGTTGTCCATATCTCATTCCAAGTAATCTGCTACTATAAGCATGCAAATCTTAATTAACACTGTAGAAAGAATGTTGAATGAGCCTATTTTAAAAAAAAGTAATTCAGACTTGATGGAAAGCTGATTTTCCTTAAGCAGACCAACGTAATTAAAAACTAAAATTTAATCAATATGTGGTTTTGAGATTGCTGGGCTTCCGTATTCTTTTGGTCATGATTTGAAAAGTATCTTGGTAACACTGTTTTATGATACAATAACGAACTTGGATTACATTGGCTAACTTGAGATGTGGTGTGCAATGAAAATAGTATTATAATTGGTGTTCAACAGCTCTGCTTCTTCAGTGAGACATAAAAAGGGCAAAGTTTATAATATGTATGTTAAAACCCCGTAATTTTAGAGGCGGGAACACTTTAAGATCTTTTAAGTAACAAATTGAAAAGCGATGTAATAAGCCAGTAGCACTTGGACTCCACTGAGCTGCAAATGAGATATGTGTTAATGAGAGCAGACCTGCATATTTCATTTGGAGAGTTGTCTTTTAATTAACACCAGCAATAGAAGACTTCAGATAGTATTAAAAGAGAGATCACACCAACCCAATATATCACAGAACCATAGAATAGTCCAGGTTGGAAAGGGCCTCAAATGACCGTCTGGCCCGAGGATTCCATGGGAAGGGGAGCGTAGAGATTATCTAGCATCCTGTCTGGGCACAGCCTGCAAACCTCCAGTGATGGGGACTCCATCACATCTGTGGAGCTGTTCAAGTAACTGATCTCACAGTAAAAAATGTCTTTCTTACGTTGACAAACTTGTACCTGTTGCCCCCTGTCTGCCCTGTGTGGCTCCATGTGTTGTGAAGAGAGAGGCTCTGTCCTCTTTGTAGCTGCCCTTTAAGTACTGGCATACTGGGATGAAAGTGTTCCTGAGCCTTCCCTTCTCCAGGGAGTAAAGACCAACCTCCTTAAATCTTTCCTCATAGAGCAGGTCTTCCAGCCCTTTGGCCATCTTCATGCCTCTCCTTTGGACCCTCTCCATTCTGTGTCTGTCTTGAACTGGGGGACCAGAAATGGACACAGACTCCAGGTGAAGCCTGAGAAGCACCGAGTTGATGGGATGATCACATCTTTGCCTCAGCAAGTAACACCACTGTGGATACAGCCCAGAATCCCACTCACCTTTTTTGCTGCAGCAATGCACTGCTGATGAAAATGATTGATATGTCATATCAAATAATATTAAAATGGATATGATTGCTTAGCTTGTTCTTCTTACTGTGTGGACATGTTTCTAATGAGGATTCATTCTCTTAGGACTTCATATCTTCGAATGAAGAATAGTACTAGCTTTATTAGGGCAGCTCAAAATCACTTGTGATAGCAGGTTAAGTAATTTTAATGGATCAGAATTCATGCTAGAATAATTTTGGCTTTCAGAACAGCCCAGTTTCTTTGCAAAGTATTTTCTTGAGTAACCCCCAGTGCTAGCTTTGGGTATGGTATTAATCTCTGGGTCACTGTTCTTCTTGTCTCAGTCGGTTTTGTAGTAGCGACCTCATCAGAAGGTAAACTTCCTTAGATAGGACTTACCCAATGTAAATTGGAGCTAGGCAATTTTCTAAAGATAAACTCTCTTTCACTTTTCTTTACAAATTGCAAAATTTTCAAGATGATGTGCCTTGGCACATTGTACCTTTAAATCTGGTAATAGGAGAAGAGGCATAATATCCTCTGTGACCATACTATCACATTTGTGTTTGTTCTGAGCCCTTCTAAACAGATGCATGTGGTTCCCTTGATTTCCTGATCAAGGGGTTGTTACTGAGATGCTGTTTAGACACTCACTTTTTGATGATGCAACAACATTCATGGGTTTTGGCTTTTTGATTCAGAATAGATTTTGGTTCAGAACTCCATGCACAGAAAGGTGGGGAAGTGGACAGGTACAAGCAAAATATTGTTATGATCTCTACAAGCAGTAGTGCTAGTGTTCTTGCTGTGGAGCCCCAAATTCCTTCCCTCTACTCCCAGGCAGTGGGAAATAATAGCCTTTTTCTGTAGGCCAAGCCTGAAGCTGCTTTTTTAGTCATCTCTACAATTATTTGGATCTTACCCATGCTGGAAGAATGTCCTGTTGAAAATCTGGAGACCTAAAATTGACACCAAAATCAATAATACAGGATTTTATAAAATGAATTTTTAATAGGGTAGTTATAGGAAACATTCTTTAGTTTGAAAGTCACAGTGTGTAAACCACAGTTCTTCAGCACTTAAGTGATTGGCGGTGATGTATTTTCATCTCTCTGGTGTTAACCTTGTGCTCTGTCCTCCTTTTTGGTTTTTTTTTTCTTACAAGGTAGATGTCTCCACTTATGCCAGGTTGATGTAAATGATTTCTTAATATTTTGTAAAAAATGGTGTAAAAGCTATGTACCAATATGGAATATTGGAATGTTACACAGGCAGCTTGGGATCATTGTGTTAGCCAAGGTAGGCCACTTAGAAATTACTTCAACATATAGAGAAATAAAGGAGGAAAAAATAGTATTTCTAAATGATATTACCTTACAGAGCTACCAGAAAGAGGAAAAGTGCATTTTACATATTCTGCATAATTTGCCATGTTTAGAGGTGCCCTTCATAAAATAAACAATTGCGTATTCTGGATTAACCACTGTAGTTACAATGTATGACTAAAGAAAAGAGATCTATTATGTTGTTATTTACAGAATTTGATGTGTGGGGCATTCATCTGGCATGGTTGGAGGTAAAGTATGATATGCTAAAAGCTGTTTATCTGCTTCTGCATGGGCAATATTCTCTGAAAGAATTCAGTGAAGTTTTGAGAGGTTAATTGTGATATGAAGTGTAGCTGAATGTTGCATAACTGAGAAGTGTACTTTTGTCGGTACTGTTGGGTAAGTACCAAAGCAGCATGATTGGTCCTAAGTTGGAAAGTTGCATTTAAGAAATAGTAAAGATACATTCAGAAGTACAGAAATATCACATATGCAAATACAGATCATAGACTCCTAGAATCATGGAATAGTTTGGGTTGGAAGGGATCTTTAAAGGTCATCTAGTCCAACCCCCTTGCCCTAAGTAGGGACATCTTCAACTAGATCGGTTTGCTCAAAGCCCCATCCAACCTGGCCTTGAATGTTTGCAAGGGGCAGCTATCACCTCTCCAGGCAACCTTTCACAACTCTCATTGTGAAAAATTTCTTTCTTATATTTAGTCTGAATCTATTCTGTTTTAGTTTAGAACCATTACCCCTTGTTGTATCACTACAGGTCCTAATAAAACAGTCTGTCCCGATCTTTCCTACAGGTCTTTAGGTACTGGGAAGGCCACAATAAGGTCTCCCTGGAGCCTTCCCTTCTCCAGGCTGAACAACCCCAACTATCTCAGCCTTTCCTTATAGGAGAAATCCCTCTGATCAGCTTCCTGGCCATTCTCTGGATCTGCTCCAACATGTCCATGTCTTTCCCGTGCTGGGGACTCCTGAGCTGAATGCAGTACTCCAGGTGGGGTCTCACCAGAGTGGAGTAGAGGAGTAGAATCCCTTCCATCGAGCTGCTTGCCACGCTGCTTTGGATGCAGCCCAGAATAAAGTTCAGTTTCTGGGCTGCAAGTGTGCATTGCTCGCTCATGTCCAGATATTCATCCTCCAGGATCCATAGGTCCTTCTCTGCGGGGTTGTTCTCAATCCATTTGTCCTCCAGCCTGTATTGATAGCAGGGATTGCTCTGACCCAGTGCAGGACCTTTCACTTGGCCTTGTTGAACCTTGTGAGGCTTGCATGGCCCCAGTTCTTCAGCTTGTAAATACATTAACATTTATATTATTGCTGCAATGTTCAGATTATGCTTAGGTAAGCAATATATCTACCCAAAATGAAAACATTTACAACCACTTGAGGCATACAGCATTACTAGCTTTCTGGCTTTCCACATTTTATTTTCAGAAGTATTATATAGAAATTGCCTCCCTATGAATGCTTTTTCACTTCTGCAAAGCTTTTAGCAGTAAATAAAATTTTACTAATACATTAAATAATTCTGCAATAATTTTGGCTAGACAGACCCTGTTTGCATCTTTACCCCGGATTTTTGTTGCAACTATTGACCTATTTCTCTCAGTTCTGCCTTTCTAGTAATTTGGTGTAAAAAATAATCAAATGCATTATTTATATGCATATGCAATTCTCTCTATTGCAAGTCTTGGTATGGCTGTCATAAGTGATTCTTTTTATAAAAATACATGGCTGCTTAGTAACAAAGTTCTTGTGAATAGTTTGGTCCATAAAAATGAGTTTCAGAAAGGCAAAGTTTAAGATCAGATCTGCTGTTTCCTCTCCTGCTGTCTGTTCAAAGCCCTTCTGCTGGTCATTCTCACTGTCGGTGCAGATAAATATACCAAGGAGTGATGATGTATATGAAAGCTATGATTTCTGTGAATAACAGAAGACAGCACTGAATTGGAAATTGGCATGTCAGGGGTTAATAAAATATATACAGAAAAAGAACTGTAAAGGTAAACTTCACTATATTATTAAACCCTTCACTATATTATTCAATACATCCTGGTAAATAGTTTTTGGTTTTCTATCAAACTGAAACATGACTTCCTAATCTGAAATCAGAAGCATCATCTGCTGTTACAGGGGGCAGACAGCAGTCAGATATTATCTGTAATATTGTCATAAATTGCAAGAAAAGATGTTTTGGAACCACACCTAGGAGGAAGGGTGAAGAACAGTGTCTGTTGACTCTTCACGTTCCCTTCTCTGACTGAGCATGGAAGCCCTGCCTTGCATCTGCTCTCATTGTGGTGGCTTCTGCTACATCCAACATTTCATTCCTAGCTATGGATGGATTCTCCAGAAAAGTGATGGAAGTACTGTTTATCAAAAGCTAGTTGCTTCAAAGTAATCCTGTCATGGTTGAAGCTATAAATGTCTCAAAATATTCAGACAGGCCCAAGTAACTTATTCTGATTTTTACCTGTTCCCTGGAAAGGCTACAGCTGTGTTGCCTTCTGTCATATACGCACCACCTCTTCTAAACAGGTTTTAATAGTAGGTGTCGCAAGTTGAATGAATAGTGGTATACTTAGAATGAATTAGAACTCTGCTGAAGTATCTTTCTTATATTACAGAATTATTTTAAAATAAGGAGGGAAAGGAGGACATAGATCCTAATCCATGACCTTGTGTGTTGAAGTTGAAAATGTCCATAATCTCTATATAAAAACTGTGAATTACTATGTTGAAAAACAGGTCTATGCATGCCTGCATGCAAATATATTTAAATGGGGACACTAATATTGCTACAAGTAATAAACTGGAGTGAAAACACTGTTAGGTTTTTTCTATATTCTGAAACTTAGTTCTTTCAGTAGGGAGGGGGGAAGGTTTTTGGAGTCTCTTTCTAATAGATGTAAATATTCCAACTATTACATTTTGAGGAATCAGTAAAACAGGATCATCTATTAATACTATTCATACAGGCTTAAAACAGTGTTGTAAACAGTAATTCAGAATGTCTGGTTTCTGCACCAGTGGAGACAGGGAGGTTTTTATTCAGTTAGAGATGAAAGGCATATGCATTACCAAATAACATTCTTACAGAACCAATCTAGCAAAAATCTGGGGTTTTGTAATATTAGTTTATAAGCAGCATATTAAATACTTGAAAAATACTATATTTTTGCAAATGTGTTCTGTCATGAATGTTCTAAATATGTGAAGTGTTTGTTTTAAATGATTGCATTTAAATTTTCAGTCTTTTGTGTTAAACACCTTTATATTCAGGGAAACTAAACTACTTTGGAATATGACGAGAGAGATGTTTTTTTAATACATGTGCCTGACTGAGAAAATGAGAACATTAAATTATTAATTCCTGATGGTACTTTTGCTTGAAAATTATGCACAGTTCACTCCTAAATTTATCTGAAGCAGTGAGCCTTTGGGGAGATGTTTTTGGAACTGCCAGTCTGCAGAATGACCTCAAAAAAAAGCTTGTGCTTAAATGGCCAGTATATTTATTTACACACATCTCAAAGCACTAATGTGGATGGAATGGAGCAGCAGATCATATGTATGGTCATTTTGCTGTCCACTGGCTTCTATTCATCAGAAATAAGGGAAGGAGGAGACCTTTGCATTAAGGTGTAAGTAACTTTGTCATAATCATGGCTGAGTTTGTAACTTTGCTTTTCAGAATCATTGTAACAGCAGTCCCCCAGCAAAGTCAAATTACAAAAGAGTAGTACAACTGACTGAGGTTGCTACTTTACATTCCTCAGGCCACTCACTTTTTACTCAGGATAGAAGATCTAGTAGCGTCAACTCATTCCCATGGCCTCTTCGCCTTCATGGAAGGCAGACAGAAATGAAAAGGCATCTGTCATGGTTTGACCCGAGCTGGCAACTAAGCCCCATACAGCCACTTGCTCGCTCTCCCCATGGAATGGGGAAGAGAATCAGGAGGGTAGAAGTGAGAAAACTCATGGGTTGAGATAAAAATAGTTTAACAGGTAAAGCAAAAGTTGTGCATGTAAGCAAAGAAAAACCAGGAATTCATTCACCAGTTCCCATGGGCAGGCAGGTGTTCAGCCATCCCCAGCAAATCAGGGCTCCATCATGGGTAACAGTGACTTGGGAAGACAAATGCCATCACTCTAAAAGTCCTCCTCCTCCTCCTTCTTCCCACTGCTTTATATACTGAGCATGGCACCATGTGTAGGGTATGGAATACCCTTTGAGTATCCCTTTGGGATCACCTGTCCTGGCTGTGTCCCTTCTAACTCTTTGTGCACCCCCAGCCTCCTCGCTGGTGGGGTGGGGTAGGGAGCAGAAAAGGCCTTGACACTGTGCAAGCACTGCCTGGCAATAATGAAAACATCCCAGTGCTATCAACTCTGTTTCCAGCACAAATCCAAAACAGAGCCCCATACTGGCTACTGAGAGGAAAATTAACTCTACCCCAGCCAAAACCAGCACAGCATCTCTGGGTGATGTTCTTCTGAATGGATTGTTTCAGAATGCAGTCTTATGATGTTAGTAGCAGTTTTTCCAGTGTACTGTAATCTAGGGTTTTTGGAATACTGAGCCTCCTGTGATGTATAAACAGCTGTGCTAGTCATGGCAGTGTTTCTTTTGCAGAGAAGGTTTTGACTTAATTCAGCTAGTTTGTTCTACCAGAGAAATCTGACTTCTGAGATCAGATAATTTTAGATGTATCTTCTCCTGTTGCCTATAAAAGCATTTTTAAGCTTGTTGTTGGGACTATATACTCATTATAAAGTTCAGCAGAATCTAGAGTCACCTTTGTATTTGTCAAGCTCTATGTAATGGCAGCCCATTTGTGATGTGCTTAGGTATAAATTTATTAGCCAATTTTTACCACTTGTTCTTGAGCAGCTTAAAATCAAAAGAGAAATGGTTGCTCTGTTCCTTAAAAACACTTTTGTGATATTTTTGTCCCTGTATCTTTTGAAGTACTTTCTTGCTATTTCTCTTTAAACCGTAATTCTCCAGTCCTTCTTTTGTCCTGCATGCATCCACTTTCACCTACATCAGTAAATGTGTTCATGTGTTAAAGTGGCTTACAGACACCAAGGCTGTGGAAGTTAATTCTGCTCAGAGCAAGAGCTGTAGGTTCTTACGGATAATTAGCTCAGTGTGCCTGGCAGGTGTGTTCATATGGAGCTATAGAATGAAGTCTGTGCAAAGTACTTTTGAAAAAGGGGGAAGAATGGACTTTTTCCCTAATGCAAAATTTATTTATGTACTCTTGAGTAAATTATCATATCAAGAATAACTTCATGGATTCTAAATTGCAAATTTTAATTCAAGAGCACAGATGAGTGTATTTTGTCTGATACATGGCTACCAAATTTGGACCTTCTCAGTAAGATATCTATTTAATTCCTACTAAAAATGTTGGTGTGCAAAGACTCCTGAAAAATGAGTAGTGTGTACTGCTAAGTTGTGTGCTTGTCCTTAGGGAAGTTTGAAGTATTTTGGTTTGTTGTTGTTTGGTTTTTGTTTGTTTTTTTCCTGAAGGACATTAATGTGCCATCTTCTTTGGGAAAGAGGTCTTTAAAAAATCTGAAAAATATCGCACTCTGAAAAATATCTGAGAAATTGAGTACATCTTTGATCAGGGGAGGGTGGGAGGGAGCACACAGCTTTAATTATTCTCATGATGTTAAGATATTAATAATTTTCACTTTAAAAGTGATTCTGTTGCTTTTTTAGATGGTCCAGCTGAAGCATCTGTTACAAATGGAGGCACTGCTTCTGTCACAGCACTGAATGATGACCTGGATATCTTTGGCCCAATGATCTCTAATCCTTTACCAGCAGCTGCAGTACCTCCTGCTCAGGTAAAATTTAATAAGTGTATTTAGCTATATGTATGTGTAAATACGTGCATGCACATGTGTGTTTTCCTTCAGGGAATTGTTCATCCACATGGAAGGAATGCACACTTCTCAACACATCTTAAGCATCTCATGGCTGGAGATGCTTAAGCTGTAACACCGGTATTTTTCTCACCTCTTCAAGCTTCTGCACTGTTTGGACATAGAAGTGTAGATGGTGTGGTCTTTCCTTCTGGTTATCCAGCTAAATTGGATTCTGTCTTACCCTGGTGATGGTAGTAATGTTTTCTTTTCATTTATATTCTTTTGTCTTGTTCTTTTTTTAATAGGTATTGCTGAATATAACTTTATGTTCTCAGGCTATTGAGCATCAAGTCATCATTTTTAAGACCTCTTATTGCTTTGTGATGCTGATATTTAGGAAAGGCTGCAGCAGATGCTTCTCTCTTAGACCTGCTAAAAACCTGGGGTCTGAGGTTTCATACTCAAAATCAAAAATGGATAGCAAGAAAAATTAATATTGCTACCTGGGCTGATCTGTCTTTTGTCTCATCTTGGAAGTTGTATGTCTTGCTTTCCTCAGGAGAGAGTAGCATAAACCCTGCACCTGGCCTGCTCCTTCTTGATAGCCATGATAGTTTGGAAGCAAACCCATCACCATGCCTGTTGTAGGCTGGTAAGGCAGCTTTGGGACACGCAAAGAAGCTGCTTGAAGCTGCAGCTGTCCTAAAGTAGCTGTCAGACTCAAAGAGCAGGGTGTTTGTGATGGACATGTGCAGGCTTCCTTAACCCAGACTGGCTTCTGAGAGGGAGGTTTTGGAAGAGTGGTGGGCTGACTTCTTCATCTGGGGCGTCTTGTAATGGTCATTAATTGTGTGTATTCTTGAATTTATTGTTTGGGACATGTGATATGTACTTGCTTCTCGTCATCCATTAGTTTTCATAGTGTGTACAATAGAAGGGATAATGATGAAAGGAAGTTCTGAGTGCCTCACAGCATATAGTCTTACTCAGCAGATTTTTCTCTCCCTTTACTCTCCTTTCCCCTGCTTGCTGCTGAGGGCTGACTTTGTGCAAAGTGCTAGATAGGGTTTCAGAGACTGAAACCATGTTTCATTTTAAACATAATGCTGCAGATAGAGCAAACTTCCCACCACGCCTTAAGCTACTCATAAACAGTGCGAGAAATAAGATGTATATTTACACTTAGATGTGGATGTGTTAGCTAAAATTGCAAAGGAAAGTGTTGGTGTAGATTTTCTTGTCTCTTGGGGAAGTCTGGTCAAAGTACCAGGAACAGCAGTATTTGAGTGCTTGTTGTCTGCTATTCTAATCCCTTATGTCAAAATTGATCCCTGTAGAGCTAGATGTGAAAAGCAGTAACCCATTTCTAGCTTCCCTGAGTTTTTTATTTATTCCATTTGGGTGTAGATTGAGTAAATTTAAATCTAGAATAGTGAAGTTTTGACTTTGCCCCAAAATAAACGTGCCAGTGGTAGTATTGCACAGAATGGGTAGCACTGAATTCTGTTTTTTCCCCTTTCTAGCCTTTCTGATGCTGGAAATGATGACTTCTGTATGTAGTTACTGTGTGCCCAGGAGAAAAGAGCAGCCTGAGAAAGAAGAGAAAAGCCTTCTTTTGTTTGTATTCCATGAACATGTGATGTGACCTGCTGGTTAAGGAATGATTTAGCTGTAGAATGCAGGAAATCCAAAAGAAGGCTAAATATTTAAGAGTGAAAAAAAGCAAAGTGAAGGCTGATGCCCTAGATGATGATGACTAGTAATGGGTTAAATAATGGAGTGACTGCTAAAGCATACTGAATTGTATGTGTGTATATAATATTTTAAATGCATTTCTATGATAAAGATTTGGTCACTGGACCTTCTGTGAGAGGAATATTTTGACATGTTGTTAATCTTTATGCTGGTTTCTAGACTAAGTATGGTACTTACTACATTGATTAAAAAGTGGTAGAAAGGATGATGCTATTCTCAACATCTGGTAAGTATCACCTTGTTTATATACTAGAAAGCATGAGTATATTCACTTGCTTCCAGATTTTTAGTGACAGTTTTCTTTCTTCTGAGTGCCATAATCAGGAGGAACAAAGAACTCTCAGCAAGCATTTTTTTATCAAGCACATGATCCTTGTGGTGTATTGCAAGATTAATTCTTGGTTATCTTCCATTTTTAATCAGTAATCCCAAAGAAAATTTAATCAGATAATCTCTACAAATAAGAGACAGGAACATGTGTAGGTAGCAGAAGACAGGTTTCTTATGGTGCTTACATGGGTTGCTTGGTAAAGTGGGGCAAAGAGAGTATCATTCTGTTTTGCTTCAGCATTATCAAGACCTTGTACGCATTCTGTTTCAGAATGCTGGTGTCTAGTCTGGGAACTGAGGCTGGGTGGGAGCTGAGGATGCCTCTCATTTGCCAGTGCTATGAGCATTTTGTAAGATCTTTCACCTTGCAACATGGATAAAAGTTGTATGTGATTCAGAGAAGAGTTAGGAGAATACAGGAGGCTGGAAAGGGTGCCTTATTATGAGAGGGTTGAAGGACTTGGTCTGTTTAAGTAGGAGGTGTGATTATAATGTGAAATTATTTTGTATGAGGCTGCAATTGGTTAAGTGGGCATGAACTCAGATCAGCAGTTGAATAACCCTAACATTCAGTTCCTGTGCTTGAAATTGGAAAATTTAAAGCAGAAACCCATGGCCAGATCTTGACTTGAATTTGTTTAAATATCTATTAACAGAATGCATTGAAATTTTAAAAAATGAAATAGAAGAAGGAGATCAAGTGTGGAATAGTGTGGCTTGCTTTCTCACTGAGATATTTACCATTATGTACTATTGTAGGTGTGTCTGAGGTGTCACAGTGGGATTTGAGAGCTTTTCTTCTGAAAAAGAAGGGAATTTAATGATGCTCTTCCAACTGATCTGTATGACCCTTGAGTTATCACATGATTGCTCTTCTTCTCCAGTTTAACCTGAAAGGCAGCATTTAATGCTAAATGCACTCTGTTTTATGGCTCTGTGTAGCACAGAAATGTCTGTTTGAATGTTTTATTATGAGACTGAAACAACACTATGTCTGAAAAACTTAGGATTTATGTCCATTGTCATAGCCAAGACATGTTTTTCAAGTGAAAACAAAAGCATTTGTTTCTCCTTTTTCAAATGTGACTTGAGCATTGATGATCATGTGCACTTGGACTCTGCTTTCAGATATGTGTCTTTATCACAGTTTTCAAAGACGTTTAAAATGTTTCTTCATTAGCTGGAAGCTAATGCAAACCGTTGAATTTGTAAAGGGGACTGATAAAGAACAATATGTGACAAGAGAATTTTTTTTATAGAATTTTGTCCATTAGCAAACTCAGGGGAGTTTAAGAAGACTTACCTTAAGCAGGTCCTACAGTAGAACTAGATAAAAGGCATAGTCTATAAATTATGCATTATTCATGAACACAGAAAGGAAAGAACATTTCATATATTTGATGATGTTTTTTTGTGTAAAGAGGGCATAGCTAAATTATAGGTATTAGAATAGGTTTTGTTGCTTAACATTGTATAGGAACTGAGCCAAGGTCTAGCATTTTCACTTATACTTAAAACAATTGCCTAAATTGTTTTAGCCAGATTTTAATTTCAAATTTTGTATGGTATGTCTTCCAGCAAAAGTGTGTTCTTCATTCTTCACTGAAATTTGTAGGGAGGAAGAGAAGGAGAGAACTGTGAGGTATTAAGTTTGGAAGTATTAACTAAGTGAAATATTTAATATAAGTCTTTCTCCAAGCAGGATACTAAAATCCAGTTAATTTAAATTTTTTTGGATTTTGTGTGTGTGTGTGTCTGTGTGGGTCTGATTAGAATTGTACTATACTGGGATCTGCGAATCAGTTCAGTGTCTACAGAAGTGTATTTTCATAGAGATGATGTATGTTTTTCATATTTCATATCTGACAAACTTGTGGCATATTTTAGATAAATAGATATTCATAAATACTCATTTTTCCTTGAGGTCAGGTGTGTGTACCTAGCATGGTTGCCATAGATGGGCAGACAAGCTTCAACTTATTAATGAATTTTGGTGATGTTAATGTGTCAAAGTCCTCAGATTTTATGTAAAAATGGTTTGTTTCAGAAGTTTGCTTTATCATGAGTTATATTTAAGCAGGGTCTTACTGGAGAGTTACTTACTGGAGTCCTATTCCAGTATGATCAGTTGAAATGTTTGTAGTTTCTGCTTATGTTTATTTTACCCCTGTCTGTATTTTCAGGTATCTGAAAGCAAAAGTTTCATTCCTTCAAATGGAGTTAGAGCAATTCCAAACACGACTACAGGGTGGGCAGTAAGTGGGTTGAGAACAGCCCTGCAGAGAAAGACTTGAGGATGCTGGTGGA
Source organism: Corvus brachyrhynchos (assembly GCF_000691975.1). Lineage (NCBI taxonomy): Eukaryota > Metazoa > Chordata > Aves > Passeriformes > Corvidae > Corvus > Corvus brachyrhynchos. The sequence continues at coordinate 1,180,919 of NW_008239080.1, read as the reverse complement.
TGAAAATCTGAATATGACCTGGCAGTGTGCACTTTCAGCCTGGTAACCCAACAGTATCTTGGGCTGCATCAGAAGTGTGACCAGCAGGTCAAGGGAGATGATTCCCCCCTCTGCTCCACTCTCATGAGACCCCCACCTGCAGTGCTGCATCCAGCTCTGGGGCTCCCAACATAGGAAGGACATGGACCTGGTGGAGCAGGTCCAGAGGGAGGCCACAAAGATGATCAGAGGGATGGAGCACAGATCCTGCGAAGAGGCCAAGACAGCTGGAGTTGTTCAGCTTGGAGAAGGGAGAAGGCTCTGGAGACACCTTAAAGTGACCTTTCAGTATTTGAAGGTGGACTACAGGAAAGATAGGGAGGGACTCTTTTTCAGGGAGTCTAGTGACAGACCAAGGGAAAATGTTCTTTACTGTTAGGGTGGTGAGACTCTGATAACAGGTTGCCCAGAGAAGTTGTGGATGCCCCCATCCTTGGCAGTGTTCAAGACCAGATTGGACACGACTCTGAGCAACCTGATCTGGTGAAAGGTGACCTGCCCATATCAGGGAGTTGGAACTTGATGATTTTTAAGGTCTCTTCCAACCCAAACCATTTATGAATCTATGATTATGCTTTCTTTAATGCTTTAAATGCCTTATGTGGAGCACAGTGGAAGAGCAGGCATCATACTCCAGAATCAGAAGGAGTCTGCTGAACAGAGTCTAGAGGGACAGAAATGTATTTTGAGTTCTAGAGAAGGGAAATCTGAAGAAGGAGTTAGAAATGGTACTGCAGGGAAGATAAATGTTTTCAAGCCTAGACAAGGATAATGGCAAAGGAAACACTGTATTGCTTGTGAGTACTAGACATGCAGCAAAAAATAAAGTTGAATTTTTAATCTTATTGTAAGGTTAATTATGTTCTTGGATATGATCTGAGAAAGTGAGAGAAATCTTAATCTGACTTTTTCAGATATTGCTGATAATTCCTAAAAGCAAGAAAACATGAGATTTCTTAAGTGTTTTTCTTTGTGAACTGAATATGGTTGAGTGCTCATTTCCTCATCAGTTATTACCAGGAAATAACAGTTGATTATTTTTAATGGAACTGGGTAGATGTCTAAAAACAAAATATGCAAAATCAAACCCAGGAAGAGTTGAAATAAACATCGAGTCCATTGACAGTGCAAAGATAAAAAGGGTAAGAATTGTATACAGATTTTAAGACCTTAATAATGTACTTAGTACTTTGCTTACATAAGAATAATTATGTGTTAGGCTGTATTTTCTCTATGCAGGTAGCCCCTCCAGTCAGCAGGGAGAAATTAAAAATGTTATGTGGGGCCATAATTTATCACCATACAAACGAAAAACATTTGTAAGGATGGCTTTCCTACGGGCAATTCCTGCTTTCCTAGATACCAGCCAGAGCCACAAACATGCAGGTAGTAGAAAAAGTGCACATGTGCCTTTTTCTCTCCTGCAGTCCTTCTCTCAACTCCATGTGTCCCACTGCCCACTTCCCTTTTTCATTCCCTCTGTTGCCACCTCTCTTTCAATTTGTAGGAAAACTTCTGTTACACTAATATCATGAAACTGCTTAGCAGTATGATCTTTAAGCACCTGATGTGCATTTAGTTTTGGCATAATTACTGTCTGAGGGAACTGTGTGTAGGAAAATGATTATATGAATGCCAGGTGTGTTTTTACAGAGATCTTGGGCAGCATGACAATGTTAGATACTCAAAAGTCATGTCAGTGTTGGTCATTTTTTAACTTGGATGCCACCTGCTGTTTTCTTGTCATGTATTTTGCATTACCTTCCATTTATTCAGCTGATGAACACTTCAGGGAGCATTTGTCCGGTGCTTTGGTTCCTTTAAGGATCTTCCAAAACCAAACCGAATGAAGAGACATTAAATGAACATTTAATCTTAGGTTGTAAACATAATGTGATCAGTCTTCCATGTTTCCAGCTCTCCCTTCTAGAGAAATGCAAGCCCCTTCCTTGCTGCCATGCAGACAGCAGAGGGGAAGCCCCTCTGTTCACTCACTTGCAGTGCTCCCGTGTCCTCCTTCCTGCAGCCTGCTGAGCACGGCTGTCACACAGGGGCTGTCCTAGGCAGGCGCCACGGGAGATCCATGTCAGCAGGGAACAGTTCAGTAATAGGCCTTCCTGGGTGTATGCACAGGAAAACAAGCACTGCTGTTCAGGATGGGCTTTGACCTGAATGTCTTGTTAAATCTGACTCTGGTATTTTTAAAGACTGGTTATGTCACACTGATAAAGAATTGTCTCAAATAGAGGGGGCTTCCTACTGCCCACTTAAATAAAAATTGATTTGCTTTGCAATCAGAAATTATTGTGAGAAGGAAGAGGAAGAAGCTTTTTTAGTATGTACAGAAAGAAATTGATAATTTAACTGTACACTGGCCAGAGAGGTTTCACAAGTCTTTTTCTGTTTGCTTTCCGTCTGTAGTGCTGTCAGCCCACTCTTGGTTGCCCACTAAGTCCTACTGACTTTGGCCCAAATTGGCTGTGGTATAAATGCAGGTTTTTCAGTTGCCAGAAAGTTCACATTTTTTGGTTTTTTCTCTTCCCTTTCTACAGCATTTTTGGAGATTTTTCACCATCAACTGTGAACCTGCACTCCTTTCTCTTGCTGGTTTCTGGCAAATACAGCTGGTGACAGAATTGTTCTGTGGGGTTTTTTTTCCCTAGTCTCTGGTACTGCCTTATGCTAGAGGTTTTAGCACTTCAGAAGTCACACACTTTTCTGAAGCTGCATATTGAACATTTGTATTGTGGTGTTTGTACAAATCTGGTGTGACCATAGTAGAATTTTTAGGGCTTAGTCAGCAGCGCACCAGCAAAAGCAGCAGATTGGAGATAGTTGCTTTAAGGAAGATTAAAAGGGTGTTCCATGTCTGTGTATTTTGTGGTTTCCTCTTGTCTGTCTGATAAACCTGGGTATGGGATCTCAATAATTAACAGACAGACCTGGGTACATGTTGCATTCATTGACAGTGGTATGGACAGAAGATTTTCCTTCAGTGTGCGAAAGAGTTGAATCTCACACAAGCTGTGGGGTGCAGTAGGTATATGCTAAGCAGTTGGGGATCATTTAGCTGGACTAAAATAAAGCCATAGTTTAAGGATGATTTGCAGTCCTGGCTCTTTTTCAATGTGCATAAGGTTGATTTGCATTAAAAGATCCCACTGGTAACAGGATGAGTTGTGTATCCTAAGGAATATAACAAGAACCCATGTATTGCCTGGTTCCCTAAGAAAGCCCCCATATGGAACTGTATGGGTGAGAGCAGTAACATAACAGCATTGAGAGACACCTGGATGTAATTTGTTTACAAAACATTCTATTGCAAGAGCAGTACAAAGCCTGACAGCCTGCCTGTATTTTAGTTTTTCAGTTGTAGACTGCAGTAAGTTTTACATAATTATGCTTTCTCAATTAGTGAAACATGCTTAAAGAACTCTAAGCCAATTATAAACAATGTATTTTAGAAATTTTATTACTTGAAGTAGATAACCAAAATTTTACTTTTGTGTTTTCTCCAGATACATTTCAAAGCACTTAGTCTTTTGTTTTAGCTCTTCTCTAATCTATTCTGCCTATGAGAGGATTAATGAGATGTGAATTTTAATCTCCTTATTGATTTCCTAATTATTTTTCATAATCTAACTCCAGCTCTTGATTTATGCTTCTCACTGATGAAAAATGTAGAAGCAACAGGAATGAATAATCTGTATGTGTACGCCCTGAAGGTGGTTGAGGATTTAGTTTTCTTTGTTTTGTAACCTCCATCTGGTCTGATGGTCTTTCCATATTGCATGTACTGCTTTTTTCTGTCTTTAGTCATACCACATATTTTTAAATTCTCATTCACTTAAATCTAGTTTCTGTAAATTAATGAGGTTTTATTTGGTTGAGGAGCAAGGCTGTACAGTAAATATTTAACATAACGTCTTTTGCTGGTTTCTTTCAGTAGTCTGTCTTGTCTTTTATTTCCCAGAGCACTTCCACTAAACCAGCAGCTGCCACCTTGTCTGGAGCAGCCGGGGATCTTGATCTGTTTACTGAGCAAACAACAAAATCCGAAGAGTCAGCGAAGAAACAACTCTCCAAAGACTCCATTTTATCACTGTATGGCACAGGAACAATGCAGCAGCAAAATGCTCCGGGTAAATAACATTGTGAAGGTTTCTGTGCAGTCCTATTTTAATCTTTACCTAGAAAAGTTATCTCTGAGAAGTATAAAGCTAAGGTAGGATACCTGCTTACTATATTCAAATGAAGATTTTTATTTTCAGCTTTTATAAAACTGAGAAAAATTACCGAAATGTAATATGGAAGCTAAAGAAAAACACGTATGTGATTTTAATTTATTTATAGCTGTTCAAGTTACCAAGTGTACAATTTACTGAAAGATTTGTGAAGTCTGCTTCTGCGATGTAATTCATCACTGAGGGTCTGAGTCTCCACTGTGCAGCCAGCAGGCTGCCAGGATCCCTGCAGAACTGTCAGAGCTTTGGTTTAGCTGTGTTTGTGTGAAAACAAAGACCTCCAATACAGCAATTGAAAGATTCTGGTTCACCACAGGGATGCCAAACTCTTCTTGGCAGTTAATCTCGTGGTGAGTCCCTTTCCTTTGAGAGTTTTAAAGCAATTTTTTGCTTTTACCAGAAGCTAAATTGGCAGCACTAACATACAACTGGACAAAGTTATCCTTAAAATTATTTTGATGCACTTCTGACTTATGGGATGGGGGAGGAAAACCTCAAGACACTTCTGCTGAAATCTTCCCTTCTCTGGTACAGGCATGTTCATGGGGTCGTCTTCTATGCCATTTACCACACAACCATCAACTCACTTTCAAGGCTTTCCAGCCATGGGAGTTCCTGTGCCAGCAGCAACTGGGATGATGGGAAACCTGATGGGACAATCAGTGCCAGTCATGGGACAAAGCACAGGCGTGATGGTACCAGTGGGAATGCCCAATGGATTTACTGGTACTGCACCAACTGGTGTGATGGGACTTCCTCAGACTGTCGTCGGACCTCAAGGTGGAATGGTGGGACAGATGGTCACACCACCACAAAATAAGTATGGATTGCAACAAAACCAACAAGCTCAATGGAACCTCTCTCAGGTAAAGACTGGCCTTTCCCAGACAAGAGTGCTTTAGGAAGGATGATGCTTTTCAGATACAAAGTGTGTGGCTGTAGGAGGAAGGTGCAGGGTAGCCAAGTTACAGGCTACTGGATTATGAACTGCTCAGAGGCATATATTAACAAATCAGTGGATGGTTCAATGAAAGGTAACTACTACAAAAGCAGAGAATAATTTTGCCAAGGAAAACCAAACTCAGTTCTCTGCTTCCATAGCTCTTCTCATGTTGTCAGAGCCAGCCAGGTAAAAAGCTTAGCTTCACTAGAGGTACAAAGTTCTGAAATGTGAACACAGCCTTATAATTAAAAGCAGAATTTAACTGCTTGAGGATAGCCATTAACAATGAATATGTTCATTTACAGACTTCAGGATAAATTTGGTGGAACGTGAAGTGCTTCGTGCTCTTCACATTTTCCTGTAGATAATTTGCTTAGGTGTATCTGTTATTTATCTATAGCATTTCCATCTTATTTTTTAAACATGTTTAAAAGGTTCTCTAGAAGTGTTAATGTACATGTAGTACTGTATTTGTACATTTTCCAAGGAAACATCTTGAAATCAGGTATTTGAGAGTTTCTTGGGGCAGGGCGAGGCGGAGGGAACAGACCTAAATTATTCCCTTGGAATTCAGCATGGATGATAGCAACTATTTTTTCATACTATTGTTTGAGTTATGATAACAATATAATAATTCCATGCTGCTTACTTAGTAATGCAGGAAGAGAATCTTAGTGACTGACTTAAATTGAGTGATATGAATTTTTACTGTTCTGCTCAGTCTTATGGTGTGAACATTTATGAAGGTAAACAGCATTTCCTACATGGATAAAACAGCCCCTGTTTGAAAATACAGGCTGTCATTCTGCTTTGAAAAGTAATTCTTAAGGGTGAGAATTTCAAAATGTCAGATCAAAAAAATCTGTGGATATACTGGTGACAGTCTTTTCCTAGGTAGCTAGCTTTAAAAAGACCCGTATCAGATTTGAAATTAAAATCTTTCCTCTTATCAAATGCATGTTAAAAGTTGGCTTCTAGAACAAGCTCTTCACGTGTTCCTGTACCCCTTGCACATCAGATGTTGGCAGTATGATGACATTCCACAGTCTGTAGGAGATCTCTGATCTAAACTCTGACTCCAGTTGAAAGGGGGAGAGCTTGCTTTACTTAGCAGACTAACATGTTTTGTATAGTCTGCTGTGTAAGAATTCTACTCCAGAAGAGATGAACCACTGGGTAAAGCACGTTTTCATCAGTTTAGTTTAGATTTTCATGTTTAGTGGTGAGTTGTTTTTTGCAGATATGCAGTTCTGTGTGAAAGCACACAGAACTTAATTTTACCCTGAAATACTAATTTGCAATTTGCTTTAACTTTTCACCAGTGTTTCAGTTTCATTTTGCAACTTGGTATTGTTCGCTCATGTTTAAATTAACTCTGACTTTTACCTAGTGCTGCCTTTAAGTTGAATCTAATGTTACTTATATAACATCCCTCTTCATTGGCTCTGATTATTAATTGCTCCAAATGCTCTTTTGGTCTCAAACCCATTTGGACATTGAGCACTGAAAATTACAGTGACTAGGTATTCATAAAGAGTACGAATAGTTTTGCACCATCCCTGAAGTGAATGTGCTGAATTTTGAATTCTTTCCCATCTTTAACTAGATATTAAATTCATGTAAGTTTAATTTCAGTGGATTGTTCTACTCATTTTTTAAGGAATTCCAGTATCTTGAGTAGATTCTTTAGCAAAGATGGTTAGATTTAGATAATACTCAAGTTTATAACTCCATCTCATTCTTTGTTGATTGTCGCCTAAATGGACAATTTCTATAAAAACTGGTGTAGTCAAGATTATGGTCTCCAAAGAAATGCTGCTGGAAAAAAATTTGGAGCTGCAAGTGCAGACAAGACTATATTACTGGCTTTGGTGTTTCTTTATCACAGTTGCCACAATTTTGTTTGTTAGCTTTGAAACTGTGAAAGCAAACTTTTACCAACCAGCCACATTGGCCACCTCCTTCACATGCCATCAGTTCTCATGTGACACATACACCAAGTGCTGCAGACCATCAGCTGATGTATGTTGGTGATTGATGGGCTCCAGAAAAGCTGGTAGTGTGAGAAAAAGCTTAGAAACTTAGATGGAGTCAATATTTTTATTTAATGAGAAATATTTTTAGGGAAATGTAACTGGGTGGCTGGTTGGAGGCAGGACTGCTTTTGGCTAGCAGCGTGCTGTGTTTCAGTGCCAGTGCTAACCAGGCTGGTGTGTGTGTGTGTGCTTTGCAGATGAATCAGCAAATGGCTGGAATGAACCTCAGCAGTTCCAGCAACGTGATGGGCTTTGGCCAGCCCCCCAACACAGCCGCAGGATGGACTGGAAGCTCCTCTGGCCAGACTCTCAGCACACAACTGTGGAAATGAAAGTTGCAATAGAAATCTTTCCCAGAACAGCCACCTAACATTCCTTGTTCAAATACATTTACTTTCACTGTTCCTTCCATGTACATATATATTCTTTTTCTTTTTCCCCAGCTGTTCAGATTAAGAATATAACTGACTGACCATGTTGTGGTCTATATTGATTTAAATTTGATGTAGTGAAAAGCAGATCAAGAATATATTTATACATCATTGGAAGCATTTTCATACAATGCATATGATTTCATAGACCATATTAAGAAGCTGCTTAACCACGTACTGATTTTTTTTTTTCCCTCAAAATTCTAGATCAAATGTTTGCATATAAGGGATGTAGCTATCATGTTAGTAATACTCAAAAATATGAACCCCAACCCCCAAAATTACCCAGTAATCCTGTAGAAGGTACTGTATGAACAAATGTTTAATCATATATAAATAGAATGTAAATGTATTACTGAGCAATGTTTTCTAGTGTATCAAACAAATTTTGTTTCATCATACATTTCACTGTGATGTTATTATGGTGTGCATAACAGGGAATGTGGTTATTGAAAGAAAGATAAACCTGGATGTTACTGTAGTTCTACAAATCAATAGTTTATTCTTTTAAAGATGAGCATTTGATGCATTTGAGTTTCCTGTGGTAAAGTCTCCGACCTGGCTCAGGGGGCAGGCGCACAGTGTTAAAGCTGATAACTGACAGCACAATATGCATTCAAGGTAACTCAGTGTGAACAGATCTATTTTGTCTTGCAGAGAGATCCAGGTTTATGACAGTGATTGTGTTTACATTTTATGGTGCCTCGTAATGATAAAATGTTATTTCCCTATATTAAAAGGATAAATCCGTAAATGATTGTGGGTTTTTATTTCATTATTTTACGACCTATTTGACCGCTACTTTTAATGAAGTAAAACATGTTCAGTTTGGAAGATCCATTTATACAGATATTTAGACCAACAGTTCGTGAGTTAAAATCAGTTTATAATTACACCATTAAGCTGGATAAATACAAAAAGTATATACATAAATAATGATTTTGAAAATACTCCATCGCAGCCATGTTTCTCTATGTGGAAACAGTGTTAAAACAAAGGTAAGTGTCAGTTTATTAAGCTGAGAGTTCAGAAGTGCATGCAGACAAGTTAGAACAAAGCACACCCACTTGATTTTCTTATTAGAGTCTCTGAAAGCTTCCTTTTGTTTCCACAGAAGTCTGTCAGGTCTCAGGCAGAAGCAGATGATTTTAGCTGTCTGAACTGGAACACATGCTGGCGCCTCTTGTTCTACTCTTGCCGTGGGACTGTTTCCCCATGTCATACCTCAATATTGACTGTGTCCAGGTGGTACTTTGGCTCGTTAGCTAGATTCACTTTCTCTGTTCGGGTGTGCCATACAAGAACCTAGAAGATAACATTTGTGTCAGGAAAGGCATCTACAGAGATGACACAAATGCTTTTCAGAAAGTGTGGCAATCACTACCTTTGTGCAGTTGTTTGCTTTTGGCTCCAGTTCCTCCACTGTTGTTATCTGTTTCAGAAAATCAGATTCTTGCATTCCTGGTTGAGAACCACGACGCTTGAATACGGCTTTGGGATGTGACAGGATCACTTGAAGACTCACAGCAAATCCTTGGAGAAAGTGAGACAGGGAAAAAGATTGAGAAAAACCTTTAGGCCTTACATTTTTGTGTAGTTGTACTATACCTAGAAATCTCCCATGTTCTTTTTAAAAATGTGGAAATTTTGTTATGCGGATAGACAGTATTTGGTAGGTTTGTACATTCTACATTGTATTGTCTTGTTTTGCCATGAAGATACAATCAGATTTTTTTAATTGCACCATATTTTCAACATGTTTAATCTATTTCCTGTCATGTAGGTAATATATGCTTTCTTGCCTGAAAAGTCAGGTATTGCTAAGATCTTGGACTATTCTTGCTTTCTGCTTTTAATTAAGAAATAAAACTGAATTATAAGCAAAATGTATAGAATTTATACTGTACAAACCATTCTACACTTCAAGGTGAGAGTTGGAAAAAAAGGTTAAAATATGTTAAAACTGTGATATTTAGATAATTTTAGCCTGTAGAGTTTTAACGTCCTCATTGTGGAAAAATAAGTCACACTAATGCTCTGCCTTGGGAATGACTTCTGGCACTGGTGGTCTGCCAGGCAGTCTTAGCTGGTCTGAGCTTGCCACAGCACAGCTCAAAGGACTTGTTCAGTGCAAAGACACCTCTCTGCAATTCTTTTCTCTACCAACATGCATCAGGTTCCTCGAAGGGAGACTGCAAACTGAGAAATCACTGGTTTGAACAAACTCACCCTCTCTGAAGAAGCTCCCATGAATCTCCAATTTGCCATTATTTATAGAACTCTCCCATTTTCCTTCAGCAATGCTCAGTCATATGTATGCTTTTTTAACTATGACTCAAAAACTCCACTGATAGACTTGTAAAAAAAAATTACATTTGTAACTAACATTGTCTGATTGCCAAGCCCACCAAAGAAATCCTTTCTTAATCAGTTCAGAGTAGTTCTAGCTGCCCTTTTATGACACAAGTAGCAACAGTTTTGACATCAGTTCTGGAAAACTCCAAAACCAGTTAATTCTAAAGCCAGTATTAAAATTTTATCAGTTTTAAACTAAGCATAACTTTCTCTAACAATGTAATTCTGACCCCTTTTTTTAGTAGAAATGTCTTGCTACTATATTTCCCTTGAAAGTATCTGACTTTTACAGGAGCCTTTTGAAGAGGAAAATATAAGGAAGTAATTACTACATCACATGTAAAGAAAGGCACACTGAAACCACTTTGCTTGTAGGAAAGCAAAGGAAGACACCAGAAAGTTTGTTTTGTTTTCAGTAAGGATTTGGACCCTGATGAAGACTATGGGTTGGATGTAAACTGAGGTCCCAATTCACTGATGGACACAGAAAACATTTATACATTATATCTTTTATGTAGCTTTATACATCCTATCCTGCCTGAGGTGGAGAGTAGGTGTCTGGATAGACAGGGCTTACCCACCCTGCAGAGCACTCTTGCTTCTTACTGCTTGTAGCCGGGCCACGATGGAGCACAAGGTGGGCTCTATCTTAGTGATCTTGGTAGTCAAGTGTCGTCATTTGGGCAGATCTGAGGGTGAGAATTTAAACTCCCTCAGCTAGAGACAGTATGTACACCCAGTTGCTGCACCTTGGAAGGGGACCAGAGACTTAGTACTGATGAACAAAATGGTCTGCTTCAGTTTAGTGGTTTTGGTTAGGTTTTATTGGGGGTTTTTCCTCAGATAAAACAAACTGTAAATTTTGGATGCAACTGGGCTTTTATAATTTTGGGCATGAAAAAAAATTCTTTTGCATGGGAAGGCATTTTTGGAACCCTGATCAGCTGTGTGAGCTGCTCTTTCTTTTTAAATATATTTAAGGTTCAAGCTGCACGTGCATAAAGAAGAAAATGAAGTAAACATCAAAATTAGTGTCCTAGATTTGAGTGCACAGAAAGAATCCCATTCTAAGCAGAAGAGACACAAATTTTCTGCTGCTTATCTTTGCAGTGTCAGTGTGGCTCCCTGGACCCATAGCCTATACTTAGCCATACATTAATTCCTCATAAATTCTCTTGTTGCAAGACTTGCTCTCCTGTTGAGAAAATTGCATTGGGTTCTGAGGATGGGTTTTTCTTACACACAGATGTTCAAGTGGGCCGTGGCCCCTGCACGTGACACGTGCCCTTGCTACCATGCTATTGCAAATTGTCATTTGAGGGTGCTGTCAAAACTCAGGCATCAAGTAGACGTTAAACTGAGTGTTGCAGGTGATAAGGACATGGATTACTGTGCACGGACTGGCCTGAGATTTGTTTCCTTGGTCAGGGTCCATGCAGTCTTTCTTTGTTAAAAGAATCCAATAAAGCAGCAACTTAAAGAGATAAAAGAATTCAAGGAGACTTATCTCCTGGCTCTCTAGTTCTTCAGTTCTGCTTTATAACTGCTTTAATTTCACATGTATGACATTTTGTTAGATGGACTTGAAAGAAAACCACTTTCTAATGACAACTTTCAGTTGACATTATCAGGTGTGTCATTTCAGTGTCAGAAAGAGGAGACGGCTCAGGTTTTGACCAGACTGGCACTAATTATTTCTCTCAGTAGATAATGATCCTGTGCCAATTGATGGAAAGACACTGTTGTTTTGAATTCTATCACTAAACAGGGATCAATCTGGGATTACTGTCTCCAGTGTAGCATAACTGAACAGTGCTTATATGCATACAGTTACTTAATCATTATTCTTACAAGGTCATATTGGGCTTAACTTCATGTGAAATGCCACAAGACTATTTCATAGCTGGAGTGTGAACAGGTGTTTCGGGGGTTTTTTGCTGTTTAATGCAATGTTGTAAATTAAATCTAATTGGCTGAAGAGCCACCTAGATAGGAATTAATTTGTTGGAGGACAAGATACCTGGGAGACATAGCAGATATTACATCTGTTCTTCTTTCAACATAAGCTGTTTCTGTTAATTCACACCTTGTGTTAGATCAATGGCTTCTGTTAAAAGGCAGAAGTTCCGGTTAAACTTGAGCCAGAGTTTGAAGATTTTGTTGCTGTGGTAAATGCCACATGTTTGTGGATGTTCTAGATAGGATAGTAGCTGAAGGCAAGCTGGAAACTTGAGTGTTTATCATTTCTGGAGTGTATAAATGCTAATGTTCAGTACTGATGTTGAAACAGATGTGCTGGTTTTCACAAAGATCAAGGTCCCACCTTTGGCTTGGGCTCTGCAAGGTCCCACCTTTGGCTTGGGCTCTGCAGCTTTCAAGTTCTCTCTGTGGTGCACTTTCTGGGTTGCAATAAGCCTAACCAGGAGTTCAGAACAAAGGCATCTGCTGACATATGATTCAGCATAAAAGAGGCACTTGATAATAAACTCAATGTTTAAAATAGTATTTACCCTTGGATGGGAGGGGCAGTTGGTGTTTCATTTTGGTTTAGGAGGGGTTTTGAACGTGCTGGCTGCTATAGCCACTCAAAAATTTTTTGTTTGTGACTTCCAGAAGTGGCTCTTTTAGATTCAGTCAAAATATGCTATGTTTTGCAGTGCCATGAATAGACTGGCTTTTTTGCTCAGGGAGCCCTAAGAAAGATGAGATGTACTGAAGATCTCATGATTATGGCAAAATTTTGAAAAATGGTAATAAAAAAATGTGGTTGCTCAGGCTGTAGCAGAGGTGCTTAGGGCACAGTTGATGAGCTCTGGATCCCAAGTCTAAAATCTGCTGGCCCAGTGATTTACAGTCACATACTAATCTCTATGACTGAAGTAGCTCCTGGAATGCTAATGGAAAGCAAGCATCTGCCTTCTTGAACAACCTTCACATTAGGAGAATCGCAATCTAACTTCTTTTCTTGAGTGATCCAAAATTCTGGCACTGGGAGCAACCCAGGAGTAAAACAACAACACCTAATATAGAAGAGTTGAAATCAGATCCCTACTAAGTAACACAGTACTTACCTCAGAATCAGTGTCACCCTTTTCCATTCCACTTTCTCTCCCACTTCTCTTCCCCGAGAGTAAGCAAGTCTCTGTCAAACTCTAAAACCCACCTCCAGTTAAAACTGAAGCAGAACTTAGGAAATGCCTGAACTAATTCATATGGTGTGTTGGTTGCCAGGCAAGAAGCAACACAGGAAACCACTACTTTGCTTTCTGAGTCCAGTTTAGCATTGGAGAATAGCAGTGTCAGCCACTAATTTCCCAGAATAAATCACCAATGTTTAATGAACTGACCTAATGTGATTGCCATGTGCAAGTGTGTTTCGAAGAATCTGGGGAGGTTGGCCAGCTAGGGTGTTGGAGCTGAGCCTGGTGAAATCAGCAGGACCTGTCTCCACTTGCAGTAATTTGAATTTGGCCTTGTATTTTGCAGTGTAGAATAAGAAGTTTATGTGCTTAGAGTCAAAGTTGTGCTTCCTCTGATAGCCACAAGTTAAACCAGTGATCCCAAACCTTTTAAGACGTCAGTTCGTACCCAGCCTCATGATCAAATTCTTGTGAAAATCACCATGAAAGATCATTCAATAAACCAAAGGGAGCCTCCTTACCAGGGTGCTGGGACATGAGCATTAACTGTAGACAGCTGATATGTCTCCATATCAGTATTACTACATGCACCTATACTTTTTCATGGCAATATTTGTAAGAGATCCTTGGTTTTCCTTATGTGCAGCATCCAGTATAACCTAAGTCACTTGTATATTTGGTACAGCAGATGGAAAAATGCCAGCGATGGGCTACAGCATGGACAGGTTTGGTAGCAAGTCATCTGAGTCCCTGGAGGCGTGTTGGGAAGCTGAGAGAGAAGGGCAAGGGTAGGAATCTGCGTGTCAACACACATCCTGTAGCCTGCACCTGCTCAGACACCTAAGGAGTTCTGGATTTGCAGTTGTGTTCTGTTTGTGCCCTTCCACTGTATTCCTGAGGGGAATGAAGATGCAAATTTCACATCATTTTTTTCACAGTCTACATGGCACCCATTTCTCTCCTTGCTGAAATTAAAAATTAAATTTAATTTTTTCAGTGTTTTTTAAAGACTAATAAAAGTTCTCTCACAAAGTAGTAACTCCTTGTGGATCTGCAATAACTTCCTGTACTCTAAATGTTTTGGGGGTTTTTTGTCTCTGTGACCCTCCCTTACATGACTTTGGTCAAAGCACAAACAGGTAATGCTCCTAATGGAGCTGCTTTTCCCTCATGCCAGTGATTCAGCCAGCATCTGCAAGGTAAACAACTTAAGAACTTTCCATGTATCTCTTCATGTCTGAGTTAGTGTCCCTTGGCTGATGTTGTGTAATGGCTTTCTGCCTGCTGCTAATGAATTATGAGCCACGCTCTCACCTTTATAATGCCATCAGTAATCCCTTCTAGAGCACAGTATCAATATGTATCTGTAAATCCACAGGCAGGGGCTGTTAAGCTGCACAGCTGCAGTCCTCAGCATGCTGCATGGTGTTGGACATTGAATACCTACTTCACCCCTGAGCGCCTTTATCTGAGCACCCAAACACTTATTTTTATGCCAGGTGGTACTATTGACTTGAAATGCCTCTACAGTACAGAAAAATTCACCTGTTAACTTTTCTGTCTTTGAGGTGTTAACAACTATTAGTCCTCCTTTATTTACTCTTTTTAACCAATTGGACTGTAAATACTGTACATATTTTTATCAAACGTTTCAATTAATGTAACAGTATTCTGTTAAGATGAGAAAGAACTGTACACTGTCCTTTTCCCTCTCCCAAAACATAAGGGTATCAGAACATAAAAAAGGTGGCTATTTCTATCCCATTCTTGCCCTTGTATTCCTACTTTTCCCCTTCCCTCTTGACTACAGAAGATGTCTAACTGCAAATACCGTATCATTTTCTGGGAGACCATTTGCTGTCAGAAATTGGACCTGTGCACAGTGGTGATTCATGTGGCAGTTGTGAATATATACAAAAGATTGTTTAAGCATGGACTGTCAGCAAGACAGAGCTGTGTGGTGTGCAAACTTCACTGCAGAAGATTGATTAGATCCATTCTGAAGCTTTTCTGCCTTCATCTACCAGGCAACAGCTGTCAGTGATTTTTCCCCTAAGCCCAGTGTTTCAAACTGTATCCATGTACAGTTATCACTGTCATTCCAAATAACCAATGCAAAATGAATCATTTCATGATAAAGTAGCATTTTACAACATGAAGTCTAAGAAGGTCTGCATTTATACTGCCTGGTCGAGATTGATGACAAAATGCCAGGCAGGGACTCCTTGCAAGAAATTGCTTGGATGTATTAATTTACAATTAACTTGTTTCAGGCAAACAATTCATACAACATAAAAGCCAAGTTGCCACATAAAAACAAAAACAAATTAAAGTAAGTGCAGATACCACCAAGCAGCAAATTAATTAGACAAGATGTACAAGCCTAAACTTTCAGGATAGTTACTGTCAAAGGGCTGTGCACTCTGCCGGCACTTCAGAAGTGTAAGAAGCTGCTTAAATGGACAAATGGAAACATTCATGTATTGTAAATGACCCTCACCTGCCATGTCGATAGCAAAGGGCCTGTCAGCTCTCCAGCCCGTGTACCAGCCGACGACTTTGCCGTTCTCCACGACCGGGCGCTCGTAGCGCCGGCCTCCCACCAGCCCCACGGGCCACACGGACACCTTGCGCGTCGTCCGCATCTGCAAGAGGCAGGCACAGCGTCACTGGCGGCGCGCACGTGCTCCCTGCAGGCTTCCTGGGAGCGCTGGTAGAAGCCCACGTTCATCATCACTAGGAATTCAAAAGCAATTCTAGCTTACAGATTGCAGCCCAACAGCAGTGAGTATTTGAAAGCTGCATGTGCCCACTCATTTTCTGTGAAATCTCCAGCTCCTTAGTCCATAGGCATCTCAATTCTACTTTAAATACCCCATTCATTATGCCAAAATTTTTTTAAAGCTGTGAAAACAGGTTTTCTCTTGTTTGTTTGGATTTTTGAAGGCGTAATATATCTTTTTTATCTGCAAGACTACAGGAGTCTGGCAGTGGGCTTATTTCTATAGATTGCTGAGATACTGTAGAAACCCAGTGAGAGAAAATATTATAATAATGATTAATACACACTTCACTAGGACAAGTAAAATTAGTTTGGGACTTGTTAAAAATGCATTGAATAGAGGATATCATGATACACAACTCTTTCCTACCTGCAGCAGACCTGAGATGCAGCTCTGATCTATTAAGGATTCATGAAAAAAGATTGCTAGGGCTAAGTTTTAACTTCTATATTTTCCCTTTAAAAGCTCTGCTAAATTTCTGAGAAGGACAAAAAGCAGGCCAGGTAGGATGCTTACTATCACCAGCTGCAGTTTTTCCCAGTGGTGTAAATTAACTAAATGTAAAACTGGAAGTGTCATCCTTATCTAACGTAGAGGAAGCTATAGGTATGAAGAAATGACTGTAGCAAGAAGTGTGCATGACTGGGAGTCACTTCAAGAAAGGCACTGAGGTGCTGGAACATGTCCAAAGAAGGGCAACGAAGCTGGGGTAGGGTCTGGAAAGTGAATCCTGTAAGCTGAGCAGCTGAGGGAGTTTGGGGTGTTTAGCCTGGAGGAAAGGAGGCTTTGGGGGGGGATCTTTCCACTCTACAACTGCCTGATAGGAGGTTGGAGCCAGGTGGGGGTTGGCTTCTTCTCCCAGGTAACATTAGGAAACAGCCTCAGGCTGTGCCAGAAAAGGTTCAGGTTGGCATCAGGAAAAAATTCTTCACTGAAAGGGAAGGCATTGGAATGGGTTGCCCAGAGAAGTGATGGAGTAACCATCCCTGGAAGTGTTCAGTAAACTGGATGTGGCGCTTAGTGCTATGGTTTAATTGATGTGGTGTTCAGGCAAAGGCTGGACTGGATCTTGGAGGTCTTTTCTAGCCCTAAAGATTATGAGTCTGATTCAGTGACTGCAGATAACTGGTTCAGTGGTCCATTTTCTTCAGTAAACAGGATGACACAAACCTTGACACACTGCTCCCCGTGGGAAAATCAGATGGTCTGGTGTGAGAACTTGAGCAGGCAAGTGCACAGACACAACAACTTGCACAGTTTAACCACATTGGTTCAAAAGCCACTGTTCTAACTATTGTGCTTTAAATATGGTTCTATTTAAACAAGTACTAAACTATTTCAATGTAACGTGGGCTTAATTTGATCTATTCTAAAAACAGTCTAGTCTTTTGTTGTAATTGAAACTTATTCCTTAGGGAAAAGTTATCCCTTTTTCCTTCCAAGCACTCCTCTCAGCAAAAATAAACACAGTTTTACATATTTGTAACTGCAGTCCCCTATCGATGGATGCCGAAGTAAAAGACAACCTTGGTTAAATATTAAACACTTCCCTCTCTCTCTGCCAAGGTGAAAGATTTATCATGCATATCATCAAGACTTGCAGGAGCTGCACCAAAAAAAACAAAGACATCATATCAGCGTGGTTCACATTTCTAAGCTAGAAACATTAGCAGATTCTTAGAGCTTTCACATAAGGAAGGTATAAAATACATATTTAAAAATCCACAAAAATGTAGGCACACACAGAAGAGAGACATGCACCTTCTTTCCCTCCAATTATTTGTGTATCTTCAAATTTATCAAAAATTCCTCTCTTCCACCTTAATAACTGTTGTAGCAAGCAGAACATCTCAGTAGCAGCAGCCTGTAGTGCTTAAGAGCAGGGTATGTATTCAGTTGGCAATATAGGGAATTCTTGTGATAAGGATTCTGTCCAAGCCATTGCCTGGTTAATTGCCAGTGAAAGACTGCCATGAATCCTTCTAAGGTTATTGATAAACATATTTACCTGCAACTGTTCTCCCTGCTTAACTTTCCAATCTCTGCCACTCCTCCATAGGAAATGCAGAGTTAGCAATTCGCTATTTGGATATGGACAACGGCCAAATCTCCTCATGAAGACCTTTTAGCTCTGGTTTTAATGACACATCTCTTTTGCTTATTTTGCTAACAGCATATTTATATTAACATCCAAACATACCAGACATGGACACAGGGAATCATCCTGCTGGGCATGTCTACACAGGTAAGTTCCCAGTAAGTTTTCAAGAGCATCATTAAGCCACATACACCCAACTGTGCTACACCAGTAAATACCACAGGATAAACAGACATGGTGCCATTAATACCTCCTGGAGGGTGTGGATACCTGAACAAATTATCAGTGTTCAGAATTGCAGCACTTAGGCCACCCTGTGCCAACTGCCTGTACCTAAACTCAAAATGCCACAAGACAAGGGCAGGCACACTCTGACTGCAAAAAGTGGCCAGAGCACAGTGCACCCATGCCCTGCCTGTGTGCACAGTAAAAGTTTGGGCAGCAGTGTCACAAAATGAGCCAGGTTACACAAGGCTTCTGAACTGGGTCGATAGGGGTCTCAGCACCTATGCTGGCAGAACCAGACGGATTTACATTAATACTCTGTGATACACAGTGTGTTGGAAAATCTTGTCAACGAAAAGTATCTCACTGACCTCATAAAACCAGCATGAAATGACCCAAAAAGTTTTAAATTCATAATCTTGGGTCAATCTCAGTGTCTGTGAGGTACATCAGTAAAGCCACCACACATCAGAAGCAAGTAACCCTTTACAGAGCTCTTACTTTTGTTCTTGGGTTACTTTATTCTCACAGGTTACATTTTTGAAGAACAAAATAAGAATACAGCAATTCCTTTAAGTAAAAGCTGAAAGAGCACATCTAGACCAGTATTTATGCTAATTCTGAAATACCTCACAGCCTCAGGATATGCTAGGCAGATGAAAGTAGGAGTATTTCTTTTAATCTTCTGAGAATAGCATTACTGCAGTTAACATACTGATATGTGAAGGCTGTATTTATGTATGATGGGGAAAAAGCTATTATTTGGATTAAAAGGCCAGCTTGCACCTGGAATTTTATGCTGCTAATCATTGGGACACAAAAAAGTGATTCAAAAATGTGTTAATTCTGAATAGCTATAGTGCCGTGGAGTTAAACAACTGCCAAAAATCCTAGGACTTACAAACAGCTTCCTAAATGACTCTTCTATCTGTCATTGTAATGACAGAGGTAGCACACGCTGTGCCAACACTCAGCATTTTAAGTCCTGGTAGCTTACATGGATGGGATTCAACTTACTTACACTTCACTCTCTGCAAGTTAAGCATCTGGTCTGTCCTAGTTAGAATTCTGTAGTTAATGAGCAGAGATAGGACCCCACTAGCAGGACTCATCCTGCCTGGCTTGGACTGCTCTCTTGAGGTAGAAATGCTTTTGTCCTCTATTTATGAAATGGGGTCTTGGCATAGGAGGAGAGTGCTGTACTGGGTGGGGGAGGATGGTAGAACAAACGTGAATGAAGTAGGAGGGGGAGGAGAATTGGGAAGGAGTGGGCAAGTAAATGACAGGAGAGACGAGTAACAACTGACCGAAAAAATGCCATGAGGTGATGGACATATAACAATAAATACAGTAACAACAGAGTAACTGCTGAAGAATAGCAAGTGAAAATGCAGGAAATGGAGCTGAGCAATTAAAGACCGTGATAAAAGCATTGCTAAATTTAGCGTCTCATTAGTCAATCAAGAAAAGCTGCTTAATGGGATGTGCTGGACTGATGGATAGGGAAGATACCAAGACAGTAACAAAATATAAAAGCCCAAGGGGAATGAAGGCAAATGACAGAGAAAAGGAAACACGGCTGTACTTCCTACAGGGAAAAGGCTTCCAGTCTGGAACAGCCATCCTAGTGTTTTTGCAGCATGATGTCGATGTGTTTCTATTCGGGATCCAAAGCCCTCTGCAAGGGCGAACCTGCGCCACACCTGGTAAGCTTTTTTCTCCCCATCATTTCAACCCCTGCGTGATTTGTGGTCAGTCTTGGTCAGGCTACAGGTTCACATCCAGGCTCACCGTCCTACCCCACACCCCTGCCCATCCCAGTGATGCTCCAGCAGATTTCTATGCAAAATTACGATTTATTATTACCAAAGACAGGATCTAGAGCTCCTTCACTACAACACTTCCTCAGGACAAAATTTTACGGGTTAATGCATAAGCACAGCCAGGGTCCCTATCAGTTCTCTGCATTATTCGCAGGCCATTTAAAGCCAAATTCTGCTTCAACAAAACTTACATGAGCACTACAACTCAGCCAGACAGCTCAGCAGTGATGTTGTGCCTGTTTACTGAGGCTTTGGACAGAGCTCCTGTCCCTGCTTACCATCACTTCAAAGAAGGTACTGAGGCATGGAAAACCTGTGCCTGTGGCTTTTGTGGTTCAGCAACTGTGAGGCTCAGGGGTTAGGAACTTCAAAAGGCAAATTTGTTGTTGGCAGACTTGAGTGTAAAGGGTATTCTCTATGGGAACACTTGTAGAAGGGGTCTACAAATCAAAAAAATTGTAATTCATTGATCTAGCCTCTTCTGCAGCCCTCCCAGGTGATCTACTTCACCATCCTCCCTACTGGAAATCTTTCTTTCCAAGCATCTGCTTTAAACCTCCTCTGCTGATTTGTACACAATCTACATTGCAGAGGGAGGATAGATTAATTCCCCCTTTTCTCCAGCAGCATTTGATATATAAGGTACAATGATTACTGTTTCTAAATTATATCAGCATCCTTGGGCACAAATGTCAATATTGCTTCCCTACAGAAGAAAACTGTACCAAATTTAACTAAAGCAGTTACAAGCTACTTTCTGGGGATTGGGACAACTTCCAAAACATTTGCTACTCATTTTACTTCTGGGCCCTTCTGTTTACTGGTTGTCTCATTCTACTCCCTATCATTCTACCGGGTTGTGGTCACCGTGTCTCTGAAGAGCTGCTGACCCCGTGTAATTAATTCCACAGTAACAGTATCCGTTTCACAGGTAAAATCACTGCTGTCAGTGCAGAAACAGGGCATACTTGGTACTTTGTAACCAAGCGTCTCTCCACTAAACCTGTTTCTAATAGACCCCCCCCCCTTTTTTTGTCTCTGTTTCCTCTCATTTTTAAGCTATTTCGTTCTCTGCCAGTCTTTTCTAATCCAGCCTCTTTAGCATAGGTATTACATGTCGATGTGGAAGAAAAATGTCAGTGTGCATTTAAAATCTGTCATGTACTCCTAAATCATTTATATACTAGAAAGGTATTTAATGCACTGCTAACTCGTATTTGGATCACTTTTTATTCTGAAGAAAATAACTAATGACTGCCAGCTAATACTTAATTCTGTCTAGACTACTGAACGTTATTTTTCAGACCATTGCAAAAAATCTGATTTTTCCAACCAGCTCCAAGAGATACAACAAAAGATTTTCATGTTTTCAAAGATTAAAGAGATTCACTTATACTACTTTTAAATCTTTTGCATAAATATATCCATTTAAAAATACACAGAAGTTAGCTTAATACAGTGTATAAAAATTAGGACAGTTATGTAAGTGTTATTGAAATGACACTAACCCTTCCCTATTCAAAGCTGGAATAAATAGTAAATATTCACCTCTTCTATAATTTCTGAGTTCCCCTCAAAATATTTCACAAAGATGATCACAGGAAAACTGAAGCCTGTGTGACATGCAATGCCGCAAGTATTTCTGTTCTATTTTTAATAGCAAGGAATTCTTTTTTTTAGGCTACTGAAATGGCTGTTAAAAGCCATTAGAATATCTGCCATCTTCATAGACACCTTTTGATAGGAAAGGGCAGGGACACAAGGAAATTCCTTCAGTCTGAATCTGTGGCTCTTTGAATCTTGAGCTACCTGTAAAGACTACCTCAACTTAAAGAGAGCAGGATGAGCTCTGTGTCCTCATACCTCCTTTCCAGCTTCAACTCCACCATCATATTCAGGGCACTCTTGTGCAGGCAAAAGCTACAGCAAATTGAATTCTGGTCCACAACTCAGTGGGCAATAGGACTAACTGCTAAGCTACTGAAGTTTGGGTTGGGTTTTTTTACCCCTTAGAAATGAGAATTAGGGCCGTGATCTACTCTGAATTCCATGCTGCAATTGCATTCAGATCACACCTTAGAGTGTGGATTTCTCTAAGGACACCCAGTCCGCAAATCCTCTCCTTGCACTCAGACAAGACAGTGGAATTTGCCACACTTGCATGCTCTAGGCACCCAGCAAACATTGCCATGAAATTCTGGGCACCAATGACCAGAAGCCTAGGGGTGCCAGGGAGGGAGAACATGGTTTTAGGTTCAAGCATTTTAATTTCAAACATATCTAAGTTTTGGTGTCTGAACAAAATACAAGCAAAGGTGGCAGAAATAACCTAGACAGGAATCTCAAAAACTCAAAAACATTTTTGAATGCAGCAAGCTCACTTTCAGACAGATACTGAAGACCTTTACTCCTCTTCTTGTACTCCTTAAGCTGTTCACCCCTCACCTTCACAGGTTTCAGGGCAGTCTGCACAATCAACAACAGAGCGTTGTTCCTCCAGTTTGCACACATATCCAAATGTGGACCGAGGAAGGGATGGCCTTTGGCCAACTATTCAAAATATGGAAAGAGCAGAGAAAATGCTTGAGACATAGAAATGCCTGAATTATATGAAGAGTTAAGGGAAGCGGAACTTAGCTGTCTATCTTCAGTTTCCAGTGCTTAGGTTAATCCTGTTTTTAAAATCTCTACTTGAAAGTGGAATGCCAGATTTATCTAAGGTTTTCTTCTCTGGAAGTTTAAAAATGTGAAATTGGCAGTTGCTAGGCATCAGTCACAATATTACAATAACTTGCATTCAGGAGTAAGATGAAGCACAAATGCACCAGAAACTGTGAGAGAATCACTCCAAAATGAACAGCCTGTGGTAAAAATAGAAGCTATGGTGAGTCATGTAGAAACATTTGTAAAGCATCTTAAATATAATAGTTTGGATTTCAGGCCTCTCAGTGGCTTTTTTATGAATGCAGGCTGACTTATAACAGATATTTTCAGAAAGCAGACTTCTTTTTGAAGGACACCTCCAGATGAACAGATCACACCTGGGCAGAAAATACATAAATTATTTCTGAGGTCTGGATCCCAAAATAATGAATGACAAAATACAATATTCCAGAACCACAGGCATTAAAGTAAAAGCATGATTTTTCACCTGACCACCACTACACTCTCAAGCAGAAAGAGTTGGGAATAATTTAAAAGCCACACCTCTACTCCTGGAAATATCTGTTCATCATTGCTGCAGCCCAGTTTAGTACTCTAAAGAATTTAACAATCCCTGAACATATTGGTTCTTTCCCTGCAGCCTTTCCATGGAAGGTGACCATTTCCTAACAAAATGCTAAACTGAGCCAAGACTGTAGCAGCAGAAACACAAAGCAGGGTCTCCACCGTATTCTAGAAAGGACAACTAAACCGGCTTAGACCCTGCCCAGTTTGAATCTGAGAACATAGTTTCACCAGTTAAAAACTGACCTATCCACCCACATGCCATTGTAGATCTTAGGAAAAAAGATAATTATAAAGAACACCCAAGGGTTCCAGATTTACTACAGAAGGTGACATTTTCCAGACTACTGTAAGCTGGGGGTTTTTTTCCTGATTTCCATGAAACACACTCTTCCTAGGTCTACTGGGCCCAGCTCACTCCACATCAAATATAAAGCACTCATTCCTACAAGCACCAGGCAGAAGTACTTCGGACAGAGATTAGAATTTCTTCATCAAAAGCTCTCAGAAGTATCCCATGGCATTCCATGTCAAAGCATGCTCCTTTTTGATCATGGCCTCATGGTTTATACACTACAACTCACAGTAAAGCCTTTGCTGATCTTGCTTTGTTAAAAGGCTCCATCTTCTGTAAGGACACTAGGGAGACCCACAGCAAAAGTGCTGCCTCAAACACAATCCTTCACCGATGTGCAGTTCCCTTGCTTGCCTTCTGCTCCGCAGTCCTGCTTGCTTGACCTCTGAGCAAAACACTTCCCTAACACAAATGTTTCTTTCATGCTGGCTCTGCAGTCCTAACTACGCTTGCTTCCCATCTCCCCAAGCCCTCACTGCTGCTACTGAAACCAGCTTTGGCTCAGAAGCAAGCCATTACAAAGGGGACAGACCTGCTATTTCACTAACCAGCAAATGTACACACCTGCTTGCACACAGTGCTGCTGGCACTGTGGGGCCTACCCGCCCCCGTGCCCATGTCAGTGACATGCTGGAAGTCACACAACCAGCACGGGATGGTGGTAGGATGAGAATTCCGAGCTCCTGTCTCATCCTCCAACATTTAAGCTACTCCCTCCTAATGAGCAGCTGCAGTTTATCAGACTTCCTTCGGGATTAAGCAACTGCAGGTCTGAAGAATTTCCTGGCGGACAACAAACTGAAAACACTCCCTCTCAGGTATAGTTACCACCATTTTCATAACAGGGATTACTACCAAATTCATCTGCAAACAACACGTTCTGAAGCTGTTCTCTTCATGCTTGGAGAAGACAAGTATAATTTACACTCATAAATCAATCAATTCCTGAAGGAGAGATCAGGATTTATCACAGAGCTGTCAAGCCAGAATCCATGAATACATAGATTTTCCTTTATCGAGTCAAAAAGCAACCAGCCCTCTAGCAGTGCCTCGACTGAAAAGTCAGGCTCCTGGCTCCCTCTAAATGTAACTTCCCACATGTAAAGGCACATCCCGTTGGCAAAGCCTGCCAATGGACTTCATTAACTTTGCCAGGTTGGCAAGGCATTCCCCATGATAGCACCAGTGGCATCCCAGAGACCCTGCCAAAAGCTCGTTAGTGACCCCAAAAAACAGTCACAGGAACTTGCAGCGGCAACTGAAGCAAAAACTCCTTCTCTGCTCCTGTAACTGAGCTTTCCAAGCACCCCATTTCTCAGGGAAAACTCATTCATGTATGTGTCTGCCTGCAAACACCAGGCTCCGAACAAACAGCTCTTTCCCAGCAGCTGAACACAGGGGAAAGGGAACTCTTAGGGCTGCAGAGACTCATGCTAGAGGTTGCAATTCTTGTTAGCAAGAGAAAACACAGGTTGCCTCTTGTGCTTGCAGTTTTCAAGGTTAACCCTTTGGACAGCTTTATCCCTTTGCTTTCCTGATTTCCTAGCTAATTAGAGAGGTAATTTGTACCTTTCTGTTTCATAATTCACAGCACTTAGTAGAATAACGATAGAAATTAAAAGAATAAATGTGACTGGACTCCTTTTCAGTAGCTGTGGAGCCCTCAAGAGAAACACCTGCCAACTCTATTCCTTTAGCTTCTCCCTAATGTTGGTACTCAACAACAAAAAGGCAAAAGAAACACAAACAAATGAACAGTAGGTATTTATCTCCAAGTATCTTTTGCCCCATATTACTCATTGTGCCAAAGTCTATTTTCTGTTTCAATTAACAGAATCCCTAAGATTCAGTCAAATTAGCCTTATTTCTACAAATACACATGTGAGCATTCCCATAACATCAAAGAGGGGTACGTGGAATTGCTCCACATCATAATGCACTGAGCACAGCTATCAGAATTTTTAAAAATCAATTGCAACAAAGGTTTAGCCTCTAGGCAAAGGTCCTTAAATTAGCAGCTTCGATGCTGAATGCCAAGTGGGCAAAAGAAGTAGGGCATCCCTGCTGAATGGGGACCCTCCACCTGCCCACACACTGGAAATGAAAAGGGATGCATTATGAACCTAAACACAAACGAACCCAAGCATTTCTAAACCAGCTTTCTCTAGGGAATTGCATGTGCTCACATTTCTGTGTACCACGTTCACTTTAACTCACTGACTGTAAAGCACGCGAGGAAGAGCTCTGCTCGGCAGCCAGATGGGTGCACACCTCGAACTACAGTTCTGTCCAGCAGCAGAACACACAGACCGCAGCATGTCTGAAGTCCTGTGCTGCCAACTTACTTTTCTGTTTCCCTCCCTCATTTCCCTGCCAAGGTTACTCTCCTGGCTGTCACAGAAGACGTACATGATCTTTCTTCTACTGTTTTATGTCCACTTATTAAACACCCTCCTTCCTGCCAGGGGAACCCAGAAAGAAAGCTGGATACCCTCTGCCCCGAGCACTTGCCAATTCCCACCAAAATGAAACAAAGCCCTTCGCCAAAGGGAGGCAATAAAGACGAAAACAGGTCCCTTCACAAAAGAGACTTGAAAGGGTGTTCAAGCCGTTACACAAGCGATTTGCTGCTTTTAAGAGCGAAAGGCTTCAAAAAAGGCAACTCCACGTGAAGAAGACGGCTCTGGATTAACTCATTAGTGCCAAGGAAAAAACTGTGAAGGATGGCGACTCCTGATGCGAGTTTGCCCTACAGGGAGAGGGATGCAGCATAAAAAAAAAACAAAAAACCAACTATCAAAGAGCACTTTTCAACCCAGTTTTAACAAAAACACAGGATCCCTTATATAAACCTTAAACTTGCCTCGCTCCGCAGGAAAGTGAGAAAACAGCAGTAAAAAGTTGCGGGAGTATGGCGAAGAGGGACAAGAAACTTAAAATCAGGAGAGCGGTGGTCACACAGAGGCAGCCCCGGGGAGCCCGGGGACGGGCGCTGCAAGGTCTCCGGGCGGGGAGCGGGCTTGACTTACCCGTGCCCGCTTTTTAGGT
>NW_008239080.1:1148379-1152802 GCF_000691975.1 Corvus brachyrhynchos | reverse complement strand
CGGCCGGCCGACGGGCCGGGCAGGGCTGGGGTAGGCGGAGGGGTCCGTGCCCCAGTACTTACCCCTCGGAGCAGCGGAGAGCCGGTCGCCTCGTTTCTGCTTCGGTTTGATTTTTTTTTTTAAAGGAGGGAATATTTTCGACCCCGGCCGAAGTGAGAGGTTGTAAATAAGGCGGCGGGTCTCCGCGGGTCCCCCCCGGGGCCCGCCAGTGGGGGGCGGCCCCCGCCCCGCACCTCCCGCGCCGCCCTGCGAGCCCGCACTCCCTGGACCGCGTCTCCCCGTTGTTTGGGCGTGCATCTTCCCCGGAGATCGTATGGACTTGAGAGCTCCTTCTTACAAAGCATACGTCTATCACAATTTCGTAATAATCCACTTGTCTTTATTTTGATAAAAAGGCATTCATCAGATGCTGCAACACACACGAAATGCACATCTAAAACCTCTTACAAACCGTTTCCTCCCAGGGAAGTTTCTGATGCATTTTCAGCACTCCCTGGTGTCTTAACTAAACACTTCCTCACAGCTCGAATTATGCTTTTAAAACTTCATGCTGCACAAGAACACAGAAGCGCAGCAGCAGTGTTTGCAAATTACTGAATTCTCCACGGCTCTCTGATTAAAATGTAGAGATCGAATGACGTTCATACTGGCTTCCGAGCTATTTGAGATAAGAAATAGAATGATTCGTCACTGATACTTTGACTTTTTGGTAGGAATAGCATGGCTTGCAGAAATCAGGGATGCATGCACACCAGCCTCCTGGGTTTACACTACTGCTTTCGTTCCTGTTTTATAATCATCCTTCACATTTGCATGAGTATAACAAATGTAGATAATGTGGACACTATGTCTATCTATCATTCATATCTATCCCCAATCAATTTGTTATTCGAAAGGACACACACAGATAGGACATCGAAGGGATGTAATGTAAGCTGAAATTCATGAGAAAGTGAGGGTGACACCTGGCCAGGCACTGAACGTCTAAATGAAGAAACATCTGTGTAGCAGAGAGCTAATTAGAGCTAGCATGTTTAGTGGAGGAGTGGAAGGGTTGTTATGTGATTAATGAAATAATATGGAGGAATGGAGTGAGCATAAACAGTTCGATATATTCAAATCAAGAACATCTCAGACACAAAATTACAGTTGCTAGTTTTATGCTGATGCAGTTTATCTAGAGGACAATCACCTAAACTGTGTCTCTCCAGTGACTGAGCACACCATTGTTTTCTCATTTCCAGTACAATTCTATTTACAGAGATAATTCATTCAAATAATGCAAACATGTGTACCAAAGCAACATACCAAGAAGACATTGCTTGTTCTCATTTGAAAGTCAGCAATCATTTGGAAAAGTTAATTCTAAGCTTGCCACTCCTAGATATGCTATGATACCATGTCAGGATTCTTAAAAACTTATTGGGGCAGAACCTAGAAACTGAGGGTTACAAATGGATGTGTTTAATTGGCATTCTTTATATCCAAATATATTAAAATATTTTAAAAGTACTGTTTTTCCCTTTATATTACCTTTCATCCAAAAATACTACCTTTAGTTAACTTGTATGTTGTATTCAGAGCCTGTAGAGGATACTTGATAGTTGATGGCTATAAGACCTTAGTAAAGGCAGCAATAAGAATAGCTGAACATAATTGCAGCAGTTTAGGAAGGAGCCCAAACAGTAAGCACCAGGGAGGTATCCCGATGAACTCTGTGGGGATCTTCCACCTCTTTAATTGTGTTCCTGAAAGCTGGTAACTGTGTGTTTCTCTGCGCTTGGTAACAAATATTTACTGCCTTTACTCCTATCACGGTTGATGTAGCAACAATATGAGACACATGGTGATTTGATAACAAATTGCAACAACTACATTTTCCCCTCAGAACCATTGTAATGTTTTCAGGTGCCACAGAACAGGCTCGGAGGTCATGAGCCAGATACATCAGGTGTGATGTCAAATAATGCAGCAGCATTTTCTGTTAGCTTCATGTGTAGCTTATTTTAGATGGAATGGTAAAAGATAATGAAGGCACTACATACAAACCAACTGCTATTTATTAAATTGTTGCTTCTTGATAAGCAAAGCAGAATGTTCTTCCTCTGGAAATTGGAAGAACCCAGTCAAATAACCACTCCATTTGTGGGGACAAACTGTCTACAGAGATAGTCTTTTCAGCTGAACACCTTAGCACTGGTTATTATAAAACTTGTCACATTTGATTTGAGGCCTCAGGTGCAACTCTGAAACAAAGGACTAGTTTCTAACTTGTGATGGATGGTACCAATCACTGTGTGACTCAGGCTGTTCCTATGGTTTCACACATAGTATGCAGCACAGTGCATATTCTGGGTAGTATCAGAGTGTGTGGGCAGGCATTCCTCTTTAGGATCTGGTCCAGAATTGTTCGTTTGCAGTAGTTTATGGCTTGGCTCATCTATTATGGTGTTGTGATTGCTGCCCCCATTCTCCAAAGATTTTTTTCAGAGATGTGTCAGGAGTTGGCATCCAATTTTTCATTTGTTTTCAAAAAAAGCTACCTCTACTTCAGTTTCTTGTGCTTCTTACCAGCGGAGGATGCCTGACTCTGGCAGGAGAATGCTTGACACAGTCCTAGAAAGCAGCCTGTGTGTGCAAGTGTGGATATGCACACACATACAAAGAAATCCCATCCCTAAGAACATTCTCTACAGGCCCACAGAGGCTTGTTTCAAACAGGAGCACACAGCAGATGCTGTCTGGATGCAGTCACAAAGGGTTGTGTAATGCTAGCCAGCAACTGTGTGCCCTGGCTCCTTTCTTCTTCATTGCTTTCAGTCTTTCCAGTATGTGTAGAAAAGGATAGATGTGGCAGCAGAGTCGCCTTAGCTGTGCAATAGATGTACTGTTCCCCAGTCTTAAAACAATTCAGCTCTTCTTGCTTTTCTCCCCCTCCTGACTCGGGGTCACCCACCCATCAGGCAGCTCTCTCTGGACACTTCTGCTGCAACCCAGCACTCCCATCCAGCCTCTCAGCTGGACATGCCTAGGAGGGGACAAGCTGGCCAAGCCTTTTGCTTGCTCCATTTAAATTTCCCCAGTTTCTGAACATCAGGATTCACTAAAGCTAGGTACATTAAAAACTGTGTTGTTTTGGGGTTTTTTTTTCCAATTATTGGAAAGTTGGTATGAGTTATAAGATAGCATTTGAAATAAAGCTATTAAAATTTATTGTTTCATAGATTCTGCAGCTGATAGAACTATTACAGTCCCGTGGGAAGCAGAGGCAAAATCAGTTGGAGAAACATAAAAATGTGCAATTATTTTCAACTAGTGGATAAAACACTGCAGAGAAATAGTTTCTATTTCACATTGCTGTAATTGAATAGATTTAACCCAAGGATGGTTAATTTCTTTGGGCTGTTTCATGTTTTTCTTTCAAAAGCAGTGACTGGTGGTGACTGGAGGTGGGTAATTATCTCTGGCATGCAAAGGGGGCTCATCAACTTGGTTTCTGTGATGGGTAAATCCAGATGCCAGGTGACTCAAATCACAGCAGGCAAAAGCATAGCCTGCCTGTCTGAATGAAATATAGGCAGTGTAGTTTCTGGTGTTTGCAGTTACACCTTTTGGCATCGCTCAGTCAATCAAAATGTGTAATTAGCCAAAAAAAACGCATTGAGGCTGCATCCCATGGGAGTGTCAGAGAACATCCACTGTGTACTGCACACTCAGGGGCACAAGCCTGATCTCAGTGGACTCACTGTGTTTCCAGGGATTCAAATGAGAACAGATTTATTATACGTTAGTTAAGGCTCAAAAGACCAATGTGTAAGCCAGGTATCCTACAGAGAAAGTGATGTTCTGCCATCTGACAGGCACAGGTCACCACCCTAAGTGTCTGCACAGAGGTATCTTGCCATCAGCAAGGGGTAAAAAAATGAATCCCCAGCACAGGATATGTCAAAAGCATAATTTCTTCTGTCCATTTCTGCTCCTTTAGACTTATTTCAGCCTCATTAGACCTCCTAACAGTTTTTCTAAGAAAGCACATTTTCCTATACTATCCAGATATGGAAGCCCCTGAGAAGTTTAATCATCCAACTCAGAAGACGAAGCCCCAAGCCCTCACAGAGGACACTGTGTGTCAGAAAACACAGGCAGTGGAGACTGGGCTGGACTTGCTCATATAACATATACAGTGTCCCTGCTGCTCCAGAAACAGGAAACCAGCTGGCCAAGATGAAAATGAGGAGTGAGATTGAATGTTTATCTATGCAAGTAGGCCATTTTGAAATAATTTTCTCTGCTCTTTGTTCCTTTTCCTAATAAGCCAACTTGTTTATCACTATAGTAACCAGTGACAGATTCCTGGAAAAAAAGAGCTGCAAATGCCCATTTGGACCTCTGTGGTCATGGGTGGTTGGTATGAGCAAGGTGT
>NW_008239080.1:1140540-1148328 GCF_000691975.1 Corvus brachyrhynchos | reverse complement strand
ACATGGTGTGACACAGTGTGAGGTGGATGTGCAGAGTGAACAGGGCTAAGCACAGCTTGATGGAAGCCATCACAAAACTAAATATTTTTGTTTTAGATGAAAATAAACCTGTTATACACAAGGCGAAGTAAGTTTGAAGTGCAGAGCTGAGTCCAGAACGGAAAAGATTTAATTATCCTTCTGTGACGTGGGCTTTGGTGATGAGGACTGGAAGAGGCAGGAAATGGATGTACAAGCAACCTGCTCAGAGGAGGTCCTGCAGGCACAGGTATGGATAGAAATCAATGCTCTCACCAAACATCTGCTGACAGCAAACACATCTGAAACCTGTGCCAGTGACCTTCTTGTTGGCACTGAGCCACATTCCAGGTGACATCTTAGCACAGGGGGTCCGATGCTGGTCAGCACCGGGGTGCCGCGACCTTCCTAGAGAGAGCGTCCTGCAAAGAACAGCTCTTCCAGGGGCAGTGGCAGGCCTCCCTGGGCAGCAGGGGATTTCAACAAGTGTAGAAACTTCTCAGCTACAACTGATTCCAGCTCTTGTGAATCAGCTCTTTGTGAAATCACCCAAGGTGAACTTGGGGACAGAGCGACAGGAGCCTCGTATGGCAATTCCACAGAGGCAGCTTTTATAGTCCAGCAGCCCCCATGAAGGGAAGGCCAGGGACAAAATCTCCCTGCTCAGGGGCAGAAACAGGGGCTTTTTATGAGAAAAGCAAGGGGTGGGGTAGAAACCAACTAGCCAACTGGGTACAGGCTGTCACCATATAGAAACAAGGCATGCTTGGGGTGGTTCATTTTGTCACCATGACCCAGAGGAAGGTTGCTTATCTCTGGGGAAAGCTTTTTTGCCCTCAGGCCTCTCTCCTCCAAGGGAGTGCAGAGGGCTCTTGTGCCAAGGGCTCACAGCCCTCCACAACATCTCACAACTACAGCATTTGTTCAAGTGGCAAAGGTTCATGGGGCTGAGCAAAACATGATGTCCAGAGACAACCCTCAGGGGCAATATAGTTACACAAAAATTAAAGTGTTTATTTGCTTTTCAACCTAGACAAATTCATGCAGAGCCCATCCCCTCAATGTCCCTCCCTGTTCTCCCCACCAGCTTACAAGAATATTAGCAGAAATGCAAACTCTTAATCTTCTTTTAAATTTGCCTTTTTGGATAATATTAAAGAGGACCATTCTCATGCTGTTTGCCAGCCCTCCCCTGTGTTCACATAACTTGTATCAGAAGCCCCTGATCTCTCCTTGTGCACGGGTACCTACTCAGTTTGCTTATATTTTGAGTAGGCCCTGGGTATAAAGAGATGAAAGTTAAAAGCTGTATGGTTGAAAAAGGCTACTTGACCCTTGGTCTTCATATGAAGAGAGTTGAATGTTTTATTCCATCTTTTGTTTGTCATGTAATGTTATATTAATGAGGTAATGTTGTTGTAGCACCAGTGTCCTAGCAAAAGTCAAGTGAGCTTGTAAGGAGATGTATCTTTTAGTAGACTACATGATACAGTAAAAAAGAACCCAAGCAGACCAGTGTTGAGGCATACAAATTTTTCTTTGGGTCTCAAAGAGCAACTTACTGAAATGCCCTCAAAAGAGGAACAGTTTCAGGATACTCTATGGAGCTCTTAATGAAGAACATGTTTTCTTTCACCATTATGTGATTTTTTTCTGAGGACCTCAAGTTGATGATTTGTATCTTGGTTTGGTTTGGCTTGGTTTAGCTTGGTTTTTGTCCTTGAGAAGTCAAAGATTCTGCTCCAGATTCTCTTGAAATCATAAAGGAACCTCACGCATCTTTATGTTTCAGACCTACTTGAGGCTTTATTGACAGAATGAATAGTTTTGGCAGAACCAAGCATGGACTTAAATCAGCGCTGCTAGATGCAAGCAAACTTCTCAGCAAGCATGATCCTGCCTACCTGAACACTAAATCAGCGCTGCATGAGTCTGTTATCTTCTATCTCACTGTTCAAAACCGGATCTGGGCTGACAGCAGTAGCACTGAGACAGCTTGCAATCACCATGGTAAGTGGGTATTATATGACAAGGTTCTCAAGCTCTCTTTCAAGGCAGCCAGGTGACACCTCATATTGTGAACCTGCAGATAGGAAAGTTTCTTGTCTTGGCGAGATTTGATAACATAATATTTAATTCTGGGTTGGCCCTTACCATGCAGAAAAAACTGGCTGACACTGTTCTGTTTTTTATAGAGATGTATTTTGAAAATGAATATTGAGGATGTACCTTTGAGGTGATAAGTGGTTTATGGCAACTCTGAGTGATTTATGGCACTGTATTGTTTGAGCAGTTGGAAACTGTCACATCTTTTCAAAGACCTAGAGCGTACACCCGCCTCCCCACACCTCCATGAAGTTTGGGGAGCTAGATGGCAAAACTCAGATATCTCTTTACCATATACTCTTATATGTGTTTTATAAGTAATTGTATCAGATCCTGGGAGACATTAGGCAGCAACATGCAAAAGGCACATACGAAGGTGTGATCTCTGTCCAATAACCCTACAGTCCCAAAACAGCTGAGGATTTACTATGGCTAGGGAAAAGCAGGCACCTTTCAAATCATCTCCATCAAGCTCACATTTTTCTCCTCTAGACAGGCTTGCCTGTACAGATACAATACCTAAAAGAAAGAGGAGTTTGCTGCCTCCTGGTGCAGACTGTGAATGGTGATGCTTCTAAGGTAGTGAAGATGCCATCCTTGTCATGGATAAGACAGGCTGTGAAAAAAGAGTCACACTATATCAACACCAAGCAGAAACTTATGGGCTGGGAGTGTTACTTGAAACTCTGCCTCTTTTTTCCTCTCAAATACTCTAGATGAAAAAGAAGGGACAGCTGGTCTTGGTCAGCACCCAGTTGGCCTGCATGCCTTGTCAATATGTCTGTGGATTACTGCTGCCTTTCCATCTGTTCATGGCATCTTCTCCCACACCGAAATTCTCATTGAACCCTAGCAGTGGCCACAATACCATAAATACAAAAGTTACGCAGTACCCTTGCACTGAGCTCGCACACTCAGCTCGAGATCAGCTGGGCGTAGCGGCACTGAGGAATGGGCTCTGTGTTGGTGGTATTTGTAGCACTGCCACCAAGCCACAGAGATAATATATTGCTCCTTCCCTGTTCATTCACCTTCCCAGTATTTCTTCTCTGTCCCAGCAGGATGTCCCTGGAGCCTTCCTGCTTGTCAAGCACAGCACACTGCTCTGCACTTGAAAGCATATGGCCAACAAAACAAAGAGCTTGCAGCTGGAATTTGAATGTGGCACAAACTGAATTGCTTTAAAAATCAAGGTATGTGCTAGGAAGAAACAAACTGTAAAGATGCCAGACACAAAAGGAAATGTAGACCAACCACTGGTCTCAAGCCAGGAGCAATCATCTTAACTTCCCATGATGAAAATCCATCCATCTCCTGATGCAGTACCTAACTGCATGGTAAGAAAGTTCTCTTGATATTTAACATAAGCCTTACTGCTACTGTATGTTCATAGGTTACTCTCTCCTTGTAAATGGAAAATAGCTGACCACTTTCATGTTCATAGCAACATTTTAGATAACTAGAACAAATATCTCCCCTTCATATCTGCTTTTCTACAAAAACCTTTTTTTTTTGTTAGAAATTATTTTTTTTAATTCATAGTAAATGAAGGTCTTTTCACTGCCTCTGTGTATTTCTTAAAACATGGACTCCAATACAAGAAATATTGCTCTGATCAAGATCTTATCAGTGCCATGTAAAGGACATTGTTTGGCATCCATGCCTTCCATATGATACTCGGAAGAGTTAGATTCTTTTTGTTATCTGTTATAGGCCCATTTCTATGGTACTCTTTCATAGCCAGGTGTTCTGTACATAATCCTATTCCTTTCTAAGGTGATCATATGGTTGTGTTTCTCAGGATTGTTCTTGCTCATGCACTTTTTCCTTAGACTTTTGCCCTTTCCTCATAAAGTCACAAAATGTTCAGTGATTTCTGGGATTTTGCCATAGGAAAAGCAGTTTGAGGAATTTCAGTTCATCCAAGTATTCCTTAAAAGATTCTTTTCCTATTCCTAGCCTATTCTTTTGTTACTAATTTTAAAGATTGTTAACCGATAGGCCAATAGATCATAGTTAATATCTTTAGGAATGATTAATTCAGTCCTCCTTAGGCATGATTTTTGACAATCTATCCTTAATATTTGTGTTAATTTAATGGAATTATAAAAGTTTTCCAAATTTCTCTTTTCAGTACCTGAAAACTATGGAAAACAAGTCACCACCTTTCTCCTCCTCACTATGTTCTGATTTTGAAAACTTGTTGTAAGATCACTGTCACTCTGAAATATGATCAACAAATTCCCCATGGGATCATCACAGAAGGTGTGGTGGAACATTTTTCATGAAAAGCTGGGATAAAATACAGCAGCAGAGACACTTTCTGTAGGCTGCTGGTAGGCTCATACACTCACTTCCCTGGTGATTTAATTTGCCTTTGTGCTTGCAGTTGATTCATGAGTGCAGGAAAAGCGGGACTAATACTTTGGTCAGGATGAAGAAATGCTCATTGGATGAAAGAGCAGATCAGAGATGGGAGAGCAGTCACAATCTCCCAAATCTGTGGTACCTGGGATGTAATGTAGGAGGAAATTCCTGCACAGTTCCCCCCAAAAGAGCTGCTGAAGTCATGTGACAGTTTAGTGATGTAGATTCTGGCTTTCCAAGGGTGAGAGGACATGTTCTGGAAGCTGTGGGCAATCATAGGTCAGGTAAACATGAAAAGGCTCAGGATAGCTTCAGAGGGCGGGGAATGGGAGGAAAAGGCTCTTCTTCATCACAAGGAAAAGGATGAGGACATGCTATTATTCCCAGGAGTTATTTTTCCAAGGACAATTTTCCCTCAGGCACTTTTGTTTTGTTAATAAGGATGCAGCCAAGCTAAGCAATTTTCTCTAAGTCATCATGTGCACTTCCTTCTCAAACCATGTCCATGGCAAATTATGTGTAATTGGTCTGTAAGGCTCTCTGTGTCCTGCTTAATCTGCTGTTTACTGATATGGTCTTTATCAAAACTGACAAATTTTTTCATGATGATTTTGTCACCTCTCACAGAATGTAAACAGTGATTATGTAAACAGCTTACACTCCCGTGCACCATGTTCAAACACTTTGATTTCTTATCTTTTAAAGTGTGAGGACTGTATACAGAAATGTGGTAGCACTTACTGCAATTTATTGGGGCTGGATGAAAACACAATCCTGTGTTAGGGATGGGCCACCCCTGCTGTGCTCTGCAGGGTTTGCACGTAGGGCTGTAACTTTAGATGGCACTCGGGGCATATTGTCAGACAGATCAGTCCCTCCTTCAGGGCCCAGGTCTGTGCCACATATTGGTATGCTAGGGGACTTCTCTGATAAGCACAAGAAGCAGGACCCAAATAAAAATATACCCTCATCCAACCCCATGTGCCAGTGTAATGATACCAAAGCTTTCAGAGATATGAAGTCCCAAAGCATGAAAATTAGGTATTTCCACACAGATTTCTTGCCCTGCAGCTTGAAATTCAGTACATATCACTGAGATACTGTCAGAGACTGAAATATTATAGTTTATGACTTAAACATTTTCATGAAGGACTTTTAAAACTGTATTACAAAAACTGCAGAGAAGACTACCACACCACCCTGACTGAGGCCTTACACCGCTCGCTGATGAAGATAAGATAAAGTAACAACTCAGGGCTGGGGATATTCAAGGAGCACAGGCTTAACACCTCCAAGGTGGAGACCTCAGCCCCAGGGCTATCAGCTGCCAGGCTTGCACAGACCCCCTACACCAAAAAAAACTGGGGGGAGGAGAGCCTCTGGGTGTCTTGGAAAAGCCTCTGGTCAGAGGGTCAGTGACTGCCCATCCTCCCCTGTGCAGAGGAGCCCAGCTGAGGGGCCCTCACACGGGGCAGGGGGGGGAAGCTTATCCACAGCAGAAGGGGCGACATGGCCCATCAAAGGGGCCTCCCTCAAAGGGGTCCCCAGACCCTGCACCAGAGCCCCAGAGATGATGCAACAGACCCTCAGTGTTGCAAGGGACATTGTGTCAAGCTGGCCCCTGCAAGAGAGGCACGTGGGCGTTCCCACCTGGCCCAAAGCGTGTATTAATCCATGGGATTCTGTATTCTTTGGTGTGTGGTGTGATTGGCCACGGCAGTGACAGGGGATCCTCACCACCAGCAGACCAGATGGAGGGGAACAACGAGACATCATTGGGACCCTTGGATGGATGATGTGCTTCCATCTAACCCCTGTCACCTGTTCCTGTCCCCCCACGCACACTTCTTTTTCTATCTCTTTCTTTCTTTCTTTCTTTCTTTCTTTCTTTCTTTCTTTCTTTCTTTCTTTTCTCTTTCCTTCTATTTGCCCACTATTAAGTAAAATACATCAATTTTTTGGCATCAACATCTAACCTCATTTGGTTTTAGTCTCGCTTCTGGGAGTACTTTGAACCTTCTAAGTTCTTTCCAGTTTATGCACAGAGACTTAGCTTTCTTTGCTTTTCTGGGCTTAAACCAGATCGTAACAGATACCATATGCAGAAACTTTCTTTTTTTTTATCCCTGGCAGGTGGAACTTTATGTTATAAGGAATACTATTCTTTCAGAAATCCTTAACAAGTTTTGGCATTTGAGAAGAAAAAAGCATTTCATCCTTTGTGTGAAAACAAGGCAAAGTTGTATCTGTCACAACTGTCCTCTCAAATTACTGTTTGTAATTCTCAAGTAACCCAGCTAACATGGTTCATCTATTTGCCTGAATTTTCGCTAAAGATGAGATAGGGTATTATTCTCAAATGGCATAGTTTAACACACCAGCTCTTCCAAATCTCCACTGGTATTCTGTTATGCATAGTATAAAAAGAAAAGTCTCATGAACTTGCTCTATCAATAGTGGATACTAGAACTGCACCATTTTTTAATCTATTTTTTGTTCTTCCATATTTAGTCCTGCTGTTATTCCAAAGAGGAGTGAAATTATTCCACTACTTCATAGAAATCTCGGCAGTGTAAGGTTGAAAATGACCTCAAGAATCATTTCGTCTAGTGATTCCCACACGTTTTTAGCTAGTGGGGCATAACTTCATCTCAATTCTGTAGCCAGTTATGGACAACTGAGCTCCAGGTTCATGGGCCACCAGGTATCCCAAGATCTCAATATAGGTATCTTGAGACCAGGAACATCTGATCCGTCACCTCCTTTTGGCAGATTTGGGTGTATCCTGCTGCCACCTTTGTAATTCATACAACTTGTTCTTGGCTCCTTCGTTTTCAAGGTGATCCTTGGACTTGAGGAGAGAATGAGCTCTGAGCAGACAAACAGCACTGGCCACAGCCCGCTCCCAAACATCACCCTTCTTAAATGGCTCTGGTTCTTCCTTGGTGAGGAAAGATGACATTCACCCACTGTATCAGAAACCTTTCTATGCAACTGTGAGCTGGTCAGAGGCTGCCATCCCCACAGGGTCAGCCAGGTCTCGCTGGCTTCTGGCTGGCAACACACTGGGCAAATTATCTGAGCAATCTAGGTACAGAACAAGCATCCCTGATTTAGTCTATCCCCACCCTTGAGGCAAAATTGAACAGAAGCATTCTCAGCTGCTCTTAAAAACATTTGGTGTAGAGGATGCCAGTCACCTCTGTGGTAACCGATGCTCAACTGCTCTTTCAATTAAAAGGACAACGTCTAATCTGAATTACCTTTCCTCAGCAAATGAGATTACTTGTTTTCCTG
>NW_008239080.1:1129746-1140526 GCF_000691975.1 Corvus brachyrhynchos | reverse complement strand
AGTATATATTCCATGCATGTGAAGATTCATATCATCCTTGTCTTCCTTCTGGCCAACAGGTTCAATTCTTTCAGCCATTCCCAAGAAGTCACGTCTCAGGATTCATGTTGCTCACCTCCGAGCTCTGTGATTCATGGAGATACATTCTTCTAAAAATACCTAGCCCAAAAATGGACACAGTTTTCCAGCTGAGGTCACTAATGCCAAGCTGAGGAAAAGAACAAGTTCCTATATTTTATACCTGTTATTGCATCCCAGAAGGGCATTTGAATGTCTTGCAGCAGCACTATATTTAGCACTTCCAATTGCAATCTATTGTTACCTTCTGGATCCTTTTCTGCAGCAGAAAAGAACGAACACATCAGGACAAACTTCTACAGGGCCCTACCTCTTGACTCATCACATTTAAGGAACACACTGAATGACAAACTCAAACAGTAATTTGCAATCAGTTGTACATACACCTCATAATTTTATCTGAATCATTTTTCTTCAGCTTGCTTCTGATAACATTGTGTGGGATTGTCAAAAGCTGTGGTACAGTCAATATAAATTCTGTCTGTGGTTCCTAAAGGTTTTGCTAGGTTTCTATCCATGTTTTAGATATTTTTTAGGATGGTATCATGTGATTTCCTCTTAAAAAACCTGTATATTTTCTGTTTTGGTGGTTATTAAGTGACTGCTCAGTGAGAGCATTTCCAGGTACTGAAGTTAAACTCATCCATCACTGTATGTCCTGTAGATTTATTTCTAGCCTTGCTCTAAATATAGATTTTGTTTTACTTTTCACAGTAAAAAACTCCCTGTCCACCTGCAATTTTCAGAAATGGTCATTAACAGTTCAGAGGTTGCTCAGGATAAATCCTGAAATACGTTTGGAGAAATTTCCTCAGAACCATCTCACATGAATACAGATGGCCTGTCTGGATCATCTGTCCTGTGCTCTTGTTGAAATTAATTTCATGAATGTACCTGGTCAAAATTAACTTTATTTTGTGGTTAATAAGGGGAAAAAAGGAACTCCATGGAGTGTCCATCATTCATATTGCTTTTAAAATACTGTGCATATTTGAGTAGATTTTCAGAAAACCTCATCTACCATGCAGACCCCCATGGACAAACACAACTTAGTGATTTCAAATTCCACCCTGAGCTCTGTCTGATAAATATGCTTGTTTCACTATTATAACTAGATTACAATGTAGAGATGGAGTCACAGTCACCAAATTCATTCCACGAGAAGACTAGTCCTTTTTGGATCACTATTTAAAGTTTGAATTATTTCTCTTTCTCTATTTCTATTTCTCTTCTTTAAAAGATTAAGCATTAAATCATATATATTATTTTAAGAGCTGGGTTTGCTAGTCGTTTCTCTCCTCATAATTCTCTGCCTTCAATTCTGCCTGTATTTATAGTGTGAGTGAATGAAGTTTGCCCAGGCAGAAAGTAAAATTAAAATACTTTTGAAAACCAGTTAATATCTCTGCTTGGATACATCGCATAGAAATGATCATCGCTATTTTTTCAGACTCCTCATGTTCTTGCAAGGCTTTTTGTGACTGATGTCAACTTTACTCTTCTATATTTTTTATGCAGCTGTTTTGTTTAAAACAAAGCTCCTCCTTCTTATGCCAGAGTGTTTTTCTCTGATAGATGCAAAACATCACCTGGGCATGCTCCTTTTGCTCACACACAGGCTCTCCATACAGGTGCATATTCACAATGTTAGGTCAGATGTCAAGAGTAATTTGAATTTCTAAATGAAATTTTTGCTGTTTGGTAGCTTGGTGGGGGCATTGCCACTGACTTTAACGGCATCAAACTATCAGCCACTGTTTGTGTAAATCTTTCCATGTAACATTCCTATTGTGTAATTCATACAACTACAGAGCAAATAAAGGCATTTGTCCTCACTTGCTCACTATTTCTTTTCAGGGAACAACTAGTCACAGAATGCACCAGGATGAAGGTCTCACAGCACTGGTTGCACATAAAGAAGCTCCAGTAACAGCATAATCTAATTTCAGAAACAATAAGTGACTTTAGCATGGAGGTAGAAAACTAAAGGAAGTTGGAGAAGTTTTTAAGCTCTTACAGAAAAGTAAAATACTTCCCTCAATGCTAAATGGGCTTTTTTTGTGT
The DNA here is from genome assembly GCF_000691975.1 of Corvus brachyrhynchos. Lineage (NCBI taxonomy): Eukaryota > Metazoa > Chordata > Aves > Passeriformes > Corvidae > Corvus > Corvus brachyrhynchos. Next base: position 1,138,384 of record NW_008239080.1, on the reverse strand, counting down.
GTGTTGAACAGACCTTTTCTCCTCAATAGGGAGGTACGTGCCTTTTATATCTTCTAGGAATTGCTGCTCTAGACAGAAATGCATTTTCATTATTTAAACCTTACAAGTGTTTCTAGCTTTCTGGAAATAAAAATTGTCTGATTTCTTAACATCAAAATGAGGAGAAAACAAACAAAAAAGAAGCAGACACTAAAGTGTTATAAGGAACATGTGAAATATTTAATAAGCAGAAAAAGAACCTCAGAAATAAAGGTTGTCCAGTCTCTCAGATTTCAAAAAATAAAGATTAAGTAAAGTAAGTTTAGGGACAGTGATGTCACTTTTCTGACAGGACACTTCTTCGCAGAAGATTGCATGAGATTAAATTACCTACGTGGTACCCCCTGAAAAAAATTAAACAGTGCTGGTTCAGAGTACAGCCCAGAAACCCAGGAGACCAAATTACTTTATCTGCCTCCCTTTGATGAGCAACTCTTCCCCAGTCACAGAAAAAAAAATATTCAAAGACAAACCCCAAAACTTTGCAGAGCTTTGCCTGCTTCTTGCCTCTTGCCTCCTTCAGTGAACCCTGGCCAAATGGGTGTTCTTCAGGCATGGCTGCAGTGCTGGTCCCAGCTGTGCTCCCCTTTGTCACTGTTGGTGACCCAAGAGGTGATACCTGAGTGCAGAACACTTAGACAGACACAGAGCCCTGCCTAAGGGACACCTTCCCAAGGAGAAGCTTCATCCTTTGCAATTCCCTATTCTTGATTTCCGGAGGTCTCATTATCAAACCTGCCCAAAACAGAGCTGTGCTCAGCACTCTTGTTTAACGCAGAGCATAAAAGGACAATAGGATTTTATTAACCCCAAATATAAAATGCATCTGCACCTAAGCAGGAGCAGTCCTACTAGTCTTACAAAAAAACAGGCAAGTGGGTCCTGAGCAAGCCCATTTTCTTCTCCTCCAGCTTCAGCAGAGTCTGGCAAAGAGCTCCCTCCTCTGTAGGTACTTCTGTCCCCTGCAGCTCCTTGGAGCTCTACTCTTTCCTCCAACAGCTGAGGACTCTCCCAGGTAACTGAGAGGCTCCCTGCACCAACTTGCAGAGGGTTTGACCTTACATGGATTCATCAGTCTATCAATACAGACAGACCTACACCTGCACAAGATTCACTGCAAGGCTGGGGCCAAAATAATTCCCAGCTCTACTGTGCCATAGTCAGGCTCAGCTACTCATTCCAGCCTCGCACCAGAAAAAGGTCTAGGGGTGAAACCAGGAGGAAGAAAATCAAATTAAACATCCAGAATAACACAATTTTCTTACATTATTTTCTCCATGTCTCTATCTTCCCCAAGCCGCTTCTGTCAAATGCCCTATCTGACTGGTGCAGGATTGTTTGGCATGAGCATGGTCTGAAAAACAAATTTCACCCCCTGGAGAATTTTGCTGAGAATAATAGATCTGTGTGAAGGTCTAAATCAATAGAAGTCTTTCTGAATGCATTTCTAGGAAACCTAGAAATATCATCAGTGACTTTGACTAAAATACACAGTGCTACTGTTTGGAAAGCAATTTATAGTTAAGTAATTTAAATTTTGTTGCAGAGAAGGCCATATAGTGAGAACTTCACCCATGGCAGGAGAGGGAAGCTGGAGGTGTTCAGGGACTGCAAATAATAGCACAATTTTGGGAGGAGGTTTGAGAGCTTTTGGGTTTTTTTATTGCAAGTATGATTTCTGGATCTTATTTCCATCCCAAAGAAATACCCTTTTCTGTCTCTCTTGAATTTCAGCTTTTGCATATTTTTTCTCCCTAAGGTTTACTTCGTGTCAGAGGATTACTTTTGCCTCTATTAAAAGCTTCTTTTAGGCTATCAGAGTAGGTGTTCAAGGTCTGCATTCTGTCACTTCTTATTTACATGTTTTCAAGTGTTTCTCCTAAAGCTTAAGCTTAACTGAAGGAGAAATAAATGTAGAGGCTATGCTACCATATAGTCAGTTGAAATGCACACCAGGCATTCTTCCCGTTTTTCCACTATTAGGACTTGTATTTGTGAAAGGTTTGATTCTCCTAACCTCAATTTTGTTACCCAGTGCCACCCACAAACCTTTCTTTTCAACTTCAGCACCATCTTGCTGATGCCTAAAGTGGGGATGCATCACCGTGTGCCAGTTCCAGGATTCAATTATCTTGTTTCGCTCTTGCATCTCTTTGACTGAGTAACTCAGCAACTACCTTCCGTCCAAACCCATCTGAGATGCCTTAAGCCTACCTTTGTTGCCTTCCAGAAGCATGTCCTCTCCATGAGGATATATGCTAGTCATGCAACAAATGAAGGGAGGAAAAAAATCGTGATTTCTATACACTGACTGAAGTGATGCCAGTGGGTGGATGGCAGTGAGGGCAGGAATCACAGGGCCAGAGTGGGAGGAGAAAGGGATGTCACATCACCTGGTGCTCCTACCTGGTATGGCGGCAAGTGTTGTTCAGAGCTCTGCGAGGCTGCGGAGGTGCTGACCCTGCATTTCTCTCTTTCTAAACCTGAGGTTTCACTGATCACCAGGGTATTAAATAAAATATGGTGTCTGTTTCCTCCGGCCATTTTAGTTCTTTCCCTTAGGTTATGAACAAGTATTTCCAGTGTTTCTCTTGGGAGGCAGCCCACATGTCCACAGTGTGTCTAAAAGGAGGCATCATTCCCTTGCACCCTGTCCCTTTACATCCCTGCCCCTTTCTCTGTGACCAGCCTTTCGAGGGGCAGGGCTGGCCAGGAGCACAGCACTGGCTGCAGGGCCCACTGCTGGTATGAGGACTCCCATGGTCAACACAACTTGATGGCATCCATGTACTCCGTGAGGGGGCTCAGTTAGGTCAGCCCTACAGCAAAGCCCTGTGATGATCTGAAGACTAAAAGCCTGGCTTTACCACCACGCTGCTATGAGCTGTTGATGACTTTAAGTGTTAATTACACTTTGTTTTGTCCAGGTTTGATTGATAAAAACTCATTTGTTTGATACAAACTCATTTGCTTCCAGGGATCTCTTACTGGGGGCCATCACAGCCTTGAAAACCTTAGAAAGAAATTCAAAGTGTGAAAACCCATTGCAGCAGCAGAGCAAACAATTTGCAGGAAAACAGAGAACACCAGCAATAAAGGCAGGCAGCAGGAAGTGATGCAGCTCTCCAAGGCTCCCCCAGGGCACAGTGAGCTAAAATCAAAAGAGAAAACAGTATGCAAGACCAAATCCTGCCAGTGGCAAGTCCAAAAAACAGCTGGAGCAAAAGGCAGCTCTTGGAAATGAAGCTGCTGCTTACCCTCACCCCTTCTTTGTAAGTATCCCCCATACAAAAAACAAGATACTATGAAACATTAGACAGTTCTGCTCAAATAAATTTCTCCCTCACTTTTCTTTTGGCTATGCCTGTTTTTTAACCCTTGGCAGCCTGCTCTTCAGGCCTGCTGTGCTGGGGCTGGGACACCAGCGGGGTGTGCAAGTCCATGCTTCCTCAGCAGCCTGGACAGGGATGGAGGTGAAAGCACTGGGGAAGTCACAGCTCCAGCTGGCTTTCTGCATCCTTATATTCAGATTTTCTTTCTCTCTTCAGGATAGGAAAGGTAACTGAAGAGAGAGTATTACACATCTGGTGTTCATAGAAGGGTTTGTGTTGGAAGGGATCTTCAAGGATCCAGCCTTCCTGCTATGGGAAGGGACACCTTCCACTAGACCACATTGCTCAAAGCCCCATCCAGCCTGGCCTTGAGCAATTCGAATGATGAAACATCCTTGGTCTTGTTGAACTTCATGAGGTTTGCATGGTCCACCCCTCAAGCCTGTCAAGGTCCCTCTGGGTGCCATCCCTTCCCTCCAGCGAGTCAACTGCACCACTCAACATGGCATCCTCTTCAAACTTGCTCAGGGTGCATTCAACCCCACTGTCCATGTGTTAACTTATCCATTTTCATGTTGAATGCAGTGTTCCATTCATATATATATATATATATATATACACATAGTATTTACACATATATATTTATATAAATAGGACTCCTCTTCAAAATGTTGTGCTGTTTTTGGCTGGGGTAGAGTTAATTTTCCTCTCAGTAGCCAGTATGGGGCTCTCTTTTGGATTTGTGCTGGAAACAGAGTTGATAGCACAGGGATGTTTTCATTATTGCCAGGCAGTGCTTGCACAGTGTCAAGGCCTTTTCTGCTCCCTACCCCACCCCACCAGCGAGGAGGCTGGGGGTGCACAAAGAGTTAGAAGGGGCACAGCCAGGACAGGTGATCCCAAAGGGATACTCAAAGGGTATTCCATACCCTACACCTGGTGCCATGCTCAGTATATAAAGCAGTGGGAAGAAGGAGGAGGAGGAGGACTTTTAGAGTGATGGCATTTGTCTTCCCAAGTCACTGTTACCCATGATGGAGCTCTGATTTGCTGGGGATGGCTGAACACCTGCCTGCCCATGGGAACTGGTGAATGAATTCCTGGTTTTGCTTTGCTTGCATGTGTGGCTTTTGCTTTACCTGTTAAACTATTTTTATCTCAACCCCTGAGTTTTCTCACTTTTCCAGTTGTCTCCCCATTCCACTGAGATGAGGGGACAGACCAAGCAGCTGTGTGGAACTTGTTTGCTGGATGGGCTTAAACCACAAGATTTCTTTTTGGTGCCTAACATGGGGCTCAAAGTGTCCATGATAGCGACAGATTTGATTAGAATGTGCTAGATTGAATTGGTAGCTGTTCTTGCTGTTTAGCTATTAATGGGCAGGCTTCTGTGCTTGCCATGAGGCTCGCTTGCCTGACTGTGTATCAGAGCCGAGTGCTCGTTAGTGGCTGCTTTCTGCTTTCACTGCTTGCTGTGCTCCTGTGCTGCTTATCATCTTACTCTGCTGTGCTTGGGAACATTTTGATAACAGCCTGGGCTGGCTGATGGCCAGGACATCGCTGCTGTTTCTGTGCTGCTGTACTGGACAGGCTGAAATTCTGGTGAGAGCCTGAGTTGAAGAGGCTCTGACCAGGGGATGAGTCAGTGTGGGAGCAGGACACCCGAAGTATCTGTGCTGCAGTAGTTGTCCCTCTGAAGGGATGTGGCCTAGGGATGAGACCACTCTGGAGAAGGTACACCTCAGAGTGTCATTGGCTGTGACCAGTGAGGTCATGCTTGAACACCTCAAAGCATGCAGCCATGGATAAGCCCATGACATTATTCACCATCTGAAAATACAGAATGATACAGTAGATAAACATAGAGGCAGTAGTTTTCTACATCTAGAAAGTGCATAGAATGTGAGAATCTCCTACTCAAAGCAGATACAATTTTCACAGCATTGAACAAGGTTTTAGAAGGGCTATGAAGGTCATTGGGAATGGTGCACTCGGCCCCAACTGTATTTTTAAGCCTCCCTGGGTGCTTAACATTTGTGTTTAAAGCAATTTGAAGATGACTTGTCATTTGGCACTGTAGCTATATGGTTTAAAACTTTTTTGTAATTGTAAAAATTGAAAAAAAATTGTGAAATTTTGAACTGGTATCCTTATATTGAGTTTTTCTAGTTAGAGAATTACAGCTAAGGATTAGAAGCTCCCAATATGAATGCATGTTTGAGTGTGTGCTTGTAATATATACCCACAGAGGAATACAGGGAAACAACATCTATTTTGGCAACCCTTGCACTTTTCAAATTAGATGCAGAAGAGTTAGTCTAATTATTTAAAGGTCTCTGAGACTCAGCAAATTGTATTGACAGAGCTTTCGCTTTCAATAAAAAACGAACCTGAAGTGCTTTTGTAAATGTGTTGTTTTTGTCAAAATTTTTATTTCACTGTTATTGACTTTTATACTGGGCAAAATACTGTGCAGGCAGCCACATTTATGCACATCCATCCCCACCCCTAGGTCCCTTCTTGCCCACCACAAAGTTCCTGATTTCTCCAGTCTATTAACATTCCCAACTCCTGATACACAGTGATCCAGCTGCACAAGGAGCTAAGTGCATTGGGTTAGCTTCTAAATAAAGGCAGAGGCAGGAAAAATAAATTTAAGGAGAGGATTTGGGAGTGCAAAGCATGAAACTGGGACAGGCAATATGAAGCGGCGTGAGTACTGGTGAAGCAGGAATCAGATGAGCCGGGATGATTGAAGCAGAGAGGAGCAAAGATTTTGCTACAGATTGTCCTGTCATGAAACTGAAATATAGGGCTTTAAATTGCAAGGTAGGTGAGGCAGAATGAGATAAAAGGAAGCCAAGGGAGTAGTAGTGAGAAATAAGCTGTGCTTGTGATGCACATGCACCATAAATGCATGAACAAATTAATGAAAATATTGCTTTAGCACCTGCAGCAGGATCATCCTTTCTCTACATCCACATAGAGCTCTCCTGGACATGGCTGCCTCTTACCAGTGAGGTGTTGCTCATGCCCATCCAAATTTTCCATTGAAAGGAGTGGTACTGCTCTGGTTTTAATGAGTTTCCTAATAAAGAGATGATGACTGGCAGTGTAATTTCCCTTCTACACTTTGTGCTTTCATGACGGGAGTTTATTATTAACCTTACTACTACGTTTTCTGTTATTTTACTCTGGTGGTTTAATTGTATTTCCACCTCAGTCATGTGCATTCATTTTCTAATAGTCTCCTTTCCCAGACTGCTTTCATGTGAGCAGCAGGGTTTTTCAGTTAAGTACTCTGCGATGGTTTTAGTATGCATTTCTTTCTGGTTTAATCTTTCTCTTTTTTCCTCTCTGTCCGTGTATTAGTCATCCTTAATGGGGTACAGCACCTTGTGCTCTCTGACATGGAAAACAGGGACAGTGTAAGCAAACATCAAGGACAAAGCATAAAAATAACAGAGGCAGTCTCCGTAAAAGGGGAATTAATGACTCAGGCAAATGGATGCCACATGTAAGTAATTTTAAGGAAAGAAAGCATCAGCCACGCTTAGAAATGCAGATGTATTTATCGCCTTTCAGCCCCCCTATTTAGCTGTTACTAATGGCATATTGAGAGGGAACAAAGGAAATTTCTGAGTGCAGAAGCAAGGATGTCTTAGCAGGTGGTCCAGGCTAATGGAAATTTAGGGCACAAGCAGCAGATCTGATTCTTATTTTATTAATGCTGACAGAAATCAGGCATATGTAGCCACTGAAGGAGTAAAAGAAGTTATGCCAAGGTAGGGTTGGAGAGAAGTCAGTCAGGTTTTCCATATCCAATCTAACACAGAGCAGCAGCCCCCTCAGGAACTGCACCTTTGCTCTCACTAAATAAGGCAAGATGGAAATAAATATTTGTGTTTCACTGTAGAATACTAGGATGTGTGCACAGGCCACTCTTGGTATGTGAGTGCCAGTCTAATAATGCAAAGGAGCAAAAGTGCAGGAACCCTAGAGGTACGGTCAGTGGTTTAGTATTCAGTCAATAAAAATAATTGAGAGTCAACTCTTATTTACAGTCTGGCCTCTTTCCAATACCAACATTTTAGGGGAGCTGTACATTGGATTCAAATGAAAAGTAATTTGCCAGAGTTAGTTAAAGGTCTCCAACGTGAATGAGAATCAAGACCTTTGATTTTACATCCCAGTGCATGTTTCCATTTGACATGTTACACACTAACACTCTTTGTAAGAAGTGAGGGCACTCACATTCATTGCTGAAAAATTGTAAGCAGTGCAGGCGGCCTCATGAAGCTGAAATAAGGCTCGAAAATATCCAGAGCTGTCTTATAAATACCTTCATGAGAAGAAATATCTGGGTGCTAAAGAGCTCTTTGAGCTACTGGGGAAAGGTATTATAGGAACCACAGGAAGGTGGATAAAATGTAACAAAACCAAATGGAAAATGAATCGCCTGAAATGGCAAAGCCGAATCAGCTTGTGTTGATGTGGGTTGATAGATGTGGGTTGTGAACTCTCTGCTTCTGGTTATCCATGCTGGATACCTTGGAAGAAAACATACCTTAGCAAGGGACATATTTAGAGTTCAGAAGAGGAAACAGTAAATTAAAGGGCTCGTATTAAATAAATATTTTATTAGATGGTCTAACAGCCTTGCCTTTAACCCCTGTGAGCCATTTGCTCTGGCTGTCCATCACGGCCAGATGCCCTGGAGCCAGATGGGGAGCGGTGGTGCATGCAGCCTTCAGCCTCCGTGTGCCCGGCAGTATTAGCGTGGGCAGGCTCTTCCTAAAGTGGGGCTGATGAAATCCTGCCAATAGGGATTTGAAAGTGTGGAGCTCCATAGGGTCACCTGCCCAAAGAGCTCTTCTGAACACAGGAGAACCCTGCTGGAGTTGCCCAGAGCTGCAGGACGCCAGAGCACTTGGCCAGCATCCTTGCCAGGCCCTTGGCGCTGCTGTGATGGAAGAGAAGCACCAGTCCTCACATTTCAGACAGTGCAGGGAGCGCCAGAGCCCACATCGCCTGACCTGAGGTCTTCAGCATTATCCGCCACACCATCCTCTTTCCTCGACCACCTCCCCGGGAACCCTGACCGAGAGATGTCCTGCAGCTTCATGGAGTTATTGACAGTCCCTTCCTCAGGCCTACAGCGAGATGAAACAGATGGGAACATAAATAAAATGGCTCAAAATACAACCCTGTCAGCAAGCACACCGTGCAGGGGCCCTGCGGGGGAGCGGCCGGGCCGGGGTCCCTCA
>NW_008239080.1:1110184-1128571 GCF_000691975.1 Corvus brachyrhynchos | reverse complement strand
GGAAGGAAGGAAGGAAGGAAGGAAGGAAGGAAGGAAGGAAGGAAGGAAGGAAGGAAGGAAGGAAGGAAGGAAGGAAGGAAGGAAGGAAGGAAGGAAGGAAGGAAGGAAGGAAGGAAGGAAGGAAGGAAGGAAGGAAGGAAGGAAGGAAGGAAGGAAGGAAGGAAGGAAGGAAGGAAGGAAGGAAGGAAGGAAGGAAGGAAGGAAGGAAGGAAGGAAGGAAGGAATTCGGAAGGAAGGGAAGGGATTTTCAGTTCTGTCCTATTAAGATTGGAGCTGCAGCCATGTGTGACCTGCATCGCCTGCTACAGTGGGGCCAATGCTACATTTTGGTCAGTGGAAAAATCAGTTATTAATCAGCAAAGAACTATTGATTTTCCAACTGCTCTTTCCACAGAATAGGAAGTCAGCTGTTGCAGCTGGCAAGCAGTGAACTGTGAAGCGCCACTGGGAGCACCTCTGGCCCAAAAGACAGAGTCGATCCATGTTGGGAGCTACGGGGTGTTCTGGGGTCACCACTCAAATAGAGCAGCTCCCAGTTGGCAGGAGACATGGTGCTACATTTTGTGTTTGTAGTTAACAAGTCAGGGCAAATTCACTGTTGAACTGGGAAGCAGAATGGAAGATGTGGCATACTGTTCAACTCCACATAAAACCATATGTTTGGTGGATATAGGCAGTTTTCCAGTCAATTCATAGCTGCCCTGAGAAATACATCATTTTCCTCTGATGGAATTCAGTTAGCAAAACAAGCTTCTGTCTTTTTTTTTTTTTTTTTTTAATGCAGTAGAAATATTCATAAGGTGTTCCGTGAGATGCAGTCTTCTGATTGCTTATCTTCTATGTACAGATCAATTGTGATGGTTCACTCAGGCAAACGTGTGCTGATCTGGACCACACAGATTTGCCTATTTATTTTTGTTAGGTCTGTAATGGAGATTTTTATCACCAGTCACTGGGATTTGGGATTCTTTTTATGAAACCTGATCGGAAGCATAACATTCTGAGACCTGAAATTCTTCTTTTGTAGTCTTTGTCCTAAAATCCCTGAGTAATATACTCAAGAACATCATTGGAATATGTCCACAATGCAGAGCTTACGCTGACATTTACCCAGGAGACTGTCAGCATCAGCAGCCTATAGTGCTGCATAATAGGAGCAGGGCAGTGTTCTTTCATAGCTTTTGGTATGAAAATTGTAATTTCACGATCTAGAAGATGTCCTGTTTTATATCAGAGTTTTAGCTGTCCAGCAGTCAGCAGAGAGTGAGGGTTGGCTCACATCTATTTTAGGTACCTTGACAATATGCACACAGTCCCTGCTACTCCTCATTTCAATGCATTTCTCCAACAGATCAAATTGTGGTTGTTTCTTCAGACATGGTCCAGCAACACAATGACAGTAGCAAAGATGTGAGCTCTCACAGCTGTCATTAAGAATCACAAGTTCATTTACTCACTACTGAAACTTTTATCTGAAATAATCCAATACTGTGCAACCGCTCCAGGAAACTGGAAAGAGACAAGATGTCTTTCTGAAACCTGGGCTATGAAAGAATTACCCTGCAGCTTGACACGAAGAGCACTGTGCAAAGCTCTGTTCTAGTGATCACCATCAGGAGAACATTGGAAGGTAGGTTGGATGCTAAAATTGCTTGTGGAAGTTAGTGTTCCCAGTGCCACAATTAGTGCTGCCACTATGGTGAAAACAGTCCTGGCTTCATATAGCACCAATGACACATGCAGCCCTACTGCATGGAAAAACTCGTCAGCTCACATGGTTTAAGTCCAGATGCAATTAAAGCAATTTATTGATTTATTAGGAGTGCATATTTAACCTGTTATTGGTGACATATCAGATAAACCACAGTACCAGACACTTGCAAAATGTTAATAAATGCCTGCAGATTTCTAAGCATGCCTTTATAGCCCCAGCTTTTAAGCTCTCCTTCCAGGCAGTGCATTTCACCCCCCATGCTTTGTGTGTGGGTGCAGGTGCCCATGTGCAGCCCCTCCTGTGGAGCAGAGGGTGCACCCGCCGTGCCCACACCAGCGCCGCTGCCACGCCCTGCCCGGGGCTGCTGCCCCTCCTGGCCCCATGTGCACCCTGAGGAGTGGGTACCCCCCGTGCCACCTCGTGCTCTGCGACACGGGCTGCATGCTGCTGGGGATGCTGGGGGGTGATGCCTGGCCGTGCTCCAACAAGGTCACTCCTCCTCTCCCTGCTCCAAGGCGTCTCCCTGGGGACAGGGTCTGTGTCATTCCCTGGTTATTGATTAATCAAGATAGTCATCTTCCTGGTTAGTGCCACCAGTATTGGGTACTCTCAGGTGGTTTTGGGTGTCCCAAAAAGCTACTTAGATGGGGGTGCTGTGGGGCACCCCAGCTGGGGATGTGCTCCTGGGTTTCCATTGCTGCCTGTCCCTGTGAGAGTTGGACAAGCTCACAGCTGGCACTGCCCTTGTTTCTGGGTGCTAGAAGTTCCTCAGCTGATACTCCTTGTTTCCCTGGTGTGCTGCCTCTGCGGGGAAGGGCCCTCACTTCTGGCAGGGGGTGCTGAGCAGCAGCTCTCTCTGTCTGCTCCTGGTCCAGTTCAGGGTCCTCCCAGCTGACTTCCCCATGGCAAAACCTTTAGAGACATGAACCCTTTGTTTTGCTCTAAGAGTTTGCAATACAGCTAAAAAGGCCCAAACTTACTGGTGGTTGGTTATATGGCCCTGGCCTGGAAGGCTATATAAGCTTCAGATCCTCTCTGAATTCAGCTTCCTAGAAAACTGTGGGTTTGTTGCAACCATTTCTCTCTCTCCCCGGTACTGATATTCTTCCTGTTTAGATAGGAGTAAACTATACTTCTAGATATGTTTTCAATCTAACATTTCTGCACCTTTTCTCCATTTTATGTTTTTTTAAACTTTCTTCCTTAAACATGTTTTCAAGATGGTGTTCTGCTTTTATATGGATCATTCCTTTTTCATGCAGTTCCTCTGAAATGCTTTCTTCCTCTGGTGCTTTCCAAACTGTGTCAGTGCCTCTTCAGCTTGATATTACTTATTTTGTGGTGGTTTTTACTTCTTTCTAAGAGATTTCAGCCCTTGGGTCTCAGTCACTATCCAAAAGCAACCGAGAGTGCTCCTGGTGGTGCTGGGGTGACGGAGTGCTTTGCACAGTCACACGCTGTGTGCTGCCGAATGAGCCTCCTTGGGGCTACACCGGAGCTGATCTCAGCATCTCCTGTTGGTCTATAATAGTGCACAATAATGTTGTGACTCTCAGTTTGCAGCTGTTTGCATTTGACCAGGACATGGAAAAAGAAACAGTAATTTGGGAGCACTTTTTTTGTCCATTTTTTTTCCATCTGAAGAGCAGCAAGTGGTCCAAATTTAGCCAGCTGTGGTGCTTCTCTTTGGTGGCTCTGCAGCACAGCTTGATCAACAGGAATACAGGGAACTGTAGAGAAAAATAAGTATCAGTAGTGATATTTTCAGATGTGAGAGGATCCTTATGACTATAGGGGTTCACTGTTCTCCAGCTCAGACAGCACTGAATTGCTCTTTAGAAAGAAAAAAACAGACAAAGAATGGAAAACAAACTCTTTTGGGTCCCTTCTAATATTTCATGTGCACTCACATCTCCAGTTTTATAGACTGAATCAGATGGAACCAAGTCTTGTGTCAACTTCTTCCACCCTTTGAAAGATGCAAAATTCAAAGTCCAAATAAATCAACAAAATTAGATAAGAATCATGTTTGCAAAATTGTATTTACAATGCAGCTTCTTTACCTCACTCCCTGCAGCCCTCCCGCTCTTAGGTTTATGTGCTATGTGAAGCTTTATAAAGCTGACATTTGGGATTTATCCCTGGAGGATTATCTTTGAAGCAACATACCACTTCTTAGTACTAAAGATTTTTTTTAACATCCTGCATTCATAATTCTAAGGCACAAATAATTCTATCAATATTAATGCACTGAAGACATTTTCTTCTGTACCTGAGGATATGCTACTACCCATAGAGATAAGTAGAATTTCATAAATATATACATATACATAAATTTCATAAATATATAAAAATACAAAAATCTTAACTTTTGTTATCATGATGTCTTCAGAGCTGTAATTGTAATAACACTCCACAGCACAGTATTGTTACTAGTTGCCACAGAGCCAGAAGTTACCTCTCAGGAAAAATCACACATCTCTGCTTACAGTGAGAAAATACTGAATACACACACACATCAACATATAAAAATAAAAATAATAATAATAATAAAAAAATAGAAATAGAAATAGAAATAGAAATAGAAATAGAAATAGAAATAGAAATCAAAGTGTGATTATTCATTTAAGTGAAAATAATTTCCTCTTTTAAAAAATATTTTACTTTCTGTGAACATAATGATAATAGTAATAATAATAATGTCATTCAGGGAGAAATAGTTAAATAGTTGTGCAAGAGTGTGTTTGGGTTTCTATTGGCATAAAGACTTTGTAGGCACTCTTTCTGCATTTAGAAGCTATTTATTCCTCTGCCTACAGAAGAATATTGTCATGGTTTTGTGTCTAGACACCCCCATGCAAGAGGTGAATTACCACTTAGAACTCCTTGATCTGAAACAGATCTACTGAAATCACTGGAAAATTTTGAATAAAGGTGAAAGAATGACATTTAAATCCATTCATGGATAACTTACATGAAGGAAATAGGTATAATTATTTTCTGTTGTAAATAGTGGTTCTGATTATGTTCTCATTCTTGGATGTAAAACTGGAGCTTCTTCACCAAGCCTCCTAAAACAGTTCTAAATTATAATAAATAAGAATTGCTTAAAGAATTAGGTCACTCATGCTCACTACAGAAGAAAAATATTTTAGAGGGCTAGACACAGTCAGTGGTGATAAAGAGTTCTTAGTTTTCCTTGTACACCTCTTTCTGTCCAAGAAGGTTGATCTGAAAGAAGAGTTTGCAGTTTCTGGATAACTTTAAGCTTATGTGACTCAAACCGGGATATTGTGCCATTTTCTACATTGATAAAGAGTTGGGTAAGTTGCTCTAATTATTTCCTTAATGTTGAAAAAACACCAGTGGCCCTTGCAGCAGAGTGCTATTTATTCTTCCTTTATCTCTTCATAATTTTTTGTAGTGTTTGCTGCGGAGTCCTCAAGACTTTTCTTCAATATAATTATTAAATAATAAGTATAGTTTTTATTAGTTATCTAATTCTCTTTTAGACGCCACATAGATATCAATAAAAAAGGGTACTTGACAGAGGTATCTTATGTTTTGACTATAAAAGAGATAGAAATAATTGATGTACTGATTATCTATTTATATATTTCAAACAGGCAGCAACAGAACTAAAGAGAGCACATTTAAAAGGTTTATTAAAGGCCCTAGGCAACAGATTTCTTCCTGTAATGTATTTTAGTACGCTAACTGATTTATGGATAATAGAGCTGCATGAGATGTTTGCAATGGAATTGGGGTCATTTGAAATTTACCTTGGTATCATCACAGAATGAAGCACCCTTCACCCAGACATCATCAGCTATAACCACTAAATCATCTGCAATGGGCTGCTGAGCCCATGACACTCCTATGTGTACAATCCAGAAAGGTTCTCTGCATCATCTGGTCCCCCGAGACTGCCTTGGCCTCACTTTGTGGCTTTTGCTGGCTCCAGTGGTCAGAAACAACCTCCTGATTTCCAATCTCATTTTTCCTGGTTGGTTTGTGCCTTTTGTTGCTGTTGTACCAATGTTGTATTTTATCTGAAATACCTTTTCCTTTTCTAGAATTTACTCATCTGAGGTAGAGGAGCCTTGTCCTTCCTGAGGGTCTTGCTCAGTGAAGCAAACCAAGTTGTCCTAGTCCTCTCTACTAAACACAGCGAGTACCTCTGTCCATCCTAAAAGCTCTCTCCTGTGTCTAGTCCAGTTTAAATTCAGCTTTCTTGTATGTTGGTGGCTGGAACTGTATGAGACCCCAAGGACTGTGTGTGTGTTTGCTGGAGTCACTTACAACATTTCACTTGCCTTTGTTGTGGCTGAAAGGTGTGGAGACATCTGTGAATACACACATGCTTGTGTGTATGTACAAATGAACATGTCAATGTAAGTACACATGTGCATCCACACACATCCACACATTGTTTTATGTGTTTGTTGCCAGCTGAGGAACTCTCAGGTTGCGGTGCACATTTTTATTATTTTTGCTGAAGTGCATGTCCTTGTGTGTTGCAGTACTCCATTTGGATTCCTCCTGTCCTCATGACTCCCTCTCCGTGTGTGACAGTCTCCTCCATACTGAGAACAGTGTACTTGGCAAGTTTTGTTGCCACTTGTCCACTTTTCATACTATTAATATTGCTAAAACTAAATCAGATCCAGTTCTTGAAAAATTTTGCTCATCATCTTCTTCCAGCCCATCACATTGACATTCTCCCTTCAAGCATCCTTACACTACATGGCTTGTACTTGCTCTGCTCAAAATAAAATTATCTCATGTGTGGCTATATAGCAGATGTTTCACAGATGTTTAGACAAATGAAATTTTGGCTGTAGTATTGCATAGTAATAATAGTTTAAAGTATCAATTATAGTTTCTAGGAAAGATGCTAGGCTCATCTGACACATATGTTGCATTGCTCTTCCATCCATCTTCACAGATTTAATTAGTTTTTCTTCAATCATTATTCCAAGTTCTCTCCTTTTTTGTTTAAGTTTGCTTAAGATCTCTACTCTCAGACTTGTGACTGTATGAGCCCAGTCTAACATGGACTAACTCTGGTTCTGACTATCCTTCTGATACTGAGATGATGGCTGCTTCCCAGTTGAGTTACTGTATGCAAGAGCATATCCCTAATGTGCCTGTTGCCCATTAAAGAGCAAACAACTTTCTTGATGTGGTCAAAGACTTATATTTTTTTGGGGAGAAGCTGGAAAAAGCCCTGATGAAGGTAACTGTCTCTGCAGGCAGGCAATGAAAGCTGGAGGTAATGGAAGTTGGGATGGACAAACCACATCTTTAATTTCTGTCATTAAGTTTGTCACATTAAACCTGGAATGAAAATACCTCTTTCCCATGGTCCCCATCCCAAAGTAGTTGCCAGCCAGCTCTTTTCTAACTGTGCCTATGTTTGGGACAGTTGGTTGCAACCAGTGCTCTGGCTCTGTTCATCATCCCTCTGCTTCCCAGACATACAGCCTATGCACATGGCGTGGGAGGATGGAGGTTGGTGTGATGCTACAGGCAACATGACTACCACTGATGAAGTAGCAAATATTGCTGCTGGAGCAGTAGAAGTCTTTAGGCACAGAGCAGGACAGGAGCTGCTCAGACTCTTTGTGGAAGGTCAAGGGAATACATCTTTGCCCCATTTCGCTGTTGGACCTGGACTGAAAATGGAGGCATTTGTTTCTAATGGGGATTGAGGCAGTCAGACGTGGGGGTGGGATGCAGGATTCCACCAGGTGGGGAGGATCACTGCACCCATGGGAAGCTGTGTGGGGCCCTTTGAGAAAATCTCCATAATGGTATCCTAAAAAGGGAAATGAAAGTGGATTCAGGAAATTAAAAAGCACACACAGCTGCTTCAAAAAATCTTATACCTTACTTTCAGCACATCCCTGCAGTATCCATTGTGATATTAGGTCTGCCTGAACTCTTTCATTTCCCTGTTGCAGTGTAATGATGGTTTGCTCCCCCAGTCAGCTCATTTTTAATCCTTTTTTTTTTGAGCTGGGCAAGCCTTTTAAATTTTTTTTATAGTGCTTAATAATCATGTATGTTCAGTCCCCTAGGTGGTATGTTAATACTTTTCTTTCATCTACTTAATTAGAAGATTTTGTTCTGCATGAAATATATGAGGCAGCTGGGGCAGGGTCTTATGAACTGGTAAGCATCCAATAGCTATATTAAGCAGTTTCTTAAGGCTTTGAAATTGTCTTCAGATGGTAGCTGTTGACAAACCCCAAAGTGAAGCATTACTTGAATATTCACATTAAAACTGCCATTGCAGTTAAGTTAGCGATGCATGATTAATTGGCTTAAAAGCAATGGATTCATATGGAGTAAAATGCCCCTATGAAAATCAATAACATGACTACCATTAGCAAGAGCATTACTTTGAAGATATTAAGGGCCACAAATCAAATTTGTTAGCTGAAGAGTAACAGCGGCTATATACAAACAAAAGGCAGTTGTATCTGCTACACAGCATGTGGGGTTTATGGTTCTTTCATATATTCTCTCTCTTCTCTCAATAGCCACAGTGATGGGATAGCATGGTAGTTACTTAAAGGCTAATAACAGAGACAAAGGTGCTACTTTGCTTCCACCCACCAGGTTTGGCCAGCACCTCTTGGTCCCTGGCACATGCAGGTGATTCCTGAGGTGTGCAGGACTCCATGCTGTTACCCAAGACTGGCTCCCTGCTCTTTGCCATCCACATTCACACCCATTTTACCTGGTGCTGGCAGCCTGGGCCAGCCCCACCACTGACACATGGGCAACCCCAGAGTTCCACAGGGGTCTTGTTTATCTGTCTAAAAATTCAAAGGATTTTTTTGGATTATATAAACGTTATAAATATTGCTCCTCCTTTCTTGCATCCCCAAAAATTCCCTTTTATGCTGTTGCATAAAAGTCTCTCCAGGACTGAGAGTTGCTTGAATCCATAGGTAAATGAAATACTGTAATGTGGTCATGTTTACAGTGGTACACAGGGAAATGGTACAGATTTCAGAGTCTTCCTAGGGTATGTGCTCTGAATTAAAAAAAACAAAACCAACCAACCAAAAAGCCCCACTCCACTTGGGTGCATTTTTACATCTTTCACTCACACAAATATGCTGAGTGCCTGATTCTGTGTATCACTGCAAAAAGTAGAAAGCTGTCTGTCAGTTGGGGCACTATCCTCTTGGCTCAAAGCTGACATAGATGATAAGAATTTCAACTTGGAAAAGAAGGGAGCTGGATGGAAGGGAATTCTTTTATCTCCATGCCTGAGGATCTAATGTAAAAAAAGTGAAAAATCAAATAAACAACAATATGACAATCTATAATGGAAGTACAGAAGATGAGAGGCTGGACAGTATAAAGAAGGAAAGTGCTAATACTAAGGAGAACAGGGGGGATAAACAACTCTGTATTGACCTAAATATAAACTAACCTCAGACATAAAGCAATCATTACTCTTTAAGGAACAGAATAAAATATTGATGCTCTTAAAAAAAATAGGAAGAATCTAATTAAATTATCAATTAACATGGCAGAACATATGTACTATATAAATATTAATTTGGGATAGAGGTTCATGAATGATCCTTAAGACTAATAGTAAGAGGGTTTTTCTGAAGTTTGTGGGTGACAAGAAGGTGGCAGGCATCCTCGATATGAGAAGATGAGGATATGGGGCAGAAAACAATGCCTATCCTAAAAGGGCAAAAAATGTGATAAACATCAGTGGAATGAAGGGCAATGCCATTTAAAGACTAATGTGGAGAATTTGCACTAGAAAAATGGGACTTTATCAGCTGGAAATGGAAATCAGTAGAAAGCACTGGGTCACTGAGCCAGTCAGGATGAATATTGTCATCAATGTGATCCAACCATGAAGGGCAAATCCAGGCTGAGGATATCCCTGATGACTTGTTTCCAGTGGAGTGGAAGTAGCATTCAGGCTGGTGGCATCCCCATTCATGAAGGATGGAAGAACTGCAGAGGACAGCCTATGGGATGGATGTGGGAGGGAAAAGCAAGGGGCTTGGTTTAGTCTTTCTGAAGCTGCAAAGAGATGTAATTATTCCCTGCAAGAACACCATGATGCTAAATTCTGGACAAACTGGAAAAGAAAAGCTATATAAGTCAAAGGATATAATTCGCATAGAAACAATTGGAAATACATTTAGGCAGGATTTAATAAAATATTTTTCCTTATCAGTGTACTGAGGATCTGGAATAGGATAGTAGTGATGTATAACCTGGTCATCATTAGAACAAAGTTTTGTCAGCTCATGAAATATTTTGACCAATGTATTTAGCAAATGACCGGTATTTCAGGCTCAGGAATCACAGAATCACCAGCCTGGAGGAGAACTCTAAGATCATCGAGTCCAACCCATGCCCTAACACCTCAACTGAGCCATGGCACCAAGTGCCACATCCAGTCTCTTTTTAAACACTTCCAGGGATGGTGATTCCACCCGGGCAGACAATTCCAGTACTTCACCACTCTTTCTGTGAAAAACTTTTTCCTACTATCCAACCTATATTTTTCTCGGCGCAGATTAAGACTCTCATTCTGTCAGTTGCTGCCTGGAAAAAGAGACTGACCCCCAGACTACAACCACATTTCAGAAGGAGCTCCTTTCTAGGCTTGTATTCCTCTGACTGGCACTGTATAAAGCTAGGAATAGATGGAGAGTCTCATATTCCAGAAGAGTCAATGCTGCTGGTCTGTAACATCAAGTCCAGGCTTGTTGTTTAAAACTCAGCCATTCTGGTCTTCTCCCTTAGACCTGGACTTGCTGTGGGGATTGGAGGAGAAGCAAAATTGGTTTAATCTCATTTATCCACAGCCCAGCTGCTGTTTATCCCTCTGAGACAAGTGCCATGCACCCCTACCCCAGTGCTGCAGTAGTCTGGTACCTTTGTCCTCGCTGTGTCTCCATGCTGCAAATAGCAAGTGGGCTTTCTGTGGAGCATGTGCTATGCAAAACATCCCAGCATATCAAACATCCCAGAAACAGCCCAATAAAATTGTTCTGGAGCTAGGTGCAAGATTCAGATCTGGAATGTCCTCTCCCTCCCCACTGGATCTCCCCAACCCAGAGTCAGCTCCTTTGGCAACACTAGAGCTTGGCTGGCCCAGTATTCAACTGCAGGGGGAGGGAGGAAGACCCTCATGCGCTGCATGTGCCTGGCCTTTCCTCTGCAAGGCAGTATCACCTCAGACAGTCATAATTCATGTTTGACTTCCTGCATCTTGGGAGTGTAGAGACAGACAGGTGGCAGTCTGCTGCAGACATCCTTTCTGCCTTCCCAAGCCATGCTGGGAGGCACTTCTCCCTTCAGCCCCAGCCCATGCCACTGTCACTAGTTAACAAAACCTGCCCCACTATTTAGTTGTCCCAGTTTCAGTGACATAAGTGAAGCAGGAAACAGACTTCAAATTATGGAAGGGTGTTTTTTTTAACGTCTTCTGAGTGAATTGCTCCACCACAGGACTTGGGGAGTGCAGCCATCAGGCTGGCAGAGATGTTGCAGCATTTTGCTTCCGAGCACCTTTTTTGAAAAAAAACCCCAGTCATTATTGAATCTTTGGGAGGAGGGAGGGAAGACAGATTTAATAAATTTTTTTGTCTCCTAAAAAAGGTGTGATTTGTTGTCTGAAGGCAGTAATTCTAACTGGTGTTATTGGTATGCGGCACGCAGGGATCTTAGTGCTAGCACATCTTTATTAATGTTGTTATAAAAGCTTCTACTGGGATCCTAGTTATCAAATGACTCTGACAGCAATTCATCCACAAATCCCTGTGTTTTAATTTCTCACTATCTGAAAAGAAATGGGCTGGGTGGATGGAAAGACTCCTATTTTCAGCTGCTTTGTCCTTTGCTTTAAAGCCTGGCACATTGCAAACGTAAAGGAGGAACATGTAGGATTACAGCTGGAGGAATGCATCTTTGAAAAATAAATACCCTGCCATAAAAAGCATGTTACAAAGTGACAGGTACCATCTATTGATATAATGGAGTCTTTGATTCCCATAGTACCGGCCATTATAAGAAGCTGTACACAAGGCTGTGATCCAGAGCCTTGAAAACCTCGTTGAATAGCAGCAGAACCACAAATAGCAGCAAGGGATTTAATGGTAAAACACTTCACAAAGATTTTGCTGTGTGCACTGCGAAACAATAGAGACTTAATGAACTACTGGAACCAACAAATGTTTCCTTTGATACAAAGCAGAGACTGATCAGGGAAGCAGCTAATTTCTAGGATTTTTTCCCTCTTCAGTTCACTTTCTAGTCATGGTTATAAATAATTGCTCAGGAGGTCCAGACCCAGCAGAATTTGTGAGCAAAAATGATCAGCTAATCCAAGTAAGTGAAAAAAACCCATTAAAAAAAAATAATTTCTGATGGCAAGGCTCAAAGCTTTTCCAAATGCATATTACAGTAGGGCATCATGTGAATGTAGTAAAGTGAGTGCTGAGTGAATTATGCATGAGAGTGGAAATGGGGAATGGTCTTGGTGGTTCTCAAAAAACATAGGCACGTGTATGTCTGAACTTTCCCTCCTCAGCTCATTGCTTAGCATTTGTCCAGGCAAATCTGTCCTTGCATCTCTTTTATCAAATCCTGGAAGGACAATGGATTTTCTAGATTATAGCTTTGGGGGCCAAGTCTCTCCCACGTGGATCTTTTTGTGTGGCTGAAATGTAATTTCAGCAATACTGTGGTGTAATGGCCCTTGTTTCTGAAGAAGATGTATTGTTGCTTGCCTGCATCCTGGGAGGATAATTCCCTTTTATTAAAAATGCAGGATGATGCAATCTTTCAAATGGCCCCTCGCCTATTTAGAGGTGAAGGAGGTAGTAAGTTGTGGACTGTGTGAGAGTGGCTCTAATTGCATGACCAATATATAAAACATATCTGCAAGGATGTTTTTTCCAGACAGAACTTCTTTTCTCACACTGTACTATCCCAAACCATTTTCCTTTCCAGAATGATATAAAACCCTTTAAGTTTTCTCTGTTGCAAATGCGAAGTCTTTTAAATTATGTTCTAATGAATGATGGCCTTTTTGTGGCTTTGGTTTGAAAAGAACAAGATGTAGGTCTCAGGATCAAGGCCAAGCTGGGGTCCTGCCACAGTGTTTGTTATTAATATATATCAGGTTTTTAATCCAGGAACTTTCATGACTTAACCCTGTAAACAGGCCTGCCAAAGCAGTCTCAGAATTCTACACAAACAAACCATTTTGGAGTTGCTGTTTGATTGTCCCTAGTGTTCTCTTCTTTTACCTAGCTCTGTGTGAAACCAAGGTTTCTGCCGAGCTTTGGCACCGGTGTGGGCGACAGGAAGCTGGAGCATTCACAGGATCCCTTGCCTGGGTACAGGAGAGAGGAGTGTGGGATCTCCTCCAGCCCTCCTTTTCCTGCTGGCTACCCAAGCAACTGGCTTCTCTCCTACATCCTTTCACAGGATCACAAAATGGGTCGTGCTGGAAGAGACCACAGTGGGTCATGTGGTCCAACTTCCCTGCTCAAGCAGGGTCATCCTAGAGTACATGGCACAGGATTGTGTCCAGGCATTTCTTGAATATCTCCAGTCAGGGAGACTCCACAACCTCCGTGGGCAGTCTGTTCCAGTGCTCAGTCACCTGCACAACAAAGAAATTCTTCCTCATATTCAGGTGAAACTTCCAGTGCATCAGTTTCTGCCCATTTCCTCTTGTCCTGTTGCTTGGCACCACTGGGAATAGCCTGGAAACCTCCTCTTGGCACCCTCCCTTCCGATACTTACAGACAGTGGTGAGGTCCTCTCTCAGGCATCTCTTCTCAAAGCCAAACAGGCCCAGCTCCCTCAGCCTTTCCTCATAAGAGAGGTGCTCCAATCCCTTAATCATCTTTGTTGCCCTCCACTGGACCCACTCCAGGAGCTCCATGTCCCATTGTACTGAGGAGCCCAGAACTGGACACAGCACTCCAGATGTGGCCTCACCAGGGCTGAGTAGAGGGGCAGGATCACCTCCCTCAACCTGCTGGCAGTGCTCTTCCTAAGGCACCCCAGGACACCATTGGCCTTTTTGGTCACAAGGGCACTGCTGGCTCATGGAGAGCTTGTTGTCCACCAGGACCTGCAGGTCCTTCTCTGCAAAGGAAATAGAACTTCAATGGAACTTCATAATGAATATGACTTCCACTTCAGCCGTATAGCTGTCGTAGGGGGATTGAGAAGCCCCTGGGTGGATGGGTTTGTGCTCAGGGTGAGACCAGCCCTGGTGCAGAGTCTGGAGAGCAGTGCTCCTTGGAGGAGTATTTTAGCTTGGAAGGCTGTGGGTCAGGTGTCCTCCATGGCACTAAGCATATTCCTGGTATTTAACAACCTAAGAACTAATCGCTAGCTGTCTGCAAACCCCCAACAACTCTAAATGGCTGAGCAAGTAAATAAGGACCAAAGGGCAGTAACACTACAACAGTTTTGTCCAACAGCTCTCTGCAATTAAATCCCCCTGTACAAAGGGAAAGCAAGACAACTGGAAATGAGATAGTGAGTGAGGATCCCTGCAGTGAGCCATGCTTTAGAAATCACAGACAGCCAGTGACTATGGAAACCTTACACTATCCTAACAGGAATAAATAATTTAGGAAAGACCCATATTAAAGACTGAATTTCTCTCCTGGGCTCAGACAGATGGACTTCTTCCCGTGGGTAGATAATTTCTGTCTTGTTTAACAAAGTGCAGCCCCATCCAGCATGTCAGCAAAAAGTAGCACGAGACTAATAGAGCTTTTTGCCTTTTCAGCAACCAGTGCTTCACCCACACAAAATAAAGATAATATTGAATTAACCTCATGTGTCGTAGAGTATGTGCAAGCAAGCATGCTTTAGCTGCCTAGCTAGAGAAAAATGAAGTGTTTTTTTCAGGATAAAAATGTATCTAGAAAAACAAGTGCACTGGCTTGTGCCTTGCTGTTGGTTACATGGCAACCCAGCTGAAGCCCCTCCTGCCATCACTGCTGTCTCTGGCTGAACTTGAGATGGGTGAGGATGGGCACAGAGGCATTTCTGAGTGCCTCTGTGCCTGCACGGCTCCCATTGCCCAGCTCCAGGGCTCTGCTCCTGGCACTAAAGGATAGTTGTAATGGGGAAGGGGAGGAGAGGCTGCTTCTCTCTGGGGGTTCATATTTCATCCCTCATGGCAGAGCTGGTGTCCAAGAGCACAGGCCAATGCCCACCATGTACTGTCACTAAGGGATAACAGAGCACACACCAACAGTGCAATTTCTTTCCCAAAGTTTTTGTCTCTCTACAGCACAATAGACTTACCAGCTACTTTTCTGCAGCTGAATTTTTTTTCTTGGACTACACACATTAGTAGCTGCAGCATGTGCTGCCAAATGAAGAGACTGGTGAAACAAAACCCCTTGAATGCCAAGCAATCCATCTTAAAAAGCCACCTGCATGTAGGAAATAAAGGATCTGGGAGTGCCTGAAAGCTAAATTTTACCATAGGAGAAGGCAACATGTAGAGTTTCAGCAAGTTCTTTCCTCTGCCCTGGTTATCTTCTTTTCTCCCTACTTGAATTTCCCTTTATATCCCTTTCCACCTGTTCTTTCCTATAATTTTCCTTTTTCCCTTCACATTTGCATTCTTAAAATAACAACCATATCAACAATAAAAGTGAGAACAAGAGGAAGAAAGGTAGTTCTGGAAGGAGGGTGCATTTGCCTCATCCTGTAGCTCATTGACATGTTCAGCACTGGTCTGGGCTTCTCCAGCTGGATGCTTGCTGGAGCAGGATGCTGGTAGCACTGGCCAGCTGCACAGAATTATCCCATTTTCTAGGTTTTAAGGCACTGCTGTAGTAAGAGTAGAGGTTGTGTTTTATGTATTACCTCCCTCCCACTCTAACACACCCCATCCCAAAGGTTCTGCTTCCATTCCTCTGGGAAGCCACAGGGTTACTCAGGCTCCTGGGGAAGCAAGGAAGGGAGCAGAGGCACTGTGGGTTAAACAAATGATGGTAGCATGAAGGTAGTGGGAACATGTTTAGTAGAAGGTTGTTTGGCCTTGAGGACTGGTTTCTGCTGGCCATTTTCAGGTATGGATCTCAGGCTGCTTAAATGGGAGCAGCTGTCAGACAGTTCCTTATCACAGAGGTTTGCCTGCAATGTTGGACTGAATTCCTTGATTAGAAAGTCCATTGCTGTGACAGGAGTATCTGGGAGCTTACATCGTATTTTTATTACTTGCAAATAGCTGTTAAAACATTTCCTCCTGCAATTCCAATTTATTCAAAATTTTCAATATTCTCTCTTGAAGCAGATTAAACCGCATATAGAGTCCTTTAAAATCAAACCAATCAAATTGTGTAGTTCCCAAAGAGCCATAAAGCTAAGGTTGCAGGATGATAACAGTCATTTGTAAAAGTAAATATGATAAAATGAACAGCTGCTTGCATGAAATAGCACCACAGACTTCCTAATGACTAGCTCGGTTCATTTGGGGTTTCAAAATAATTTGAGTTCTTCTTGTCTGAGGGCTGTTAATTGATCAGAAAGTAAAGCTGATCACTGCTTGTTTTTCCCATGACATACAGGTTTTAATAAATTATTGCTTGCAACTCTTGCAGTGTTACTCATTATTGACTTCAGATACATCAGCTGGATGGATGGAAAAGACTGCTTACCAGAACCATTAATATCATACTGAGGTTTTCTGAGGTTCTCTGCAGGACCTTTCTTCTATGACAAACTCCCATCAATGGCTCAGCAGTTTTCAGAAAACTGCCAAAATATCTTTCCTTATGATATGTTCCAGGGAGCGCTTCTTAATATAACAATTTTCATGTGCTAAACACATTTGGTTGGCTATAGGTAACCAATAAATATATATCCCTGGATTTCAGCTGCTGATAAAGGTTTATTACATTCTTTAAAATAACACATACTTGCATGCAACATTGGCATGTCTGAAATCATTAACTGCTGCTTTCTGGACTTTCTTAGCAACTCTGCTCTTGTGGCAGCCTCCAGAGAAAAGGCACTTGACTTAGGAAACCCTCTCTTCTTGGAAAAGTCTCATACAAGTTTGGAAAACTTGTTCCAAAACTTGAAGAAAGCACATTTCTATGACACTCAAGAAAATGTTGGATGGGAGACTGGGGGAGGATGGAATGAAATAGGGACAAGGAGAAAGGAAAAAAGAAAAAGAGGCACTTAAAAAGAGAGGTAGGGGGAAAACTGCTGAAAAGGAAATGAGATAAGAAAATATGAAAGGAAAGCAGAAGAAGATGAAAAAAGTAAGTAGCACATATGTTTATTTTATAGGAAGCTGGATGACAGGCTGAATTTCTGGTCTGGTCAGGGAATCAAAATTATGGTGGGCTCTGGATGAAAAGTGAATAACAAATATCCTAAATTAACAACTCAAGAGACTGAAATCTGTTTGTAAAACTGTTTTGGAACAACAAAATACCATATTTTAAGATTGAAGTTTGCTGATGAATAATTTGCAAGCAGAAAGCATGCTAAATGTCTTGCATAAGAAAGGACTAGAAAATACTTCTTCAGAAATACTGATGAAGTGAAAGACCGTGTTCTGTTATCAACTCTCTTCATTTTGCATTTTATTTGAAATAATGAGATAAATAACTTTATGCCATTAAAAATGATAGTAGGTTTTCCTCTCCTGCAAGCAACTGTCCAGATCTTTGTGCTCAGCACTGATTTACATAATCCCTGTAAACTTCTTGCATGATAAACAGCAAATTCATTTTTCATTGGTGACTTCAGCTCCACTTGTGATGGGAATGTGAGGATGGGGTAGTACGAGGAAGGGCTATGTGGAAAGGAGAGTTGGTACATGGGGGCCTTGGGCAGTACTGCTGTGAGGTTTACTGACCTTATGCTCACTGGAAACATGATATCTTGGAGGCACCATTCAACTACTGCCACATTTATTGAGAAGATGTGGTCTTTCCAAAATGCATCAGCAGAACTGTTGTGATTTTCTAATAAGAGAGGATGTTTGAAGAGAAAAGAGGGTGAGTATTTTATTTGATAGCAACACCAATCCCAAAACAAGTAATTGACTCTGCTGTTATCATCCTGGCATGAAAAGTAGCATCTTTCAGAGTCTTGAAAAATAAAAGAAGCACTGGTTTTAAAATTGGCTATTTTTGTTGTTCAAAATTTAATAGAGGGGATCCTAAAAATGGGAGAATCTGTCAGAACATTGAAAACACCCACTGATGTGTTTGTGGTCAGGTGGGTGTGACTGCAGGGACCTGGGGAGCTGGTGATGTTGGGACCAAGCCACCAGTGGGGACTGAACCATGCAGCCAGTCAATCCCACACCTGGGTGCAGCCCAGCCATGGCGCTGTGGGGCAGCTCAGCCCATTGGTGTATGGCATTATCTGAGTTTGGGAGGGATAAAAACTGCTCCATGGGTCTCATCCAAAAGGATACCACAACCTTAATACCTCAGAAACTCTTAGCTATTGTTTATCTATTGTCTCTTATCTCTTACCTGACTGATGGTAATGGTAACAAAGTGCTAGGCTTTCCTACACTGGATATAGATTCAGCGCATTAGGGTGGAATTTTCACCCTAAAATTAATCTGGGATAATTCCTGGGCCTCTCTCATTGAAAATCTC
>NW_008239080.1:1017167-1110126 GCF_000691975.1 Corvus brachyrhynchos | reverse complement strand
TTATTTTAGCCATTTTTATTCAATCAGCTTCAAAGGACATGTGGATTCCTGATTGACATCACTGGCTCTAGAGCAGAAATGCATCCCTTGTTTCTAACAGAATGGTCTCCATATTTCATCATAAAGTCTTCTACTAGGAAACTGATTGCTTGCATGAGAGTGCTCTGAATTATAAAATCTGTGAGAAGGGGTATCTGTCAGAACAGATCTGTGCTTTTTTTTCTAGTCTATAACTCAAGCAAAGCAGTGAGGAAGTGAGGAAAAGCTTAATTCAGTATTACATTTCCACAGAAATAGAAAAACTCAACACTGTAAACCACAAACGGATCTAGTATGTGCAGTTTGCCAGGCTTTGTTACAAGGTGGTTTAGATCTCCTGTGCATCTCTGGATGACGATGGAGACACTCTGCCATACTTCAGAGAAGTCTGACACGTCAGTGGGGAGAAGGTAGCTAAAACAACAGAAATCTCTGCTTTAAAGACAGGTCTGCGCTGACATGCAGATCAAAAGTGTATGCAGAGCAAATGCTAGTGAAGGTGTTTTAACTGGTTACCTTTTGTGATGGTCTTCATGTCTTTGCAAGAAACTGTAGGAAGAGCAGTGGCACTCAGAAGGCAGCAGTATTGGTACAACAAGGGAAGCTCTGACACAAAATTACCAGGAAAACAAGAGAAAAACCAGCAGGAGGTGATCATTAACTGCCAGGGTATTCCTTTCATTACTTTAGAGCTCACAGAAACAGAACTTAACTAAGTCTTGTTGAGGAAACCAAGTTTCATTGAAGCCATCTGACTCTATTACAATATTTTCTCCTTGATGATTTTAAACTGCAGTCTGGAGTCTGGTAAACAGGTTGGTTGAGAAACTTGTAAGAGCTCAAAAGACCAAAAACATAAACAAAGTGCCAAGTGAAGAAGTAATGAGAATCAGACATCTTGGATTCTCACCATTAGCAGAATATTGCAGTTCATGGGTCGTTTAAAGCACTGCTAGATTTACAAAAACAGAGAACTGTTGAAATTGGAAGGGACAATAATGTGGTCCAACCTTCTGCTCATGCAGGACTACCTAAATCCAGTTTCCCAGGACTGTGCCCAGACAGCTTTTGAGTATCTCCTAGCAGACTCCTCAGCCTCTTCAGGCAACCTGTGCCAGCGCTTGGCCACTCTAACAGAGAAAAAGTGTTCCCTGACATTCAGATGGAATCTCCCGTGTTTTGGTTTGGGCCTTTTGCCTCACTGAACACCACTGGAAAGAGCCTGCCTGTGAGCTCTTTGCACCCTCCCTTCAGATAGTCATACACATTGATGAGATCCTCCCTGAACTCTCTCCTCCAGGCTGATCAGTTCCAGCTGTTTCAGCCCTTTCTCATAACAGAGATGCTTCAGTCACTTAGAGACCCTTTGTTGGACCCTCTCCAGAATGTGCATGTCTCTTGCGTACTGGGCAGCTGTCTTGGGGTGACTTTATGATGTGTATCCCATATCGCTGCCCTATGCCCAGGAATTAATTTTGTGCCTTTCTATGCCTTTAAACTGAGCCTGAGAGGGGGGAGGAAAACTTGAGCAAAACTTTTTCAAAGCAGTTTGCAGCTTGTTCAAGGTCACACACAGATAGCGACTTTTTTTCCAGCTGCGGCTGGGGAAGCGAGGAAGCACCCAGCTTGCTGCTGCCTGGTCAGCTTTTGGCCAGTTTCAGCTTCTTTTTCTCCGGAGAGAGACTGAGAGTTGAACTCTTTTTCCCTTCCCTGGAATTTCAGATTTTCTCCCTTTTCTGCTGGACTGCTTCAATATCAGAGCACATCGGGAGGACTTTCCACCGAGCACAGAGGGCCTGGCTCTGGGCCGAGCCCCAGCTCCAAGGAGACCAAAGGGAGGACTCGAACACTTTCTTCTGTTTTTTCTCACAGCGAGAGATTTCATTATTTAGCATTATTATCCTTTTCCCATGCATTTGTTAAAGAAATAGTTTTTCTCTCTTTCATTTTCCTTTGAGGAAAATTTATTTTTTTCCTGAACCTGGTTGGGGAGCAGTGGTTTGTAACCTGCCTTCTCTCAGAGGATGTATTTCTAAATTTGGCCAAACCAGCACAGCAGCCCAGAACTGGACACAGCACTCCAAGTGGGGCCTCACCAACACTGAGCACAGGGGAAGGATCACCTCTCTTCACCTCCTCATGCAGCCCAGGATAGCATCAGCTGTCTTTGCTGCTGTTTGTTTGGTGTCCACCACGTGCCACTGGTCCCGTTTTTTCTGCAAAGCTGACTTTATCCTGAAACACAGGAAAGGCAATGCTGAGTGGCTAAGGCTGTGCTAGTGATGGTCACTTACTGCTGCAGAAACACTAGCACTGCAGAATGGGCTAACATGAACAGGCTGCCATCTGCTATACTGCAAGGTAGGGACCTGAATTTAATGTGTCTGAGAAATGAGCTATAGTTCAAGAGCTGCATGTCACAGTAGTGTAACAGTGTGCACCACGAAGAATTTTCTTTCTGCCTCTTACAGTCATTAATTTCATGCATGGAAATCATGGGCCTGCCAGAACAGGGGAAGAGCTGGAATTATGATTCAGCCAGAGCCTGTGCTCCATTATTAATATATGTTCCATTATTACCAAAATACAGAGCCTGCTCTGGAATCAAAACTGTTTCAGTTCATCTGGATGGAGATAAATAATGAGGGAAGAAAGAGTAGCTATATAGCTATTTTTCTAATTCTGTGAACACTGTTTTTTCAGAAAGAATTCTTAAATCTGTAACATCTTATATTCATGAAAAGATTACCACCAGCATGTAAATGAGATATATAAAATCTTAATCACTTTATCATTTATAAATATGATTTGAGATTTTCATGTAGTTACATTACACAAAATTCCATAAAATACAGGTGAATAGTTTATCACTTACACTATGCAGCCAGAAATGGAGATTTCAAAGTGTAATTGTAAAATCTAATTTTATTTGGACTTTTTAAACAACAAGAAACTTTTTAACATACAATCCTGATAAGTTCTTCGTGATATTCCAAAGCATAGACAAACTGAGTATGACTAATTGGGTTGGGGCATGCTAAAGTTGAGAGAGGAAAGGGGAAATAGTAACACTGGCCACAAGTTAGTGCTAGGGTTAGTGTTCAGAGAACCACAAAGGCTACAGCTCCAGGGGCTGGGGCTGGAAAAGGCATATCAAGGAGAGCACAACACTTCACAAACATTGCTCTCCATGTCTATTTAAACTGGACCACCCATGGTACTTGGAGCTTCAGCCTGCAAACTAAGGTTAGGGATAAGGCTAGGTTTCAGAGAACCACAAAACCTGCATCTCCAGGGACACTGGGCCTGGAAAAGGTATGCCACAGAGAGCATGGTACTGCACTAACATTTATCTCTCCACATCTTTTCTCTTCTAGGCCACCCATGAAACCTCAGCATCTGTCCAAAGCTGCCATTAGGGTTTAGGGTTCAGATGCAAGGAGGGACCCATCTGTCTAGGAAAGGGTGCATCTCTATTGTACGAGCTTCTGTGACCAGACAGTTGATTTGTTACTGTCTGTTACCAGACAGATTGTCTACCAACTTACAGCAGCAATCTGCAGAATATCAAACCAAAGAGACAACCTAATGGCTTTCCTTCACTTCATCAAAGTCTTTGGTCTGATCTGGTTAGGCTTGCAGGAAAGGGAAATGTACATTACACATTAATGAATTTTTTCTTGATAGCATGTGCAGTATAAACAAGGTGTACATAGCACAGCCAGCTTTTAAACCATTACTGGTCTGAGTAGAACTTGATTACCAAAATAAAATTTTAACCTAAAAGATAAGAAGGCAGCTTTGCAATGGCTATGTGTTTCTTAAGTGTATTACTGTAGTTTATTTACCCAGATTTTTAATCTGATCAATATATTTATTCTTAAAGTTGGCATTTACTCTAACACATCCCAAAAAACTCCTACAGAAACACAAAGAGAAAGCAGTAAGGGCAGTGGGTGCTGCTCCAGGCCATGATGGGACTCCTCACTAGCCCTTTCTTAAAGTGGATGTGACCTTCTTGTGAAGCCTTTGTCTCCTACCAAGGCAGGAAACAAAGCACTTTTTAGGTGGAAGTTGGTTCTGGCTGAGGACGGGTGAGACCAAAGCCCAGGAGTCATTGCTATACCAGTAACCACAGATATTTACATCCTCTCTCATGTGTGTTATTTCCCTAG
The DNA here is from genome assembly GCF_000691975.1 of Corvus brachyrhynchos. Lineage (NCBI taxonomy): Eukaryota > Metazoa > Chordata > Aves > Passeriformes > Corvidae > Corvus > Corvus brachyrhynchos. The sequence continues at coordinate 1,105,912 of NW_008239080.1, read as the reverse complement.
CTGCTATGCCTCCCTGAATTTCATTTGCAACACTGTAGATCCCATTTCACTGTCTTTGGAAAAGTTTATGACCCATGTCCTCTGGCACACAGAGACTGCTTGATTTGTGACCTGACCTTGTGTGCTGCTTCTTACAAAGAAGAAGGGATGCAAAGTGGTGTGCTCTGAAAATAGCTCTTGAATTTTTTGCATTTCATAGGGATTCGAGATGTGTACATACCTGGTAGGGTTTTTGCCACATTCGTGGCAGCCCCCAAGGTGTGGGGTGGAAATGAGTTCTCTCATCTGGAGAAGTACCCATGGTGCTGCAGAGGGGGAAGGGAAATCCTGCTCCAAGAGGCAAAAGAAATGTTTCCGTGTGAACAGTTTTTAATTTGCTTCCCTTAGGTCTTTGCAGCGCAAAAGGAAATGCTCATTTAGACACACAACATTTATAGGAAGATTGCAAAATCTATTAAATCGTTTCTGTGCTAAATTAAGATGGACCAAAGTGCAGTGTCAAATTTTTTCTGTTTCTTATATTTAATGAATTCTTTATTTGTCTATTTTTGTGCATTAGGGAACTCTATGAAATACAGTAACTGCAAACATCCATCCGTGACAAAATGTTATCATATCATTTCACAGCTTCCACCTTTACTGGAGCTGAGCCATCTCTCATTTTCATCACAGAATAATCAAATAAGAAGCAAAAATAAAGAAAATATTATTTATAAATTATCAAATCACATTTTATCTAAGTTCAGCTACCTGAAACTACTCATATACTTAAAATTAGGTGCACAGTCGAACCTACAGCAGAACTTACGCCTAGAAAATAAGTGCACTCCAAAACTCTCCTAAACCTGGTGCCGTCTTTGCAGCCTGCCTGCTGCCCAGCTCCTGTCCTTTCCTTTGTTCTGCCTTCCTCCCAGGAACTTCTCTCAGCTGTGGAGGCTCAGGTACTCACAGGGCCTCCTCTGTAGCAGTGTGTTGGACTAAGACTGCAGCAACCTGTGAAATAGGGAGTGGGGAAATGGGAACAATCCTGCCCAGCCTTGGGTCCCAGCTGCCCACTATTGCAACAGAAGGACACTGAACCCCCACCTTACCAGGAAGGTGTTGTAGGTGAGTTACTCTTGTGTAATTTACTGTTGTCTAAAGTGCCTCTCTGAAGCCATGGGAACACCACATCATGGCCATTCATGCATGTGGATGTCCTTGGTCTTGTACTTGTTCCCACGGGGTAAGGTCTTCTCTGACTGCCCTTTGCAGCATCCAGCATTCCCTTACCTCTGTGGGGAAAGGTGACACTTCTTCCCATCCCACAAATATGCTTCTAGGAGCACAGTTCTAATAATAAAGCACACATCTAAACAAATCAAGAGACTTCCACATCACCCTTTCTCTCCTCTTTCATTCTAATCATACCAACAGGTTATGCCTGGCATAGTCCTCCACTGCAGATCATAAACATTCCTTTGGCAGCACCTCAGACTGCAAGAAAAGGGAAGAGCTCATGAGTCACTCACCTCCTTCTTCCTGCAAGGTCAGTGATCCTGAGACTAGCCTTTTCTAATGGAGAAGGTCAAATTCCAACTAGCTCAGGTATGACTGCTCTTCAGTAATTTTGCAAGTAGTAGTATCAAAAGTCCCTCTTCAGGACTAGAACACCCTTGAGATATTTCCTCTGGAAGCACAAAAGAAGAGACCATCCCTGCCCTGAAATGCCCCCCAGCCTCGGTTAGAAACCCAGGAAGTGGCTCAACATCTTGGTGGGTAATGCCCCATTTGCATTGGGTAAATACCATCTCAAAACATCTTCTCCAGAATGATTTGTCCATGTTTGCAGTGGATTCAGTCATCATGTGCAGGATCTTCTCTAAGGTATGATTAGACATGTAAAGAAGCCAGTATGAAATGGAGGACCACATTAAAAATTTGTGGTGCTGAAAATAATTCCAAGAAGATTTAGAAATTGGAAATACCCCTAATATCTACTGCTAGGACGCAATCTGAGCTGAGGGGAGGTTTTTCTTTAAAGTAGGAAACAATGATGAACTGCATCTCTACCAAATGCTATTATTATTTTTCCACACTGAGATGCCATATTGTCTCCCAACAAGAACGACTAATTCAAAAAATGTGGGATTTATTTTTGTCTCCAGTTTTGAAACAAGTAAATTCTGGACTCATTCTTTTTTCAACTCCTATTTGTGGGCTTGTTATTTAAAAGGAGGTGAATGGATTAAACTTGGCACTTATTTCCTATTTGTCATGCCTGCTGCTTTGAGGAATACTATTTCCCTGCAGTTTTGAAAACACTCTCTCCAATCGAAGGGGAGACTATTTTGTTTTTTTTAAATGCAGTTTCTACTGGCTCCTTTTATCCTGTGGTGTGCTGAAGATAATCAGCATTTTATAAGAAGAGATCAGCATTTCACACAATTAGACAATGTCCTGGCTCATCAAGAAGGTGGAGGTCCCAAAGCTCTATGTTTATACTGATATATTTTGAAGTATTTGGCTAGTTCTGGTTATGTATTTTGTGTATAATCCTTACTATATGCATAATAAAAATATGTAAAAAATTGCACGCTTAGAGGATCTGAAATTAAATATTACTTTTCTCAGGCAAGCCTAATCAAAAGCTACTATTTGACATCTTCTCTGTCTTCCTCTCCTCCCTGTGGCTTTCATAATTAAAAGTGTTTTTAAAAGTGAAATGTGCACTTTCAGACAATGGTTCTTAAATTATGCATGTGTTGATTTTGCTTACATCCTCCTTTCCTGTTTATTTCCAAATATTCAACTGGACTGCACGTTTCCTCTTTCTCCTGTGCTTTTGTTGTTTTTGCTTCCCAATCTCTATTGTAAACTATGAACCCCGGAAAACCTTTTTTATAATATGCACTGACACAACTATCATAGATTTATAGATGGGCACCTGCCTATAAACTTAAGGTACGTTCATCAGTTTTGCTTCATCTGAGACATTTAAGTAGGTATTCAGAAATTCTGAATAACCCATATGACTTTGGGTAGATGCTGTGAGGATGCATATCCAAATAGCTGTGCTTTTGCTTATGCCACCTCAAGCAAGTCACAGAAAGCATCTTAATATTAATAATAATGCAAAGTTAGAAATCAGAGTGTCAGCCCTCAGTGAGACCTTGCTTGTGCAGTGAAGCCCTGCCATGAATTTCCTGAGAGCACTCTCCTCAGCAACAGTGAGCCAAGTATGGCAGCACCAGCTTCAGAAGACATCAGGGATGGGCCATGAAGCTGAAGGCTGCTGGACAGTACAGGTGTGGGGGGACCTGACAGGCATCCTCTGCACACTGGGGCTGGTGCTCTGGCTCTACACCATCTGCCCCTCGGTGGTTTGCTACAGGCAGTGCAACATCCCTTCCCAGGGGAGGACCCTAACATGAGTTGGTGGGTTCCTGTCCTGGGCCAGGCTGCCTGGCAGAGCAGGCAGAAGGGGGTTCAGGTTCAAGCCTTTCCATGGGGAACAAGCTTCCCACAAACACCAGCACCTGGAGCATCTCCAGGTGGCTGCCATGGCACCAAGTGCCCCACAAACACCAGGTGTCCCAAAAATGCTATAGCCACGTCCACCCCCAGGGTTAAGCTGGGTGTGGGAAGCCCCACAGTCACCCCCATGTGCTGGACATGGATACTGAAGCCACGCTCTTCGAGAAACTTTCTGCTTTGCCCTGGATTAGCAGGTTTCCCAGATGTGTGCAGCCAGCAGCTCTCAGCATCCACTTCCTACTTTTGAAAGGATCCCAAACAGTAATCTTTAATCATTTCCCTTTCCCCTCTTCTCCTTATCAGCTGTCTCTCACATCAATCCCTCCTGAACTTTTGTCCTCTATTTTTATCACATACAATATTTGTCTTGACTTATGTAGAGTGCAGGATCTGTCAGGAAGGGAATGTGCTTTATCTGCTTGGAAGAAATGGCAGTGGAAATGTATGGCACTATATAAATGCTTTGTAATCCTAATAACACAAAATGTGTGTGAAGCTTGTGTGGTTTATGGTTAGTAGATTTCATGGTGACTAAGTTCTTTCTATCACTTGAGATGACAAACACCCTTTTTAATGCTCTCAAAGCATCTCAAACCCCTCCTTCAGCTTCTTGTATTTTCATAGGAAGATAAGGCAATGCATCTTTTTTATTTTTCTTTTTTTTTGATGTGGGAGGCCCGGGGGGAGGATGAAGTGTTGCATCTGAGCTGAATGTATCAGCAGAAGTCACCCAATAGCATTTTTAAGTGTTAGTGATGAGAAAAATAGAAATCATGAGACAAAAGGCCTGAGGTCATGTTTTATTTATCCCACTGTAAATCAGGAATCAATTTTCTAATGAAAAATTGTCCGGCACAAAGTGTTATCAGACTTAGGCTCATAAAGACCTGAACTGTAGGCAAAGCTTACGAAGGACAATGAGGAAGAAAAGGGAATTGTAGAAGAAAGAAAATAAGTATGAAATATCTATTACAATAAAGATTGCTGGAAATGTATCTAAGACCAATGAATTGGAGCTGTATCTGTTGCAGGAGGGGTACTGTATCTTTGGTATTGCCAAAGCATAACACAGCCAAGAAAATGATGGACTTAAAAGTAGAGCTTACAGAAAGGAGAGACCAGGTGATGTGGAAGTGTCATTTAACCAAAGAATAATCTTATGTTTGATGAAAGAATATTAGAGTTTTATATGCCACAGAAGACACTGACCAAAGCAGTGATAAGAAGGAGGAACACATTAAATTTAGTTTCAGTTGGTTCTTAATAGAAACTTAACATGAAATTATCGCACCTCTACAAGTTTTAGCAAATCACCGCCACAGGCCGTTTTTCAGTAATTTTTCTGCATTATAATTTCTGCATAATGCAGTAGTAATTGAAGCAATTTCTCTACTTACTGAAGTATCCTCACTCTCATGTGTTTTTCGTAATTAAAAGACAGGCTGCCTATGTCAATAGGTAGATGTCCTTTATAATACAGTTTAGTATTACTTAGATACCCCTGCACAAAGCTGATAACGTAAAACCAGTATCTTGGAACATTTCTTTTGGAATATATCTTCTCCATGCCTCAATATTAAGAGCTTATTTTTCTAGTATTTTGTGCTAGAATTTATCAACCAAATGCTTAAAAATACAATGAGTTTAAATTTTATGTTTTATACTTCCCAATGATTAGTTGTTGCTATAGCCCTACTTTTGCTAGTAATTCTCCAAAAGCTCGGACTGACAGCACTGTCAACTGCGTATTTAAGATCACATTTAGTTTAGGCAGAAAGTATGAAAATTTGCCTTGTAATCTATTCCATTCCTGTTCAGGTAAGTGTTTCTCTGTGTAGGTGCAGTTTTAATTTTCCATCCATTGAGGCTTTGGTCACTTCCTTGAGTCAGCAAACAACAGAGCCTATGTGAAACTCTAGACTGAGACAGTAATCTAATTCTGCAACAGACAGTAGCAATCTTTGCTACTGGCATTCTCAGAATCAGGGACTCTCTGGCATGAGACACAGCTCAAAATACAGTCTTATTATCAGTCCCCTGAGCCAGACACTCCACTAAAAATTTTTATTAATTTATCTCTGCATTATGCTACTACTACTAATTATTGGGTCTACAAATTGTGGTTTTACTATCATTTTTTCCCCTTTACTACCTGCAATTTTCAGCCTGTGAATAACTCTTCCTGACTCCTATTCTAAAGTGGCTTTAACACAAGACCCTTTTCTTTTCATATACAGGCTCAAATTTTCCAGTTGTATAGGCAAAACTTCCTGGGCATTTTTCCAGTGTCAGAGTTATTTGCCTGTAGTACTTGATACATCAAAAATGCAGAGGAGGATTTACATGAACACTTACTCTTGCATGCTTCCAATTAGTGTTTATGAACTGGGATTCTGCAGGGCTAATTAGATAAGGAATAAGACATACAGGCACTTGAAACCGAGGATAAGATTCAAATCGAATGAATCATCTGTGACTTCTTTTGGACCATGACTTTGAGAGATTGTCATCCAAACTGATGCTTAGGAGTAAACAGAGTGTACCTCCAAGCAGCCAAATCTCTACCTGTAGTAATTGAATAGATACTCTCTCTAAATATGCACCCTGTAGATAGACACACACCACAGCTCAAATAAATCAAGGGAAAGTGGAAAGCTGACGGGCCATCAGAAAACACAGCATCAGTCTCCCAAGGGGTGTATTTGTAATAAATCTTTACCTCAGGTGCTCCTGTCTACTGGGAAAGAAAATGGAGAACTCTGTTCATTAACTGCCAGCACAGAGGAAAACTTACCTTAATCTTTGGGAAGGTGTTTTTATATACCAGTCTAATCCATTGTTGTCTCTCTGCTCCTACAGTGCAGCTTGTATCAACACATCATGCAGATTTTTTCCTCCTACAGCTCTGAAAGCAAGCTTCTGTGCACACTGCATGTTGATCTGAGGGGAATGACTGTTCCAGGAGGTTAGCACATTTTAAAAGGTTTTTGACTTACTCCCATTCAGAGCAGTGGCAAAATGTCTTTGATCCTTGGGGAGTTAAGATAAAGCCCAGCATTTCTGGCAAAGAAGTTAACAATGTAGAAATTAAATCCATCGTAAACTGTAAATTTTCCTCCAGGGATCATTTTATTGGGATATTGTTTCATCTTCCCCAACATCGACATGTTATGCCTGGCCCATTCTTTCATATGTTTTACACAAACAGAAATGGTCCACTGTCTTCATCCAAATCGCACAGACAGGTGTCAGTACATGTAACAGTCTTATTCCAAAACGGGTGAATTATCACACGGTAATAGAGAGCAAGTGTTTTGGGGTTTTTTTAGCATAATTGCTACAATCAGATTTCCCCTAGCCCTGAGCAGCTTGCATATATTGCATGTATTCCAACCTAATGTCACCCCTGGGTTTTGGCTATGATCCTCTGCTGCTGCTTTCTCCATGGTTTTGGCTGCTCCCTCGCAGAGCCCCATTGCCTGCTCTTTGGGGCTGTAGGGACCCCACACTTCTCTGCTGCTCTGGTGCTACGGTTCAGAGTCACTCTTCTGAGGAACCAGGCTCTCTGGTGCACCGCCCTAATTCTTATCATTCTGTCACAGCACAATGTTATCAAAGCAGGGATTTCTGTGCCTAGCAAAGAAGGCACAAACTGTGGTCATTAGCTCTATCAATATACCAAAGCAAGCAAAACAGTGCAGAACTACAAAGAGTGTTTGTTTTTCTGTATCGGAGCATTATGATAAAATATGCATCCTCAGTTATTAGATAGCTCATGAATAAATATATTATTATGCTAGGCATCACACGCTTGCTCTGTTAAATGCAGTCTTCAAGTTATTGTTCTTAAGACCATGAGTTTCAAGTTACGCCATGGTTTTATGCATAATCAGCTTAGAGGGAGAAGGAATTGCATGAGCAGCAAAATAGTTTCTCAAAGTTTCTCAAATAGCTCTCTGCCAGAGGTGCTGATTTGCATCAGTCCCTAAAGCAAAGTTGACCCCTGGGAAATAGGGATTTTGTTTTTTGCATGATTCCTGCAAGAAGAATTGCCTTGCATGCCTTCTGGCATTTTCTTCTCAAGATCAGGGATATGTGTAAATAAAGCAAGTCAAACTATATCCACAGTGCGGTTTGCGTTGCAATGCAAAGATACTTCAGTAAGCCTTAAAAAAACTAGCTCACCTCCTGAAAGCTGTCTGCTGCAGTTTAATCTGGTTGTCAGCTCTGTAGAGGTCTGCTGTGGGCAACAAACAGACCTGGCCTGGAGCTGAAATGCAGATCAAGCCAAGGCAGGAGGGAATGCTTTCAGGACTTGCATTAGCATTGTGGTGCTTATCCTTTAAGAAAACTCTGCATCCCTGACACCTGCACTCCTTAGAGGTCACCTGCATTGTGATCCTGCTCGGAAGCAAAGACACAATGCCTCAGCACAAGACCTGAGACTTAGACAGAGATAGCTGCATGTTTAGGTTCAGCTCAGTTAATTGTGCCTTCCTCCTTTCAGGCTGAGGAGCACTGGCACGTCAAAACAAAAGGAGGTGAAGTATATATGAATGAAGTAGGACAAAGTGATTAAGACACAGAGAAGGAATTTATGTGCAATCAAAACAACAACAAAAATTTAAAAAGCCGTGTGAAGCAGAGTACCTTTCATCAGAGTTCACATTTTTCCATTTTTTAACACATGATATTTTGGTTTCTCCCATGCTTTTGGAGGAACTGAAAAATTATTCTTATCATCTTTTCTGAAGTCCTGCTTAAAAATTCTCCTTTCCCTCTGCATGGTATCAGGGCAGCAATTGGTATTGCTATTTTCTTGGATTGAATTTTATGTTTGCTGTCTGTACTAGCCTGAGGAGGCTTTGTGAGTTATTTGCAACAAAATGTGTAATTTCATACTTCTTAATTCTTTGGGGCTGGAAAAAGGTAACAACCATTTATCCACAATATGGTCAGCAGCCTCACAGGTGATGGGGAGACTGCTGTTCCCTGTGATCCCTAGTTCCCCCAGTGGTTTTGCACAGTTTCGTTCTGAGGAAGAGATGGGCTTTTCTGGGATTCCAAGTCATACCCACATTTTTCTTCTGCATTTTATTTCTTCAGGTTCCTTGTGGCTCTGGCATTGATTTCCAGCTGGCACATATTCTTGTTTTCAATTTTCTGTTGACTGAAACATAAGAGAGGACAACTTGCACTTCCCTGCTGCTGCTCAGAAGTGTAGCCATAAGTAGGCACTGGATTCTTACCATCCTCTGCTCCCTGAGGCTACTCTGTGAGAAAGGCTCTGTGCCCAGCCTGAATGAGTGGCAGTTTTGTTTCTCACTTTCCTTTGAATCGGGGCATAACAGAGATATCTTTTTATTTCTAAAAATTGTAGTTATTCTGGGGTTTTTTTGGTCTTTAACCTGTGGCCCAAGCAGCTAGTACTAGCTAGCTCAGCCCTAGCAGAAAGAGAGGGAAGCAGTTCTTGGACAACTGGGTCGTATTATTCCAAAAGCACAAGTAAATGTACTTTGCACAAAGGACATGATTTTTTTCTGGTGTTACCAGTCCAGGATTTAATACTTGCCTTGATCTCTTGTCTTTGGCACATGCAACAAACTTAAGCAACTCTTTCTACATTGCTATCCATCTAACACTGATATAAAAGATGGAAATAATGATGTCCACGTTTTCCTTAAAAATTATTTTACAATACCTTAATATTTGCCATTCTGTTGCCTTCAACCCAAATTCTGTCTCCTTTTAAAGGCTTCTTTTTACATTAATAAAAAGTCTGGGAATATGTCACCCTAGACACCTGCTAAAAGCCTTAAGCACCCTCTATAGTCTCATCCTACAACAGCTCTGGCAACCAGCGATCCATGTTTTGGCAGGGACCAGACAGGTTTGGGGATTTTTTTTAAGAAATCAGATTGGCTTGAACATTGTGTGGCTTAAGTCTTGGCTCCACTGCATTTCTGTCAAGTACTTTACAAATGTGTCTGTCTTTCCCAAGTCTTCCCTAATTTGTATTCTATTTGCTTAAGAATTTTCCTACCCCAGGAAGTCAGAGCAGCCACCAGCCAGTCTACCCTCCTGCCTCCAGCAGCACATTTTGCCAAAGTGTTCAGGGATCCTGCATACTTTTTCACAGTGTGTGTTGGAGGACCTCTCACTATACATATTTCAGTAATGTGAAGAATATCTTAACACAGATGAATGCAGAGAAGTGCAATTTCCCCGGAGTCTGGCTGCCCTCTTCCCCTCACCCTGTCGGTGTTCATACTCCTTTTAAGGCCCTATGCAGTCAGCCATACAGGGAAACAAAAAGATACAACCTGTACCTGTCAATCCTGGAGCTATTTTTGTGGCCCTTCATTTTCATGCCTCTAGGAAAGCATCACTGAACACCTCCAAGGAGTGGTGGTGCTGTCAGACATGCTCCGTTCAGCACTCTCCTCCTGTCACTTCCTACTGAACCTCTGACCCCAGCTGATACACCTGGGCCTTGTTATTCTCCAATTCAATGAGATCTCACTGTTTTCAGGCTAGACGTTAGCTCATCCTTCCATGGTAATTCAGTGATGATGATGAAATACAGCAATTGTGAAGAGAAAAGGTAGCAGGGAGGTGTGTTCCTTCTCCTTGGCGTGTCCTGCCAACTTCTGGCAGCTGGCAGCTTAGCGGCACCCTGGGCTGGAGCTTGTGTCTGAATTATGATGTTTAATAGGCAACAACAGGCCCATGTTAACAAATCCATCTGTTTTGGTTGCACGGCGGGGGCGGAGTGTATGGGCGTGGCTATGAGTTGCTATTCTCTACCATCCACATCACGCCTGGGGGCATGGCTTCAGGGTGAAGCACACCCCTGGAAGTGTGTCATTTTGTTTCCCTCTCTTCCTCTGAGAGGTTGCAGGGGTCAGCCCCTATAGACACTCTCTCATCGCTACCCATGCATTCCCGGTTCTCGGCGAACGCAGCTCCAAAAACAACAAACGTTGTTGGGTGGCAAATGTGTCCATCTTGTCTTTGTTCTGGTGGCCATGAGGAACTATGTTGAGTAGGTAAACACCTTTTTGTGGGTAAAGCACCTTCTCTTTTTATATACTTTTGTTATAAATATTGCTGCTGTTACGGTCCATTCTTATTCCACTGCTGCTTGCTTTCAGTAATTGTTAACCTAAGCTCTCTGCCTTTGTTCCTCTCTTACCAGAAGGGGTGGAGGAAAGGGGAGTGGCTCATTTGGACCTTCATTTGGCTGGTGTTAAACCAGCACGCCATTCAGTCCTTTTTAAAACAAATTTATATTTTTGGCTTCTAAAATAGATTGTAGTGTTTGGTTACAGAGTTATGTTGTGTGGCTTGTGAAAAATAACTTCCTTCTGCTTGTATTAATGCAGCTGCATGACCATTACAATGGTGCCCTCTTATCTAGTGTGGCAATAGATACAGCACTCTTTAACCAAGAGTCAGCCAGCAGGTCAACAGAGCTGATCCTTCATCTCTGCTCAGAACTGGTGATGCCACACCTGGAAGGCTGTGTCCAGTTCTGGGCTCCACAGTACAAGGGAGACATGGGCAGACTGGAAAGAGTCGAATGAAGGGTCAGTAAGATGTTTAAGGGAGTGGAGCATCGTGACATATAGAAGACATGTGAGAACTGGGGCTGTACAACCTGGAGAAGGCTCAGGGGAAACTCATCAAACCTGATGGAAGCGTACAGAAGACAGAGTCTTCTGGGGAGTTCATGGTAATAAGTCAGGAAGCAATGGTTACAAGCCAGAACATGGAATGTTCATCATGAGAGTGGTCAAACACTGGACCACGTTGCACAGCAAAGTTGTGGAGTCTCCATCCTTGAAGGTTTCAACACTTAGCTGGGAAACTCCCTGAGCAAGATAGTCTGTTTGGACCTACTTTGACCAAGGGCTTGGACTTGATGACATTTAGAAATCCCTTCCAACCTAAACTATTGTGATTCTATGAATGATCATTTTCTTCTCAAGTCTTCAACTATGTTCATGATTCCAGGAGTTCTTGGTTGTTTAACTGCTCCTCCTGTGGAAGTCACTTGGTACCTCCCTGCCCATTTTTGTATCATTTCTAGTTCTCATTCTCTGAGATGGGTGATGTGCAGCCAACAGTATGTTAGTCCTGGAAAAACATGAACTCCTTTTCCCTCAGATTTTGAGCTGATGGTGTTCTCTTTTTGGTACTGGTACTAACTGTTTATGATCCGTTTCAGCAATACATGGCTCACATAAAAAAAGACATGAAAATCTACGGAACATATCCAAAACCTCCTCCTTGAACATGCCAACAGCCTATTTTTGGCAGAACTTACAGCGCATTAACCACCAGTCTTCAGTTTTGACCTCACAACTGCAAGAGGATGTGCAAGTATGTTGCATGGAGATATACATGTACAACTTTTTGGTGCTTTCCAACTCTGAATACTTCCACCATCTTCTTTCACTTTTCATGAGAAGCTACATATCAAAGCCATCACACATTTGCACACTTGTAGGACTTAAAAAGCACAATTCCCTGTCTCAAACACTGTCAAGGCCACAGAAGGAACTTGTCATAAGATAAGCCACCAAAGTGGAAACTTGAGATAATCACAGAAAGAAGGAGTTTGTGACAGGAGAGCACTAATTTCAGGCCTGGCAGAGGTGAGAGCTGTTCAGCACAGCCTGGTTAACGCATCTGAACAAAATTTCTGACTGTGGCAAACTGTGGGGAAGGAGGAAACTGCTCATACACATATCACCAATCAAAGATCACCCCAGGTTATGGGAATGGCACCTGAGACCACTTCATGGATACCCAGCACTTGGACTGTATGAAGGTGATACTCCCAGAAGAACAGCTCCAGGAAGAAGGATCGATGGGATGCTGCTGGACCCATGGTGGTGACTATCTTCTGCTTGTTCTCTCCGTCCCCCTCTCTCTCACTCTCTCTCTCTCTCCTCTCTCCTCTCTCCTCTCTCCTCTCTTCTCTCTCTTCTATTTCTTTCTATCTCTCTGCCTCACATTTATTGTTAAAAAAAATCCGTGTAATTGACTTATATGGTCTCTTTTGCACCTTATTCAGGCAGAGGCATCTCTTACTAACTGGATGTTAACAACACTGGCAGTCATCAAGTGCTGAGTTAGGCTGGGTGTCCACACTTGTTTCACCACTCAGAGGAACCATGACATATTCTCTGTCCTGTGAAGTCATTCTACTAGACATGGTCTTAAGTGTCCCATGAGCTCCCCATACATCTTACTGTGTTTCCTTTTCCCCCACATATATATAGGACACCAAGGGCAGAACGTAACTCAAGGCTATGACATCGAAGTGCAGATACTTGCATGATGTGTTCCCAGGCACAGTAAATGTCTGAGTACCCAGAGGGACATTGAAGGGCTCAATAGAGTGGCCTGCTCATGAGTGTTGAATGCCATTTGGGAACTCCTGACATAGCCCACACAGTGCATCCAAAAGCTGCTTCTCTGGAGTGAGACGTCACTGAAAGCTTGTGTTATTTTGAACAGCCTTATGCAGATGGATCAGATGCCCTGAGGCATCTCAAGATATTACTCAGTACTTGTGTGTTGACTACTATCTCTGGCTTTCTGGCTACATTGATTATTACTAGTGGCTCGTTCAGTTTTTCCACAGACAGGTACCAAGGGATGCTGGAGACTCATTGGCTTTGACTGCCGGTCCAGTGAGAATGCCTAGTGAGAAAATGCCACTGTCCTAATGCATGAAGCATAGACAAATACCTGCTATTTCTTTCAGCTTTTCAAGAGTTAGAGTTGGAGGAAAGTTTTTGTGCACATACTTATTTAAATCCTTCTGATACCATGCATCAATGAAGAATTATGTCTTTTTACATATATTCAGCATTATATTTCTGATTCTTCAGCTCTGAGGTCTCCAGAGTAATGAAACCATCCTCTTTTCTTACTTTTGCCTTACATAAGAATAACATTCTTAAATAGGAATCACATGGCGGATGTTCCTTCCAGGTTTGTCCTGTGCTCTGCTAGCAGATCCCTTCTTCCCTGGAAAACATCCCCACATCTCTTTGTGTCTCTGGTTCCCAGCTTCTCAAATGAGGGCATGCTTTTTAAGAGACCCAGGGACAGACATGTTTCCATCAGAGGAATGAAGACATTTCCCTTGTGTGTAAGCCTTTTTCTAACTGTTTTTTCACCTGCAGCTTCCATCCCACTTCAGAGATGCTTGACTTCTCAACTTCCATCCTGAACTTTAGCCATTTGCCTTCTATTCCCTGTATTTCTTTTAACATTAGTATCACTGCTTTTAACACCATGTTGGTTTATTCACCTCTGCTCAGTTAAAAATGAGTAAAAACTCCATTTGCTTTCAGGCTCCATCTCCCTTCATTGTGTCCATTGTAGAAAGGTTTTCAGTGAAATTGATGGTGGAGATTTTTTTCCATATAGGCTGTGCACCCTTATAGAGGCTCTCTGTAAACTCTCACTGAGAAATATACTCTACCATAATTCTTGCGTTACTTTCCAAAGGTCAGACCTTGTCATATCTTGTGGTGTTGGCTAAAGGAGATCTAGTTTCTGACACTGACTTCTGAAGGTTCCAGCTTCAAGATTTGCTTCCTTTTTATTAATGTGTCTGACTCTTGGCTGTCAAAGAGGTAGCACTTTGTGGAGGCCTCATACCAGACTGCACTTCAATTTTACTTAGAAAAATCTAAGCTTTTTCTGTTGAGGATTAATCCTGTATCTTGCTGGAATTTTGCTTTAAATCTTTTGTTCCAGTTCCCCATCCTGATGTCTCTGCTCAGGAATATAAATTGCTAAAATTATAAGATGTGAGACATAATCACAAATCTGAAACAAAGTCTGTTTTGTACTCTGGAAGCAAATCTGACACTTCATTTCATCACTATTCCTCTTTTTTTATGCAGTAACACGATTTCATTATCAGTCTGAGTTAATTGCAAGCTATTAAAACCAGAAAATGCTTCAGAGCAAAAGTCACAATTGTAGTCTTTTAGTCTCAGCCTCTGTAGTCTTTTTCTGCATCAGTCACCAAATCAAACCTTCTCCAGTCGTTTTCCACATTTCTGGAGAATTTCACCATAATTTTTTTTTTAATCTGTTCATTCTTCTTCTGGGAAATTTTCTTAGTTAATTTTGGTTTTGTACACACACAGAACCCATTTTGTTTTAATCTGCAGAAGACAGCAGAACATTTTCATTTGGTATTTAAGTTTTGTCTGATCATGATTTCAGCTCATGAGCCTCTGCCTAACGAAGGACCTGGCCCTGACCGGCAGTTGCCAGCATCTGCTGAGGTGTGGTTCCACACTGCCTTCCTCCCTGCTGCTCCTGGAAGGGGGATAATAACAGACCAATACAACCATGGATGTTTAGGAGACCGCAGGAAGACAATTTATAGACTTAATATGTTACCTCCAGAGTTACAGATCATCGCACATCTGCTCTGTTGCCATAAGCATTACTTCTTCTGCCTTCCCTTAATGTAATGGATCTTTTCTGCTAAATGAGTCCATCACTTTATGCTGGGAGACAAATGCCTTTCTCCCTCTATGACTGTGAGTGCTGTGGAGCCCAAAAACTGGTACAAAGCAAGAATTCAGCAGTGTACAGGGAAAGGTAAATAAGGTACGTGTATGACATGAAGTGATGAGCAGCCTCCTTCTCAGCATTCAGGCTGTAATTTATTTGTAGCGGGGAAATGAAAAGGATAAGCTTTGAATTCAAAGAAAACCCCACCTTATGTTACCATTTCTTCTTCAGTTATAGGTTTCAGTTTAATGTATCCCTGTTGGTGACCAAGTCAAGGAGCAAAGACACAGCTCGCTCCCACTTTAAGCTGCAGACCTTATTTTACCAGTGGGAAATAAGGCTTTTGCAATCTATTATGGGAAGCAAAATTGCTTCATCCTCAGGAATCTAAGTATTTCACGAGCTAGCAATAGGGAGCCCATACAAAGCTATAATTTGCAATCTGAATCTAATTTCAAACTTCATCTCACCAAAAATGAAAATTAATGTATGAAGGGACTCCTTGTATCACAAGTACTCTCTTTCTGAATTCTATTACCTTCTAAGTTAATCCATAATTTAGCTTTTTTAAACAAATTAAATTGAAATTGATGGATGCTTTAAAGTTTATAGTTTAATTTCTTTGTGTACTGTATCTTAACAAATTACCATCAGCTTCGGATAAAACCAAGTGTACATAGTATAAAATAATCTTGTCAGGAAGCCTACTTGCCTAGGCTGCAGAGTTTTCAAATCTTCTTAGCATAAAGGAGAACTTTTAATAGACCATATCCAAGTGTGTTGAGACCATGCAGTCCTGCAAATCTCCTGGAAATAGATGGTAGGGACGAATAATCACCATCCTAGACATGGCTTAAACCTCTAACTCAATGCATACATAATAAATATCCTTCTGATCTGAAGAACACTGCATTGGAGAAGACAGGCTAGACACAGCTTGTCTTAACGGGAGTGACAAGAGTGATTTTGAGGCACCAGAACGACGTTTCCCAAATCACGTCAGGATGGACAGCCACGCTTCTATGCAGATGGGATTCTTTTGAATGTCATGTTTACAAAAGACTTAAGACTACATTGGCTTGATAGGTTCAATGAACCCATGTACAGGGAGGGTTCTGTTACCAGCCAGAGCCTCTATGGGCTGTGCCAAGGCAGGGACCCTCTTGTACAGCAGGTCCACAGCCTGCGGTCACCTCACTGGAGACCTGGAAAGAGATCCAAGCACAGGAAACAGTTGCATGTCAACACACATGGGCAAGGAGTGAAGGTATGCCCTGCAGTAAGGGCAACCCTAACCATCTCTGATTGCCAAAGGACCAGCTGTTATTCACTTGCAAATCAGCCCTGACATTTTTCATGTCAGACAGCAGCCGCATTCTACCTTTTTAATTTAAAAAAAATATATATATACACTTCAACTGTTCCAAGAGTAAGCTCATGCAAATGCTAAGGAAAGTAAATAAATGATCCTAAGTAGTTTCTTGACAAGGTCTTTCATGCTTTCTAGCAGACACTTGGGCATCTGATCACACTCGTGTCAGGGATATGCACTTTTCTGTCCCTGTGAAAGATTCCTTGAATGTGCACCAAATGTCAGACACCATGGAAAGCTCTGCCCATGGGTGCTCATGGAAGATACACCAGCCCCCAGCAGCAAAGACCTCTGAGAGCCTGCTGGCAGTAGGCAGGGTGTACTCCTTCCATGCTGTCATGCCCTGCCTGCCAGCAGCTGTACGGAGCTGGCCAAGGGACGGGGGGCACTTACAGCAGCTCTGGTACCCACCAGTACACTCCTTGGGGATGTCTGAGATAGGGAAGGCAGAAATGCAAAGAAATACTCAGAATTATCCAGCAGCACTAATTCAGTCCCTGACACATACATATTCCCTAAATTTGGGGACCTGGCATTGAAACCTTATTATCGAGTGTAATTTCTTACCTGCAACAAAGATAATGTAGCTTCCTTTTTCAGGTAGGAAAAACAGTCTGTCTAACACAGATTAATGAGTCTATGTCTCTGTGGAGGAGGAATGATCACATGAAACATGAGTTATTGTTTTATTACTGCTTCCAAAAGGTCAGGTGGTACTTTTTTTTCTGACTTGCATTACCAATTGCTTCAGCTCAACTTGTAAGGACTGAAGAGCTCACAGAGTTCAATACCACGTTCTCACTCTTCATTCCTATAACAGAGCTCTCAGACCTTTGCCAGCAGAGTAACAACATGGTCCAGTATAAACCAGGATAGACAAATGCAAATGATATATAAAAGCCATGGTATATACTAATGGTAAAGAAACCGATTATTGAGGAGTAAACCAAACTGACCGAAGTAATTTTCCAGAATCCTTTATGGACAACATGTGTCCATAATGACTGGACAACATGTGATGTTCTTAAATACAGAGAAGAAGCCATGTGATCAGATAGCAGGAATTTTTAAGAAAAAATTTTCTCTTGGAAAGCCATGGAAGCTCCAGTTGGCATGACATCTACTGGGGCCTTCAGATGCCATTTACTTAGAGTGATCATAAGTAGAGCAGATCTACTATTCTGAACATCATATTTTTATGTGAACGTGTAGACAATTGTATAGTAGATTGCCCTTGTCTATTTTATGAACAACATTTTTATTGTACCATTAACAAATATTTTTCAAAAGCAAAGGAAAGAATGCACAAACCTGCTGCACTTTCTTATTTACGCACATGTATTATTGCTGAATAATGCATGTTATTTGGCAATGGAAAGTTATTCTTGTGCCTATTGACATTAGCATTGCTGTTTCTGCAAACAGTCAGATTTCTCATACATATTCATTACCTTGCCTGCAGACCTTACACAGACCGAGGTAAGCAATCATCATTCAGTATTTCATTGTGTGAAATGGCAATAAAGAGTCTTGCAGCACCCACCGCCTTCGCAGCCTCTGGCTCAGTCATTTAAACACTGCTGTTTTAAACATGTTTCCCAGAGGCATAAAGTCTGGAGAAAGCATGTCCAGGAGCAGAAGTTCAGCTCTGAAGCTGGGGGTGAAGTGGTACAGGTCAGTCGGAGCCCATCCATACATGTTCCTTCCTTCCCCTGGGGGGCAGCAGAATATTGCTGTTAAGGGCAGTTCACTTGATGCTAAACCCTTGGGACTAACATGCTGAATTTTCCTGGCATGTACTCCTGCCATCCTGGAAATAATCTGTGGTGCTGCTGGATGGGAAGAACATTACCAGGGGAGGAGGTTGAAATAAGAGACTTCTACTGAAAGCATTAACTGAGACAAATTTCTAACCTGTGGGTACCTTCATTGTAATTTGCCCCTCACACCCCTTAAATTCTACATCAGCCCTAGGAAGGGTCACATCTGGGATGCTGAATTGACTTATTGAAGGTGTTACTTTGGCAGGGATGGCAGATAAATTCTGCCTTGTCACAAAGGCAGATCTGGACCTACAGACACTCCAAGAAGTCTCTGCATCCTCTTTGTGCTACAAAATTGGTTTGTCCTTTCATGGGCAGGTGCAGTGCAGGTTGTGCTGCTTATCCCAGGACTCCCAAAGCATCAGATACTCCATCTGGTTGTTTGGAGTTTTGGGAGCAGCATGAATGTTATTCTCACAGAGCACCTATGGCTCAAGCTGTTCAGCACAGGTTTTCCACACTGCTTTGCCAATATCTTTCTCTTTATTCACCTGATCTACAAGCACCACCCTTTAAAGAAAAGTGTGTCCATACTTTTCTCCTCCCATATTATGCTGAAGTGTTCAGAAACAATGGCAGTCTCCTAAAGTAGTTACACTACCTGGCAAACGACTAAAATTTTGAAAATGCTATACGTTTAAAAATATCTTTATTATTCATCCTTTTTGGGCCCATATTTTGTTTTATAATAAAGAGCCAACCAAACCAGAGGTACTTTCATATGCACTGTCACAAGCCCTACAACAGGCTGCAAGCATAGCTCTTCTCATCTTCACCTGCTGCCCCTTTGCTGAGGCCGTAGCCTAACTCTGCCCATCACAGTGGCAGGTATTTCTGCACTAAACAGCAGGCCTTAAGAAAACGAAGGTGAGCACATTTCACATAGTTTTTCCAGTCAGAGTGACCTCAAGAGTGTTGGTGGCAAGCTGGCAGCTTGGAAGTGAAGAACACCATATCCCATTATCAGTCTCACCACATCCTCTCTTTCAAGCACCGTTTGAAGAAGCCCAAGGCAATTGAGTAGATATTGAATCACTTCTGTTAAAGTTGGACTTCCTAAAGCTGACTGTGGTTTATTAAAAAAAATAGCACTGGAGGAGATTTAAAGAAAGCATAAATCGTATTACCTTGGAAAGTACTGGGAAGGGAGTGTTGAGGTCCAGCAAGGGCATATAGTGCAATGTATTAAATATGGTATCCTACCACAGGTAGGGTTTTCTTTGGCTGTAGGAGATATGATGAAAAATAGGGCTAAGAGAAGGTTAAGAGGGTCTGGATTCTCAATTACTTTGTAACAAAAGTGTCTTGGGATGATTTATGAGAGATTCAGGACTTTTATTTCTTCTGGGAAATGATTTTTTTTTTTATGGGAAACTATTCAGAATGCCATAAACCCCTGGTTTTTTTCCGACTAAATATATTTTGTACCTCCAGGTATCATGTGGCAAAATTAATAATAAAAATAGTAATAATAATAATAACAACAACAACAACAACAGGTCAGATGAAAAGCCTCATTTCTGTTGGATAAAATATCCACAGGAGAGGCCTCTTAGCAATGTGTGGTGGTTCAGGAAGGCAGCAAATGGCCTCTGCATGTGGGGATGCTCTGCCATGAGAGATATCCTGCATGCCCAGAGGCTGCAGTACCTGCCTGGCTCCCCAGGGCAGCAGAACTCCACACAAGAGCAGGTTGCTTTCCATACATCTTCATCTCCCCAGGATGAAGGTAACTATTCACAGCAGTCATGTGCTATAGCCCAAGAGGATGATATAACAACGTGACAGTCATTAGCCTTACCCTGCTTTGAAAAGCAACTCTATACAATAACCATATACACAGCCCATTTTTAAGGGTCATCAATGCTTCCTGGAGTGTTAAAACTACTTTTGTTTTTTACCATTTCATTCCTGTTACCCCAAAACAGCCGGCATCACGATGGGATATTAGCCGGGTGCTTTTCATTGTGAAACACCATCAACTGAGTCATTTACTGAATCCTAACATTTTTGCATCTGGGCTGCAGGAAAACAGATGCACACAAGTGACTCTGAGGACTGAAGTGACTCACGGCACTTTTTGACTAGAGGTGGCATGTGAGAAGGAAAGATGGCAGCTTGAACCACAGAGCCCATTGTGAGCCCACAGGGCTGGTAACTTTTTATTTGTAAGCAGAGCACATCTCTTATGGAAGCTGCTGAATGATGGTAAACTCTAATGCTGTGTGCCACTTTCTTACAGAGGCATTTCACCCTGTGTAACGGCATCATAAATGGAATATAATTTCTTAGATGTGCAGCACGGCTCTTGACTCTAATATTGTCTTTTCTGTATATCAGTGGGAGTTCTCAGCATATGAAAGAATACTACCGGAAGCAAAATGTCATTTGCAGGTTGGGAGTGTAAATTTTGCTCTAGGACTGATTAGAAATGAAATTTAAAAGATCCAGAGATTTACTGGTTCAGCCTACAGTCAAACTCAATGCTGCAGTGCCAAAAAGAGTCAACTACTCTCAGCCATTTGCTTATCCTCTTAGAGCACCAAAATCAATCCCTGAAATGAAGTAAACATAGCTGCATTGATCTGGCAATGACCTAATTTTTGAAAGTCACTAAGAGGCTATAACATTATTTTCATAAAATACAGCACTTGTTGGAGTGCTGACATGCAGGCAGTGGGAGGGTTAAGTGATTGCTCTGATCAATCTCAGCACTGGAGAGCAAACAGTAACAGGAATTCCCCAGGGTGCAGAAGAGAGACAAGATCATTAAAAAAACCCCAAGCACTGTTCAATTAAATGTGACAGTCTTGATAGTGGCATGATTCTTCTGGATAACTGACATCAGAACAAAAAGATGTATTACTTTCCACTTCTTGGAGAAAGCTTAAAAAACCAGAGCCCTCTTCGTTTGGACAGCCTGTTAATTTGCCCTTGGCAGCTCTCCTGAGCTGAGACTCACTGAGCCTGATGAGGGCAAACCTATGTCAGGTGACCCTGTTGGATTTGCTCTGTACCATGGGAGAGGTGTGCCCAACTGCCAGGGACACCTGCACACTTACACTGAGGATCCTGCATGAACACAAGGGCTGGTGTCACTTCCTAGCAGTCACTAGGGATGCAGAATGTGGTGGCCTGAGACCCTTTGGACGTCCTCAGGACATCCATGCACACCCAGCAGATGTAGCACAGGACTTACAAGAGGTCCCAAGGAGAAGGGGAGGGAAAGCTTAAGGCGCACACATGGTGCTAAATGTTTATGCTCAACCAACTGAAGAGAGCAGTAAATGTTCTTCTGCAAAGTCCCCAGAGAGTCCTGCTGTCTGTTCCTGTGTGTTCACAGAACTGCTTGTGGTAAAAGTAGGTACTCCTTGAGGCAAAGAGTGGGAATAACTCTGTAACACAGTGGCTAGGACACTCACAGAAATGCCAGCCTCTGCTAGATATTCATCTGGGTGTGGACAGAAACCTGGTGTCTCCAGGTAAGTTTCCCACCACTTTTCCTCTTACATACTTTACAGATTAATGTCGATTTGTATTTCCTCTCACTCTCCCCTATTTCTTTTTTTTTCCATTCTCTCAGCCTTTTCCCTCTATTCACACATTTATTTTCCCTCTCCCTTTCAGCAGCTCTTTCTTGGAAAGGGTGGTTCAGGCAATCAGCACCGTAGTCCCAGGTGTGAATCCAGGTTGGAGACTACTGTTGAGGCTCAGAGTGACAAAGCCAAATATACACATGCACTTTTCTTCAGCTACTTCCCTTTTAGCTGCTTCTCTGCTTGGCGTTTGGGCCTTTTCAGATTTTCTGCTCTAGATAAGGTGCCCAGAAGCTCCTTAGGTGCTGCTGGAGGAGCTGTGCATGTGTGGAGATAATACTCATGACGCTCCTCTTCAGCTTCTAGTGCTGCTGCTTCTGCACATTGCCCAAATGTGCCCCTCCTCATTTTCAAGTCTTTACCTTTCACCAGTTCTTTTGGGTCACACAAAAGATTTTAGGGGGAGCATGTGAACCAAGTACTTAACGAATGTAGGTGGATACTACCAAGTTGAGCAAAGCACTCAAGTTGATGAAGCTGACTCCATCTTACATCCCTAGTTAAACTACAGTAGATTATGTCCCTAGAAATCAGTATTTAGCTAAGAAGCCCTTTTTTGGCTTTCCTATAGTATTCTCTATTTAGCTTTAAAATTTCTATTTCTAAGACGAGCTCTCTGATTCACTGTTACTTCAGCTGTGTAAACAACTTCCTTCCAGTACTACAGGTTGTTGTAGCCCTCTATTACTATAACACATTTTGTGTTTTACCAGATTGGGCTTGGAGCACCAGGTTTCAGTGCCTCACCAGGGTGCCTTGGAAAATCATCCCTTCAGTTCTCTGTTTAAATAACTCCATCCCTAACAATCCAGATTTAGTAAAACACTTCTTTTCAAAGGCTTTATTCTGGCTACCAGTTCATGCACTTTCTTTTGGTATTACCTTCTGCATACCTTACTCTGCCTCTTTGGAGTTGCTTTTCTGTGCTGGCTTTCTGTGTCCTGCACTAAGTTTATTCTATTTTGCCCTGGAGTCTGTGGGTCTACTTTGTAATTATAAGTCTTTGTTGTCTTTCTTTGAGTTCTTTCCAATGTAGTAATGCCTCCCTATTTTTAATTGACTTGGCAGAGAAAAGATGTGAGACTGAACTGCACCACAGATTACAAGAACATTATTTTTTCAAGTTTTGCCTGAGCAAAAGCAAGGTAGATTTTTTCTTAACTGGCCAAAGCTCAGATCACCTTCCAAGTCTGATCAAGAGCACTGCCTGCTCTCTGAAAAAAATTCCAAAAAATATGGAAAGTGAGGCAGCCACAAGCTCTATAATTCCTCCTGCAAGGATGAACATGGGCTTCTGCAAGGCCATTGAAGCCAAAGGACTCTGTGCCTGTATAATCATAGAACCACAGAATGGTTTGAGTTTGGAGTAACCTTAAAGATCATGCTTCCAACCCCTTCCCATAGGCAGGGACACCTCCCACTAGACCAGGTTGCTCAAAGCCCCATCCAACCTGGCCTTGAACACCTCCAGGGACGGGGCAGCCACAACCTCTCTGGACAACCTGTTCTAGTGCCTCAGCAGCCTGACATTAAAGAATTTCTTCTTAACATCTGATGCAAACCCACTCTCTTTCAGTTTTGGTCTCTGTCACCACACGCCCTTGTAAAAAGTGCCTCTCCTTGTAAAAAGTAGCCCCTTTTAGGTACTGGAAGGCTGCTTTTAGGTTTCCCCAATGTCTTCTCCTCTCCAATCCTCTCCTCTCTGACAATCCCAGTTCTCTCAGCCTGTCTTTATAGGAGACGTGCTCCAGCCCTCTGATCATCTTCATGGCCCTACTCTGGACTTGCTCCAACAGCTTCATGTCCTTCTTGTGTTGGGGGCTCAAGAGCTGGACACAGTACTCCAGGTGGGATCTCATGAGTGCAGAGTGGGAGAGAATCACCTCCCTTGACCTGCTGGTCACATCTCTTGCGATGACACAGGATGTGTTTGGCTTTCTGGGCCACGAGCTCACGTTGCTGTATCTTGTTGAACTTCTTGTCAATCAACATCTCCAAGTCCTTCTCCTCAGGGTTGCTCTCAATCCATTCTCTGCACAGCCTGAATCTCTGCTTAGGATTGCCCTGACCCAGGTGCAGGATCTTGCACTTGGCTTTGTTGAACTTCATTGTGTTCATGTGGGCCACCTCTCAAGCATGTCAAGGTCCCTCTGGATGACATCACTTCCCTCCAATGTGTCAATTGCACCACACAGCTTGGTGTCATCAGCAAACCTGCTGAGGGTGCGCTCGATCCCACTGTCCATGTTGCTTACAAAGATAAATAGTGCCTGTCTCAATACTGACCCCTGAGGAACACCACTCATCACTGCTCTCCACTTGGACATTAAGCCATTGCTTGCAACACTTTCAGTGTGACCATTCAGCCGATTCCTTCTGCACCAAATGGTCCATCAATCAAATCCACGTCTCTCCAGTTTAGAAACAAAGATATCTTGCAGGACAGTGCCAAATGCTTTGCAAAAGTCCAGGTAGATGGTGTCATTTGCTCTACCTTTACCCACCAATGCTGTAACCCCATCATAAAAGGCCATCAAATGTGTCAGGCATGATTTGCCCTTAATGAAACCATGTCGGTCGTCACCAATCACCTCCTTATTTTATTACGTGCTTTATAGCATATTTTCCAGGAGGAGTTGCTCCATGATCTTTCTGGGCACAGAAGTGATACTGACTGATCTGTAGTTCCCCAGGTCTTTCTTTTTCTCTTTTAATAATGGGAGTCAGCATCAACTCAGTTGATGTTTTCAAGTCATGAAACCTTACTAGACCGACATGACTTCTCAAATATGTTGGACAGTGGCTTTATCTACCATTTCCCTCAGGATCTCTGGATGTGTGATGATTTCATCAGGTCCCATGGACTTCTGCACTTTCATGTTCCTTAGATGATCTCAAACTTGATTTTCTGCAGTGGGCAGTTTTTCATTCTCCTGGTTCCCATCTTTGCCCTCTGCAACCTGGGCAGTGTGGCTGGAGCACTTGTCAGTGAAGACTGAGGGGAAAAAGGAATTGAGTACCCCAGCCTTCTCCATATCCCAGGTAACCAAGTCTCCCACTTTCTTCTGGAGACGGCCCACAATTTCCTGGACAGATTTAATTCTATCAGGGCTTTATCTTTCCCAATCTGACCCCTGTCTGCTCAGGCAATCTCTC
Organism: Corvus brachyrhynchos; assembly: GCF_000691975.1. Lineage (NCBI taxonomy): Eukaryota > Metazoa > Chordata > Aves > Passeriformes > Corvidae > Corvus > Corvus brachyrhynchos. The sequence goes on along the minus strand of NW_008239080.1, from coordinate 1,080,893 downwards.
TGTACTCCTCCAAGGCTACCTGTCCTTGTTTCCACTCCCTGATCTGTCCTTGTTTCCACCCTCTGTAGACTTCCTTTTAATGTTTGAATTTGCCCAGGAGCACCTTTGTTCATCCATGCAGGCCTCCTGGGGGCATTGCCTCATTTCCTCTTTGTTGGGATGTATGACTCCTGACCTTGGAGGAGGTGATCCTTGAATATTGATGAGCTTTCCTGGGCACCTTCTCCCTCTAGGGCTTTATCCTATGGTACTCTACCAAGCAGATCCCTAAAGAGGGCAAAGTCTGCTCTCCAGAAGCCCAGGGTAACAAGCTTGCACTGCACACTTCTCCTTGCCCTAAGGCTTTTTAAAACTCCACCATTTCATGGTCATTGCAGCCAAGGCTGCCGTCTTTCACATTCCCACCAACCTCTTCTTGTTGTTGAGGTCCAGCTTAGCACCTCTTGTTGTTAGCTCCTCTGTCATTCAGAGAAGGAAATTATCACCAATGCATTCCAGGATCCTCCTGGATTGTGTATGCTCTGCTATGTTGTCCCTCCAACAGATATCGCGGTGGTTGAAGTTTCCCACTAGGAATTAGGAACTTGCATGTGAGGCTGCTCCTATCTGTCTACAAAGGATTTAATTAAGTAGAAATTCAAATAATTAGTGTCTAGTAAGAAACATAAACAAAAGAGTGAATGAATTGTAATAAACTACACTTGAAGCAGAAAATATAATATTATTGGACATTTTCGTAAACTACTTTTTTATTGACTATAATGCATCCTATTCCTACATTTTCTTGTCTTTGCTTTTAGTTTAATCTCAGTGATTAAAAATGAAAGATATAAAAATGCATTAATGCAGTTACAATTTCTAGGAATTTCCTTGTAGTAAAACATACTGGATCATCCTAATAGTCTTACAGAATGAAAAGCCACATGAAAGCCACACCCGCAGTTGATTTGCTCTTTTACTAAATGGGGATGGATGGATGGATGGATGGATGGATGGATGGATGAAAATAGGTATACAACCCCTATATTAACTAGTGTGGATGCACCTGTTAGCATACACTCCTCCTATGAAAACACAGCAGCTATCAGCCATGTTTGATAGTCTGTCAGACTATAGCATATAGTGTTTCTACATAATATAAATATTTTGGAATGATAGGATATTTATCATCTGCAAAACAAAACTCTTTCCACTTTGTGTGCAGGCTGAAGTGATGCTCTCATTCAAAATGCCAGGATGCAGTGCAACCTCACTGCCACGCTGCTTTCTGCTCACTTGCACAGCCTGCATCCCTGTGAAACTGATCCTCCAGAAGCTGAGCAATTTGCTGGGAGCAATAACACTCTAAAATACAAGCTTATGGCTTAACCACGCAAATTATTCCTCTGAACCTGAAGCACAATTTAAGTGCTTAAAGCTAGGGCAAGATGTGGGGAGAGCAGAACTGGGGTGCCCTGCCCCTTGTAGGAGCACTCTTGCTCTGCAGTGGTACTCCCACGTGCGGCAGTAGGTGTGTGAAGGGCTGGATCGTATATTTGCTTGACAATTGATCCTGTTATTCATCACAGTAAGAGTCCACTCAACAAAAGAGCAGGTTGGCTGCATGAAACACAAATGTATTTTGGGAGCATTTTTGGCAGGTAAAAATTCTTCAAAATATACAGACAAAAGGCCAAATGAAGAACTGAGCTTGTTAAATGAGCTGCTTTTCAGCTGGCACTGCTGGCCAGAGCCTGGTACAGCATCTTTCAGGCACATGCCCTAATTTGCACTAGCTTGGATTATTGTTGTGCATTTAATAATATATGATGATAGTCTAGAAAATCTTTGTGCCTATAAGACCAATGTGAGATGGTGGTAGAAAAGACTGCCAAGAGCATCAGCTTGGCCTAGGAAGATCTGTATTCTGGAGATGAGAGTCTTGCTGGCATTGAGGAAAGCTGTTTGGGGTGGAGCACGCTGGACTCGTGTTGGGTTTGGGGTACCACATACATATCCTGGTCAAAACCACAAACATCCTCTTTTGAGTTTTGGGTTTTTTTCATCCCACACAAAGAACTTGTAAATAAGATGTCAAGATTGCCATGGACCAGTGGGCTCTGGAGACAGCTGTGGGAAATGAGCTGCACAAAAATTTACCATGTATGTGCTGTCTTAATGAGTGCAGGAGAGTTAACAAATTCAGCTTTTAAAGCGGGAACAACACAAATGAGCAAGCACTGGAAAGTTTACATTTGACATCAACATTTTTTTTTACTTTAAAAATACATATTTGCTTCCAAAGGAGGAATAATTCTGCTGGGTGTCTGTTCTTTTCTGCTTAAGCAGGAATGATAACAGTAAATAGTTTTACCGTAGAAAGTAACATTTGTTAGCAATCAGTTATCTAATTTGCTCAACATGTAAGGGGAAAAGCATTCTGATTTTAGCTGACCAAGGCAGCAGGTGGTCACCAACACAGAAAATGTTAATATTCTACCCTTCACAGATAGTCTATGTCAATCTATCAGTGTATTTCTAAGTACGCAATCATTGTCACATCTCCCTGGGTACTTTACAAAATCAGATAAACCATGGCAACTGAATAATAATGTGGCTTGAAAGGAAAAACGATTAACAAAAAGAAATGCATTCTCCCCCTCTAGTTCCTTAATTTAAAATTCACACCAGGCTCCAGCAATCTGAATATTAGAAAAAAAATTTCAAAGAGAATACACAATGACTAAGTGGTTATATATTCCTATCCCCTCCCAGAAGAATAAATGACAACTCTGCTTGGCAGAAACCTGAGGAGTTGCACTATACCCAATCAGACCAATTGTATCCAGGCTTTTTTGCCTCCAGGCATGACCAGCAGCAAACTGTTTTTGCACAGCATATTTGGTCTTAAGCTTTGTAGCTCCAAAAGGAAGGCTAAGCAACTACTGTTCTTCAGTGCAAGCCATGGAGAACAGGAAGGCATATTTGCCTTGTGCATTTTTCATCGTGGCCAACATGGCAACAGTTAATCTCATTAGGGCTGCTGGCAGCTGTGGTGTGTCAGGGACTGTGATGTAACAGCAGAGCCCTTCCCCATCATGTGGCAGTGCATCAGAGACTGATAAAGCCCACTTGCTCTATTTGTCACAGAAGTATCTAATTATTGCTAAGCTTTGAAGAGTGGTCCGTGGTGGTGAATTCCACATGACAGTTGTATAATACATGGACAAGAATTACCTTTCAGCAGTTTCGGATATCTACAAGGGTGGTTTCTTTTCTTAAGTTTGAAAGCATCAATAGCAGACTTGAATTTCTACCCTATTATCTGCATTATATGCTTGCTCATTTCCCTGTCCTAACTTTTGAAAGCTCTCTCATATAGCAGAAAGCATTCCATTCATATTTTTAATATTGTCCTTTTCTCTGGTTTCAGCTGTAGTGTTTTTAGGTGGAGTATTTGAAACTATATGCCCTAGAGACCTTCTTCTACAAGACAATTAGTTAATAGGGCTCCAGTGACTTGCAGAAGCATTTGGTCTTCTTTTGATTTGGTACTATTCTTTGTCCCCTTCTTATTACAGCCTAACATTTATTTGATCTGCTTTCTTATTTCCTGTTGAAACTTTTTCAGTGAAATATCCATGGTGGTGTTCGTGTTCTTTCTTATGATTTATGTGATTTACAGTACTGTAGTGCTGAGGTAGAGAGAGCTGCCTTCTGCCTTGCATTTCTATCAGTTAATTTAACAGCAACTATCTGTCCTACATTCAATTTAATCTTTCATTATGTGACATTTTAACAATGTTGTGAGATTATTTGGAAATTCTACAGCCTTTTGGTTTTTTGTTAGAACTTGTGACATCCTGAAATGATGTCATTTCATTCACTTCAGACTTTTTCTGGGTATTATAACCCATATCCAGCGATGTTTCTTCACTTACACCCCTTCTTTTTATTGAATATTGCCTATATAGGCTCTTTCTTTGCTGACAACTACTCAGGTTCTTAGAAAACCAGAAAAGAATGGTTCCCCACATTGGGTTTTGATTCCATCAGTGATGAGAATATTTAGAAAATTTGTATGAATAAATGCTATCTTTATATTTTTATTGTATTTTAAGGGAAGAATAAAAGTAAACATGGAGTTGGACGAAGGTCACATTTATTCTGAAATAAATATTGAAATATATAAAATACATAAAAATTACACCCATAAGTAATCAAAATAGTTCTCTTTTAGTTGCAGAGCACAGAGTAACAGGCACAGCTTCTTTCCTGGACTATACCTACAATGTGCCATCAAGAAGGAAGCTAATAAAGCAGGTTTTGTATACTCTATATATAGAGTGATTAGTAAGAATACCTGTGTATCAGGAGAAGCAAATATTAGATTAAGGGTAAAAAAAAGGTTTTTCTTAACAGCTTCAGCCCCCAGAGATAAGGTAATCCTGCATGTCAAACACACACCATAAACCTATTCACAAGTAGTATTGGCTATCTGCTAAAAACTGTAAAGCAAGTCATTCATTTACAAGAACCTGCTAAGGTCGATAAATCCTCAAAGGCTAATGAAGTAAAGGGCCCTGAGCAAGGATTTAGTTAGGTCTGTGTGCACGAGAAGGATGCTCTTATACCATACATCCACCCCCCTGAGCAGTTTACAGAAGGCTTTAGAGGTTTTTGGACACACAAGCACACCTCCTGGTGGTTCTTGTCTCAGGCTGCCTGTGCAGCCCTGCCACCAACAAGCCTTGCGGGGCTGTCCAAAACCCCACAGGGACACAAAGATTCTGCAGGATTTTCTGAATGCAGACATATGAATAAATAAAATGGGCTGTACAACCTTGTATTTCTGCTGAACTGACAAACACAGGTAGATCTGATTTTCCAAAATCCTGATTTAGCACACCTAACCATTAATATGCTTGTATCAGTCCTGGGAGCATGTTTCCAGAGTAGCCTTGAGCTCAGAGTCTTGAGAACTACAAGGCTCACCGGTGAACCACAGCTTCACCATCTCCTTTCAAAAAAGCTGCAGCCTCACTCTCCAAATCCCTGTTGTGTGATTACAGTTCACAGTGTTTACATATAAAATTTCAGGGTTACTTATTCCATAAGTTAAAATAAACAGGGGAAGGGGTGAGATCCTCTGAACAAGATGCACACATGTATACAGGGATATGTATGTGTATATGTATATGTATATGTATACGTATATGTAAAAAGTGAGTTGATATAAATTAAACCCAAACCTTCAGCTATCAGCTTCAGCCTCAGGAAAAGACAGAATAAGCTGTATGCCCAGAGGATTAGCTCATCTCTCTTCTGGCAAAGCAGAGCGGGAGAGAAGATGTTCTGCAGTCAAAACCCCCTTGGACTGGAATGGGATTTCAGGTTCCCTGGAGGCACATCTGAAACACAGCAAAGTAGCAGCTGCTTGTGCAGATCCCTCCCAGGGCAATATGGCCTAGGGGAACTGATAAAAAAAAGGTTGCAAATTTTTTAGGACTTAATATATTAGGGCCCTCACGGCAATTTCAGGCACTAGCCTAACAGCTCCCAGGAAATTCCTGAGTGTGAGGAGAAATAAGATAGAATTAGGCTGTGGGCTGTGGGACACGCCTGCAGAGGCACATGGCAGCACAAAGGAGCACATGGCAGCGCACAGAGGTTTGTCTCCACCGTACCCTGGGGGGAGGAGGTGTCACACAGCAGACCCCTATGGAGAGGAGGCTGCAGGGAGCTGACCCACGGGTGAACAGCGAGTGACCATCCCACAGAAGGACATTGAGAGAAGGTGTTGCTGATGTGGCAGCACGGGATGGGTCACTTAGTGAGAATTACCATATAAGGAAATACTGTGCCTTAGAAAAGTGTATAAAACCAGCTCATTTCTTTGAAAAAACGATTCAGATTCCCTGCCGGTCGGGGTCCGTGCCTCAATCACCGACACATGGGCACTGCTACTCTTGTCTGCTTGGCACCGTGTTGGTGACAAGGGCAGGCACAAGCCTGCACTCATTTCTGCAAAGCAGCAAGGTGTCACAACAAGTGGCTGCTGCAAGTCAGTTTTGGTGGAGAAAAGCACAGATTGCTGGCACCAAATGCATTTGAGACTGGACAAGTTGATTCTCCTGAATGTACAGTATACAGACAAAGAATTTTCATTCTTTGCAACCAAATTTTATTTGATATCATATAATCATAGAATGGCTTGGACTGGAAGGGACCTTAAAGATAATTTAATTCCAGCACTCCTACTGCTGGGCAGGGACACCTTCCACTACACCAGGTGGTTCAAAACACCATCCAATCTGGCCTTGAACACTTCAAGAGATGGTGCATCCACAACTTCTCTGGGTAACCTGTGCCAGTGCCTCACCAGCCTCACAGAAAAAAATTTGCTAATAGCTAATATGTTGCAAGATGGTTTGTTTTTAATTACTGAATTATTGTGTCTGCTTGAGTTTCTTGCCAGAATCACTCACATTATATTTTGAATTTGACTGCAGACAAAGTTTGATGCTCTGTCACAGTGTGGAACCCTGTGGGGTCTCCTGCTGTTGTTTTGGATACTGTGCATGATCCAGACCCTCCTTGTGCCAGGGATGCCAGCAAGCCAATTATCTGCAAAACTGTGCACTGGACATTTGCACTTTGGTGGCTGCTTGTACAGATTTTAATAACCTTGTAATCTCAGCCAAGACTGTGCTTGGCAGGACAAATAGAGTTTTGTCCTGTCTCTGGACTGTGCCTTGCCAGAAGTGCCTCTGCCAAGATGCAGCTCTAACAGGATTAGTCTGGAGCAGGTGACGAACCTAGGGAGTTGGTGTAATGAAAAAATATGGCTTTTTTTTTTTACTTGATGTGATTAGCAGATGAAATACGACTGGTTAACAGCACCAGATAAACATTCTGTAGCATTCTTTAAATAATATAATGGACCATTAGCAGTTCTAACAGGCGTTAGCTCAACCCAGCTTTGTCTGATACAAATACCAACAGCTGCTCTGTAGCAAGAGCCAGGTAGCAGAGATCACATCATATTTTTTCTGAAGAAAGCTTGTATCTCAGCCTTTCACTGTTACTAAAGCAAAGACATTTTGAACTGGGCCCCTGAAAACTCCATTAGAGTCAGCAGGATTTCCAACACTCTCTTCATCCAGAGCCCTAAATCAAAGCATCTTTTGTTAGAAATATGGTGGCAATGTATCTGTTTGGAAAATAATTATTCAGGAGGAAAGACTATGAAGTACACATTTAAAAATGGAGGCGGACTATCAGGAGAAGCTTCCCAAAAACCATACAATTGTAACACTGAAAGAAACTTCAAAACAGCTCCAGAGCCAAACTCATGCTTTGGAGCAGAACCAAGTATTTACATACGACCCATGAGACATGTCTAACCTATTCTTAAACGTCCAGTGAAGGCGATACAGAAACTCTCCTCAAAATTCCAGTGCCTTATAAGCCTGAAAACTGAAAAATGCTTCATGATATAGAACATAATTTTGCATTACTGCAAATCTAGCTATCCTCTTGTTTTCAATAGACAAGAAATACAGTTAAACACAATCCAATTTTTCTTTGGTATTTCAGGACCATTATTATATTCCCTCTGGCTTCCATCTTCTAAAGAAATCGATCATATGTTTGAGTCTTTCCTTAGAAGTCAGGGTATACAAAATGCATTGCTCTCTTTCTGTGGATCCTCTTTTCTCAAAGGAGAGAACTAAAGCTGGACACAGTATTTCAGCAACACCAAAATTTGCCAAATTTTATCAACTCCTTTTAAATATTAACTCCTACATCTTATCTGATCCTTCTGCCAATACATCTCGTGATGTTTTTCTTTTTGAGCAACAGATTACTAGTTTTGTTTCTTGTTAAGATGGTGATTCATTGTAATCCTAGATCCTTTTCTGCAGAGTAATCCCAGATCCTCTCTCTAAATATCCTCAAGCTTGTATTTGTGCATTTGATTTTTTCCTCCCTTAGTGTAGTACTCTACTTGTCTTTATTTCAGTTCATCTTATTGATTTCAGGCCATTTCTCCAATTTGTCAAGACCGTTTCAAATTCTAAACTTGTCCTCCACAGGGTTTGCAACCCCTCCCAGTTTGGTGTCATCAGCAAATTAGTATACATGCTATTCCATCTTTTAAACTGCTAATGGAATTATTGAACAGAACTGGCCCAAGATAGCCCCCCCATGGGAGCCTGTATAAAATGCTTGTCTGGTTTGATAGAGACTGTTGATAAGAATGTGAATAATTCTATGTTTTTTCAAGCAACATATCCGTTGTACAGTAATTTCAACGAGGCCGTCTCCCACTGTGCTGTGAATTGCTGGAGAACGTTATACAGAACAATGTCAAAAGCCCTACTGAAGTCATCACAGTGATTGTTCTCTTCTCCTGCAGGCTTGTAAAGAGAGGAAATCAGATAGGTTTGACATGACTTATTTTTCACAAACCCATGCTGTTTCTTATCACCTTGTTATTCTCTAGATGCCTATATAATACATGTAATAATGTGATCATGTAATAATTTGTTCCAGGATCTTTTTAGATATTGAAATTATGCTGACTTCTCCAAAATTTTCAAGTGCTTCCTTTATTCCCTTTCTAAAGACAGAAATCATGTCTGTTGTTTTCTGTCCTCTGGAATTTCTTCTGCACTCCACGTGTTCTCAAAGATACTCTTCAGATTATCACTGTTGGCTTCTTCTGGCTCAAATTCACCCTGACCCACAGTCTGTGGCTCTGCAGTGGCCCTCCAAGGCTGTCCATGGTCTTCCCCACCGCAGCCTCTGGTGCTGTGCCACAGCTCTTGCAGATGAGGGAGGCATCCCTGGCTTTCCTTCCTCTTGAGCTGCCCCTCTTCCACAGCTCTGGGACTCCCACAGCAAGTCCAGCCCTGTGCTACCTGTCAAGGGGTACAGGCCTTAAATTCTGAGAGAGAATTTTAACTTTTTAGCCTTTTAGTAAGGCTTCTTGGATAAAGTCTTACTACAGCCTATGATTTTATGACTCTATGATTCTATATATTCAGCCTAGTGTGCTAGGCAGAAGAGTATTTCAGCATGATATTAAAGCTTGAATTTGACTAATTATTATTCAAAATGCTTTTTCCTTGGCTCAGTTTTGTATCTCTCTCTCTCTTTTTTTTTTTTAAATTAATATTTATTAGTTTCTGGAAACAATTGCATTTGTGAGAACCACAGCCAAAAAAAGAAGAGAAAAGGCATTAATATATCAGCCTCCAATGTGTCATTTGTTGCATGTGCTCCTTCTGTTAAGTATTGCCTTTCTTTCACCTCCATCTGCCTTCTAATGAATTTGAAAGTAAAAAAACCCCAAAACCCTAAATAAAATACAAAAGAGAACAAAATCCAAACTTTTCTATTGCTTACTTTTTCAAAGTGCAAAAAAATGAAGATGATTTTCCTGGAAGAGCTGATAGAGCTTCTTGGGACAATTATATCAGTAGCATGGAGAAGTAGGTGTTCTACAGGAAACTGTCTCTGTTGAAAAGGGAAATTGACTGAAAAATCTAATGTGAGTTCTCTTTTCCCCTCCAGTCCTATTATTATTTGATCAGAAGAAGGAACATTCTGGTAAAATCAGAATTTGGTTAATTAGGTCCTACTTCAGCTAAGGAACTTATTTTCAGACATAAACATCTTCTTGCAGGGTTATTTCTGTTGTGAAATCCTGCTGTGGTCTTTCTCCTGCAATTGAGAGCTGACAAGCATCTGCACTTGCAGCGTGCCAGCCAGGCTGCTCTGTGCTTTGGACACGAGTGCTGGCATAGCAGAGAGAGGGGCACAGTGCTCACAGTGAGACTGTCCGTAACATCCACCAAAGGAAGAGGGAAAACATTCGAGAGGAAACTCAAATGACGTGTACCTTCCTCATATGTGGAGCTCAATACAGCCAAATCAACAACTTTCATATCGGCTCTGTAGTAGACGTGACATTTTCAAGGTTTAATGCCAAGGGCTTTTCCTCGGCGTTTCTGTTTTCATGCTGAGAACTGATCAGCATATTGATGCAAAGCACACACCTCCACTTTTCCTCTAGCTTTGCACTAAACGTTTGAAAGCTGGCAACCTGGAGTCATAGATGCAGAGAAACATTACTTCCAGGAAGGGTCTTTGCACTTGACAGCCTTGACTACAGATGTTTTTCTTTGGGAGCTTTTCATTACCTGATTTTATATACACCTACACATAGATCATAAGGTATTAACCAATTCCCCAGGGAGTCTGCACTTGGTGTAGTACATGAATGTAATGCCTTTAGCTTTGAACATAACTTTCACTATTGCAGCTGAGCATGGAGAGACCTCCAAGAAGTCACCATTCTTCCCCAACCAAGACCTCCAGCACATCTGCCACATAAAACTAAAAACAAACACACTCTCTTCCATGAGAAATACATGGAATTTTTCAAAGTTTGTTTTCATCTTGCACTGGGACAAAATAGAACAAAATATATTGATTATACTGATACCATCATTTGTGATTTAACACATCCTAAACGTCTTTATTTTGCTTTCACATAATATTTTTGAAAATCTTACTTCATCACCTCAAAACATTTCAGTGTGAGTGAGAGACTGGTTGTGCACATTTTCAACTTCCAAATACTCGCAACCTTCTTTTACCCACCTCAGATACCTCAAGAGCAGGCCATTACACCAGTATCTGGCTACCTCACACTTTTTAATAAATTCATTTTCACAGGTTCCATGTTTATTAAGGAATAGGTATTACTGCTGCTATACATACAGGGGAAGTAATAACTCAAGGATAGGGAAAACGAGTGTCTTTGAGGTCCAGTTGTAATGTTCTTTCTGACACATCCCATGTACATTTTTAGCTCCAAATATCAAGCCAGAGACTCAGATGACTGCAGACAACCTGCATCCTGCTCTTTCTCCACCTTTTTTGCCTACTGCAAACTCCCAACCTGATTCCTCAACAACACCTGTGAGGACAGCATAGCTCTGGCACAGAACTTAATTCTCTTCTCTGTCATTCTTGAATAGATATGCCTCACACCAAAACCAGGGACCTTGGAGCTGTACAAACCTGTGACACGTGTCAACAGTCATCAAAGGCTCACACAGCACCTGCAGGTCAGTAGGTCTGAGCTGTCAGCTCATCTGGCCCAGCTATGCCTTATTGTTACTGGCTGGGAAGTGAGGTGATGCTGCTGGAGGATGCATCAGCTCAGTCGTACTCAGCAACTCAGGGGTGAATTATCTTAGCGCAGAATTGCAAACCAGAGGTGTGCCACATAGAGAAATGGCCTGCAATCTTTCATTAGATATGGTAAAAATGCCACATTTTAGGCACAATCATCTAGGTGTTGTCCCACATTGTACATGTAGCTATGCACTGATTGCTTCTCAAACTAGAGCCTAAGTGGCACCATTTATGTAATTTATACTGATTGTGCAGTGATTTACCACTCTGCAGTAAATATTAGGTGGTGGTGGTGAACTCCAGGTCTCAAGTGTTTGTTTATCATGAAAATAGAAGAGTTTTCATCACTAAATTGCCAAAATTTATAGGTTAAGACTTGTGTCTGTGCCTTTCTTCTTCAGCAGCTACAGGAAAGATATTCAGAAAAGTTCCCCTGCTCTATACAAGCCTTACTTTTCTCCCTAGGAGAATGAATTTCTGTTTAACAGGTGGAAACATTTATAAAATCCCACAGTGAAGTAAAAATAACATCATTTCTGCCATTGACACTGAACCCCCCCACGGCTTTCACAGGAGGATTTGCCCTAAGGAAATACTGCTGCAGCAAGTATAATTACAGCAGGCTAATACATACTGGAGAGCCAAGTTATAGCAGCTTTATCACAGCCTGCCTTATACCACTAAATCAGTTTTACTACATGTTTTACTAAAGATTTTCCTTAGCAACTGAGAAGATTGTGACAGGGCTTCTATCAACTAATCTCACTCCTATGGACAATTCAATGGATTAATATTGATTGGGAGACTGATATCCTGGGAGATTTAAATGTATTCTTTATTATTGGCCAGGCTTCTCTTCTTTTTCTGCCCATTTTTTGTAAGATTTGAAACAGTCCTTCCATCTCATTATGCATTTGCCTACTCTCATCATGTTTACTGACACCATGTTGTCCTGTGCAGATGCTGGAAGTGGATGGTACTCCTTTGCTGCGAGTTTTTTCCTCTTTTAGATTTATCTTTTCCTAGTTATATCTGGGATACTGCAGGGTTGTTCACGACCTCCCCCTGTCCAAGCCCTTGGTAATACCTGGGGCTCAATTTCCATCTTTGTCCTCCCAAGTACACAGTGGGGTCTTAAAATGGCAACTTGCACCTGCTCTTCACGAAATGCTCTTCCAGTTCCTGGCATCTTCATTTTAACAAGATCCTGCAAGGATGAGCCACCTCTCCTCACCTGCTTAAAGCAAAACCCTACATACTCCACAACAAAGTGGAACTGCAGTTTCTGTCAAGGCTACTGCATTTTATTTATAATCATTTTGAGCAACAGAATGTAAATCCCTTCCTAGGGGAAGGTGGCCAGAGCCATGTTCCATGTGCACATAGGTGCATGTGTGTATGTGTGTATGTGTGTGTATGTGTGTGTATGTGTGTGTATGTGTGTATGTGTGTATAGCTTTGGCTGTGTTCCCTCCCTGCTCCCCTCAGCTTCCTAGCAATGCCAGGGCACCTTCCCTGTCCATGAGAACATGTGGCAGAAGCCCTGTCCTTTCCTCGTGCCATGAAGGAGTCCAGACAGACTTTTGGTATTAATTCCTTTCACATTGTCCTGTCCCAGTTTTACTGGATGGTGTACTGTTTGACTGAGGCCATGTGTATGCATTGTAAGAGGTTTAGCCAAAGGTTTTCCATGGTCAGGAACTGCATGAGGTGGGTTTCAGCTGAGCTGTCAGCTTTTAGGGGCTGTTTTGTTTCAGGAAAAGACAGCATCTTTCATGTACCCCAGCTGTACATTTGAGAGTCTGCTGCTGTCCTGCAACTGCCCCTGGTGCCTGCAGGGCTGGGGACAGCTCACAGAGCAGTTTAAGAGGGAGGCTGAAGGCAAGTGTCCTGAGCTCCCAGAGGTTCCTGCCCTGCACCTTGCTCCTGCTTGCTGCTATAGGTACAAAGCTTTTTTAAAGTAGACACATCGACACCTAATGCCAAGTTGATGCAGTAATCAGAATCTGTGTTTTCCTAATCAAAGTAGGAATAAAATAGTAATCACCTGTCTGTTACTCTGTTAGGCACAGATGGAACTCCAGGAGACAGTTACCTTCCAGCAGCACCCAGCTGGTCCTTGGCAGAGAGTGCCAAAGAGTACTTCTGAAATCCCAAATTACAGTCCTCTAGGGCAGTGAGAGGAGATTGGAAAAAAGTGCAGTATTGCTGAAGATTACAAGAGAGAGTGAAGAAGTGCTGGCTGCTATTGAATAACCCCTTGGGAACTCCTACCTTTTCCCATATCTTGCTTTGTTTGGTGCATTGAGGGGTATTTGTGTAGTAAGGCTGGTTTGGGTGGCAACTTGTGCTGGGATCCTTTACCTTTCTCTGACATTCAACAAGGTACAGTAGATTATAAAATGAGGCCTCCTGTCTTTATTGTCTTCCTACTAATTATAATGATCTGTGTAAAAGCACTGCCCAGTCAGAGATCAGGGTTCAATTGTGCTAAAGCTTTGCAAAAAGATTTTTAAAATACCTTTTCCTTCCAGTGGAGAGAGTTTTTTTTAACTCCAGGTGCAATAGTTCCTTATGATACAGATGACCAAAGAAGGACTGGCTGTCTCGGAAAAGGAAAAGAAGTACCAGGGTCCCTAATAATGTAGTTAATGGGCCAAAGTGAATGACCACTTTATAGCTGGATTTTTTTTTCAGGAGTCTTCTTCCAATTTGAAATCAGTGAGTGAATCCACTTTAACAAAAAACAGAATGGCTGTTCCTGGTGGAGATCAAGAGCTCAACTTGCCCAGTATCCTGTCTCAGTTACATGTGAATGCCAGAGAATGTGGGGACAGGAGAGGAGAATTTGACACCTTGAGTAATCTCCTCATAGTTGTTGTTACACAACTATTTTCAGCTTAGAGAGTTTTCTGAACCTGATGTGTTTTCTGTATTGCGTGATCCAAAGTGGACCTCTCCTCCACATGTGTTTGTCCAGCCTCTCCCTAACCCTACAAAAAACCCCTTTGCACTTACAGCTTCCACTGGCAGGAAGTGTCCCAAGCCTACCATCAGAACTTTTCCTGGGTTTTTTTTGCACGAAGTTCCTGTTAGCTGTATTTGTAGGCTCCTACTTCTTGTACTGGAAGAAGCAATTGCTCCTTCTTCACTTTCTTTTTGCCATCGTGATTTTATACATCCAGATTATTTCCTCTTACTCCTATTTTATCTTTTCAGAGGGATGATCTTTACCTGCTTGTTCTTTCAGACAAAATTATGGGAGATTTCCCCAGATTTGATCCTCCATTATAATCTTTTCTGAACCTCCCTCCACACCAGAGGATCAAGAGATGCAATAATACATTATTTTAATATCTTCCCCTGGGCACTGATGATGTAAACTGCTCTTCGTAAACTGCTGATCTTGTTGTCATGACCTTAAGATAGACAAAAGATGGCTGGTCAGACTAGGAAACAGCTAGGATGCTTAATTAAAGACAGTAAATCTAAGGTTTTAATGGTAGCTGAAGTAAATGATGAAGTTTTACCAACTCTTCTCTCCAAACTTTAACCTCATTTTTCATTTGAATTTACAAGTTGAATTATCATTGAATATAATTATTGTCTATAATGCTTTATTAAACAATGCAGGCAGGTTTATCCCAATGGGATAATCTGCTTGGTAAGAAAAATTGAGCCGATTAAAAGATGCCCAGTTTATCCTTATTACAAAGCTCTTTCAGTATAATAAAGTGCAGCCATGTCACATCTCCTGGCTATTTGCAACACCCATCATTATCCTTATTACGCCTCTTCATAATTTGTCTCAAGCATTTACTGACATTTATTAATGTATGTGTTCTGATTGCAAAGCGTCCATCTCAGGTTTTACAGCCAGCACAGGCTCAAGCAGGGTATCTAAACCCATCCCCCAGGCATCTGACCTATACCTATATGTCAGGGAAAAGGCATCTACCATCTGACGTTTCGACAATCCCAGGGCTCAAAGCACCTTTCTGCTCCAGGTATACTTCCACACATGCCAGTAAAATGCTCCTGGCATGGGCATAACTTCATACTGATAAAAAAACCAGCTTGGATATTTTTGCACATATGATTTTCTCTGGTCCTTCAGGTTGATATAAGTTAGTCTAAAACTGCTTCAGATCACTTTTGCCAATTAACTGAGCCTCTGCTGGAGTGTGAGTGGATATCCATGGTACGCTTATGTTACCAGAGTCTGAAAAGCATACCACTGTGTCTTAGGGGTCCTGAACATGCATTTATCTGATTATGTCTCATTTCAGGTACTATCTTTTTCCCTGCTTCAAGTTTGTTCATAGTTAGATTTTTTAAAGTTATTATTTATTTCGAGGTATAACTGGAGCTTTTCTTGCCAAGTCATCTCCCTTGTGACAATCCCTGAGCTGGTTACTTTAGTGTAATCAGCAGGTTTTGTTCCTCGCTTTAGAAGACCTGCTCCTTTTTCATTTCAAGCCTGTCCCTTCTCCCTCCACTGTAGTATTTCTTTCCTTCTGTGTTTATTAATTGGCTTCATAGTTGGACCACACAGTGCAATTATGAGGCACATTATCCAACAGAAAGGCTGCAATCAGAATGTACAAGGGAATGGAGAGTTCCTTCTGATTCTTCACTAGTTCCAGAAAAAGCTATACTCAAACCCAGGAGGGCAGAGTATTAGAAAATTATATTTTAATTTTTCTAAGAGTTGTCTCGTTCCTCGCAGTGCGCACACACACGTGAACATATTCAGACAAGAGGGCAACTGGATCAAAAGTGGTATAAATGAAAAATAAGAATTCTCAAAAGCTAGTAAGAAAAGGAAAACCAAACATGGATCAATCAGTGGCCAGCTAAAGAAAGGACACAGGAGAGTCGTTTTCTAAACATAGTAGGAGTAAAAGGAACAATGATCTTTGTTTATTATTAAACGAATTTGAAATAAATTTCTGTTCAGTAAGGATGTAGTAGGACTCAGGTCCCACTCTGTTTGGCTTAACTGTTTCATCAGTGATCTAGAAATAAATATGTCCTCATTGCTAAAAATTATTCAGATGATAGAAATATAAAATCTAGATACATAACCAAAAAAAGCCAGAAAAGGACAGTAGTTAGAGATCTGAATTGCTTACAAAGGAGAACAAGAATACCCTCTATGTAATTTGCTATGGACAAGTAGAAGTAGTGTTTCAGCATGAAAAGAATGTAGGAGTGTGAGATTTATATGGGGAAGTCACAGGTTCTGAAAAATGGGTCGTGATTGTTAGCAAGTTGAGTGCAGGCCACGTCCTTAGGTGTGGTACCAATACACACTTTGGGTGCAGAAAGGAAGGCATACCAAGCAGAACTTGAAAAAATATATCTGACAGTAATTCAATTTCTTCTAGGCATCTTTACTTCAATAGAAACACTGAGAAATTGGACATAACTCAGAGAAGAGAGCCCCGAGAATGATTAAAGAATTGAAAGATACGCCTTGTAGCAAGCCACTCAAAATGTCAATATATTTTGGATATCAAAGGGAAGGTTAAGGAAAAGTCTGGTTTTGGTTCAGAAGTACCTACAAAAGGAAGAAAATGTTGCTAATGGAGGATCTTCAGAGTTAGTATAAGAAAATGGGGCTGAAATTTGAAGTAAAAGAAATTCACAAGAGAAATAAATTGGAAAATTTAGCAGGCAAGATAATTAGATCTGGTATAACACACAGAGGTGCTAGAGCAGCACTAGGTGTGTCTTTCTAAAAAGTTGGATCTTTAACCAACTGATACCAGATGGAGAGAAACAAGAAACATGTTCTTGGAAGTTCTCTTTCTACTGTAGCAAGTCTGACTAGAGGGTCAAAATAATTTTTGATGGCTTTTGAACATCAGTAGAAGAGTTGTGAATTACTGAAATATATATATTACACATTATTTATGAAAAGGTTACATTTTTAGAATTTGATAGCAACTTTCTAAAATTCTCAAAAACAGTGGGCATTTTATTTTTGCAATATTTCCACCAGAATACCCCAAATTTCTCATTCACTTATTTTTTCATTAAACTCTAGAATCTCAATTATTAGCTCCTTATTTTTACCATTTCTTCTTCCCTTCTTATTTTAATATCCAATAAATTCTCTCAGGGAGAAGAGAGGTGAATTAATACTGACACCACAAATCATTGTGTAAAAAAATAAAAAAGTCTCTAATTAAAACATATTTTATCTGTGGAGTTTTCTTTTTTTTTCATTTTGAATGTAAATCATTATCCAGTATGTCTACCAATTGCTCATCTGATGAGTCTTGACCTGGAACTTTGATGATAGTATTAAGGGATTTAATGAAACCACAAAATTGGTTCCAGGAATTAGCCATTACACAGAGGGGGGAAAATGCAGATAGCAGTGCAAGACTTTGTAGTTCTCCATGTTACACTGCAGGAAAGTAATCTGGTTTTAGAATGACAGCTCAGACATAGGATAATTGTACTCTTTAATACACAGAAATGCAGTGCATCTTGCCTGGAAAGAGAAGATTTCATAACAGTTTAGTCATAGCTATTTTCAGTGACTCAGGGAGTGCAATGACATCCCTAAAACTCCTGCAAACTTGGAATCCGCCGTGGGGTTGCTGATGAGCTGAGCTATGGAGACTTGTACCTCACTGTTACCTGTTTGCCTTGATATGCCATGGAAATTCCTCCAGACTGTAAGAACACTGATATTCATGCTGTGAGAAGAATGACCCAGGTAATTATATGTGGGCTGTGCTTGACATCAATCTGATAGCTGTTTGGGACTTATTAGTTAAAGAATTAAATGTTGACAGTATAATTAACACTGGCAAAGCATGGGAAATAGGCTCAGTCAAACACAAATAATCTTCTCTTTGATAAATTTGCAAGTTTAGTCATTAAAGATACCACCTACCTGTAATCCATCCAGACTCAAGAAAAGACACCATACGGTGAAAAATATGGAGTGCAATATCAGCAAAATACATCTTAGAATGGGTTCAAAGTTGTCTAGCTATCCAATTTTAAACAATTTTCAGAAGGGAATCACTGGCAAATATTCTTCAAGCTTTGCCTGTAGACTGAATACTACCAAAAGTTTTGCAAAGATCTGAAAATAATCCAGAGTTCATTCCTGACAGAAACTTTGGATGATCCTGCTAAAGTGGCAAATATTGAAGAAGGCTAAACAGTCTTTTGAGAATGAATCTGAATAACTCAATAGGTAGGCCCATTCATAAAGCAAATATTTTCATACACCTAATACATCCTAATATACAGGAACAGAAACTTTAGCCCATACCAAGAAAATGGGTATTTATTGGGCAAATCATGGACTCCTGAAAACCCTTAGGGATTAGAAAGAGTGAAAAGGTGGAAGGAGGCTACTGTGAAGAAAAATGGTAATCTTCTCTGTAGTAAGAGAGGACACTGAGCAGAAGAGATACTTTTACAGCAGGAACAAGTGAGCCTGGTAAGGAGCTGTTCCACTTATATAGCAACATGTTTTGGAACAATGTTGAAAGTTGTTGCATAAAAGATTCCCAGTAATGACTTAGAAGGGGAGAAATGCTTCTCAATAAAGGGGTTTTCAGTATTTTAGAGTCTAGTTACTGCGTTGAGCTTTGTGTCACGGTTCCTGTTGCTTGACCTAATTCTTCAAAAGGTCTCTCTGTGTTGTATATCAAAAGGGAGATTGAGAAGCAAATTAGCTGCAAAGTGTACATCCCTTATTACGAAAAAATACTGGGGACTACATCTTCAGCCATTCTGGGAAAGTCATGCCGGGAGCCAAGGCAGACAAATTTAAAAGGGGAACGAGACAGATTCTTAATGATGAGTGTGCTTGGCCATCGCTAAAAATTCACAGTGGTGGTTTTCCCTCTCTCTTTGTATTCACAGCAGGTCTCAAAGGCATTTAGGAAAATCATGATATTAAAAATGAGCTATTTGGCTTACTGTAAAATGCAGAGGGGACACAGCCTTCAGCCTGGTCATACAGGAGGCCACTCTCTAACAATGTAATGCTCACTCTGGCCTCAAATTCGGTACAGTACTGCCACCGATTTAAGCTGTTTGAAAAAGGAGTGATCTGGATGCAGTATCAGGGAAACTGTGTTTTCTGTGATGGGCTAATGAGGATATAAAATTCTCCTGATCATTCCCTTGAGTTGTCAGACTGTTATGTCTAGCAGTTATTTTTGAACTCTTGCTAATAGACAAGAAAAGATATAGGGGATTAATCAGAGGAAATTCAGGAGGCTCTTATTATTTCCTCTTCTCTTTATTCCCATAGCAATGACAAAGATGAAGCATCCTCTACAAAAATGCCAGAACTGCTAAATCAGGACTCATGTGAACACATTTTTGCTTAGTGCCGCCCTTGTGATTCTCCTGCTGTTTACGTGACTTCTATAATTGAAGTGATATTGTTGAAATCATATCTAGCACAAGAGCTTCATGTTTATTCTTTCTCCCCAAGACTTCGGTCTCAGCCTTCTCTGATAAAGGATGTGAAGCAGTACATTCCCTTCCAGCTATGCAAACACTCATTCTTCCACACATGCCCAGACACAGCTGTTCACACCATCCCTGAGGCCCTGGTCTGTCTTCATTTGTTTGCATCATTAAAAGAAGAGGCAGAAGCAGTGCCCATATCAATGGGAGGAGTTATGCAAATACAGGGCATCAAATTACACAGAATATTTTACAGCAAACCAGAAAGAGCTAATAGAGACTTTATAACTTCTCCCATGCTCTTTCTCCTCCATCTGGATCTCTGGCAATCTCTGACTGGTTAAAGGGAACATTCTCAGCTCTGTAGGATCTCTGCCACCAAGGTATTAATGTGTTCAGTTCATTTATTCTAGAGTAGGACTTCATAGGTCGCCTAAGTTCAAAACTGAACTTGTGAAACACCTTCCTCAAATACTGTCTCCATATTTCCACATACTATTTCTGCCCTTTCTCCCACTTAGTGAAGCATGTGGGAATGCACTGGTAGCATTACTCAACCTTCCCATCCACCCAACATTTTGCCAATTTTTACATGAAGGAAAATTTTAAAGTCTTACTCATGGTCACACAGCATGTCCACATCAGGTTCAGTCAGGAACTCATGACTCCTCAAAATGTCAAGCATGACAGTCACAGTCTACCATACACTATTTTCTATTCCTGCTTTCCCACCCAAGTATTGCACAGAGCTCTGCTGGTGAGAAGTTTTGGTTTGAAATTTAAATGAACTTCAGCACCAGTGTGTCCTGATGCATTCTTGTCATCTTCTTTTTTGTGTTTTATTTTGACTCTGGGAGTTTTACTCTGGTGTGAGGTGACACAGGTTTGCTGGGCTAGTATAAACATAAACATGATAGGAAGAAGTGAAGGTTCTTATTGAGTCCAAATGCCCTCAGTTTCCATTGAAATCAGGGATTCTCAGCATCTAACAAGAGTGGGTACTATATTTCCACACTACATGCCATAGACTATTATCCAAAATGTCAATCTTGGGGCAGCAGTGAATGATACTTAGCTCAGAATTTGTATTTCATGCAGCACTAAAGCCACATTTCAGTTTACTAGATAACAGAGAAATGTAAACATATAAAAATTCATACTTTCTGACATAAATAGATGTATGTAAAAAGACTATAGGGAGGAGATTTTTACTATAGTTTTGTTTTGTTTGTGTATTATTTAATACACAATCTCTTTTGTTTCATTTGTGTCACGCTTGCTTTTTTGTTTGAATGACATCTTATTAAAGTGGTGCAGAAATAAGAACTGCAGAGAATATTTAACAGACCTGATAATTGAAGTTACAGTGCTGGAATTAATAACCAGATTAAAAAAAATATATATAGTGCTTTATCAGGACCAAAAATTGCATTACCCAGGACCAAACCATTTTCCTTCCCAGAACCCCTCTCAGATGGCTGTGTCACTCTGAGCTGATTTTACCTGGCACATCAATTTCCATTTTGGTGAAAAGAAGTTTAGTTGTTGGGCCTTGGATCCATCAGACCACTGAAAATTAATGCTATTTTGAAAAAATCCACCCAAATATGTCTGGTCTGTAACACGGCAGGAAAGGAAAAATTAACTGTTGTAAAAATACTTTTCCATTAACCTCAATAAAAGAAATGCAACAGTATCTTGAACACTTCTTGTGTATTAAATAGGTAATAAATGAGCACTGAGCGGTGCTTATCACCAGGAGAGCAAAGTACTTGCAAGGAAAAACCAGAAAAAGAGATTTTTCCTGATCTTTCCCCATAAGCCTACCACTCACCAGTGCTCTGTGCTTGTGATGGGGATGCTTTTGTGCTTTTGTAAATGTTGTATGTCAGATGACATATGTGAGTCCTGACCAGCTGTCTACAGTATTTGGCAAAGGAGTCAGAGGGGAAGTTAGTAACCAGAAAACCAGGACAGATTTCATCTTGGGTAATTTCTCTACATTTAGTAGGACCTTCAGGAAATGAATTTGCTCTTCTTCGCTTCCTGTTCTAAAATAACAAGCTACCTTTAAAAATTGTAGGTGTGGATCTGGATTGTGTTCCCCCAGAAAAAGATTACTTTCCAACAACAGGTCCCTTGTATAAAGACATCCCTTAATTGAATGTATTTCCCATTTGCCATTAGTATTTCCCATTTGTTACTGCTCTGGCAGCCAGGCTGTGGTGCATCCAGGATCGATCAGTGATGTGCCTGCCTAGTCCTGGGGTTTTGCTCGGCATGGAGCAGCAGTCTGCCTAGTCCCCCTGCATTTACACCTTCACTGAGCAAAGGTGACACTGAATGCAGGAATAAATACAGAAAACTCACTCTATGAGGAAGGGTCATATTAGATCCATATTAGGCCTGGCTTTTGACAGGAAGGGATCATGAAAAATGGCATGAGAAATAATGAAAGAATGACAGAGAAGGAAAGGGAAGTGAGTGGGGACTCAGGAGTGGGAAAAGGGTAAGAAAAATAGTGAAGCTGAAGTAATTTGGAGATGTGAGACTGAGGGCTTGAACTCAAGTCTAGTCAAAATTACACCATGTTTTTTGAATGGCCATTGATTTCCTTTCTGCTCACTGTGGTGATTTTGCAAGTACTGTTACTACCTTGTCCAACTGTAAAGAGCTGAAATGAAACCCTTAAAAGAATACGTTTACAAT
Source organism: Corvus brachyrhynchos (assembly GCF_000691975.1). Lineage (NCBI taxonomy): Eukaryota > Metazoa > Chordata > Aves > Passeriformes > Corvidae > Corvus > Corvus brachyrhynchos. Next base: position 1,058,537 of record NW_008239080.1, on the reverse strand, counting down.
GTAATATCTAAGGCATTTTGGGAGCTTTTAAATTGAAGAGTGCCACATTAAAACTAGGTTATTAGCAATAATTACATGTTAAAATCTTGCAAACCTCTGGTTTCTTCATTCTCATCACCAGAGCTTTTTATATCACAAGGTTTTTATTCATTTAATTGTAGCCTTACACTAAGCTTGTTCTGCATTTTATCTAGCTTTGCTTTCTGGAACAATAGCTTATCCTTTTAACTATGTGGCTTTCATATCCCACTGTAGCATGAGAGAAAGATGAAGATGCTGAGTTGATTCACAATAATTATATTGTTCCATTGTAAAGAATCACAAAGCACTCCCCTTGAGTTTCTTAGCAAAGATCTACATGTAATTAAGCATTAGTAAGACCTATTAAAACAGTCAACCTGAAAGATGGTATGCCCACAAAAATACCTATCTTTGACCTCCACTTTGATCATTATTATATTAGATGCTTTCTGTGCAAATTAATTAAATTTTCTTTCTAAAATATTGTCCTCCTTTAAGCTTTCCATGATCAGCTAGAACTGTGACTTTCCAGTCAAATTCTTTTTAGCCTTTTCCCTCTGCAGCTCACTGCAATTCAAAACTACCTCTTCATTTACCCATTTTCACCAGGCTCTGAAATTTGGTCTATATTCAACATCTCCCCTTGGAGATATCTAATCATGGGCTTAACTGAGAAAAACCAAAACTCCTCCTCCCTGTCAAATTCTCAATCTCTCATTATCTACAACTGCTGCCACTGCCACTGTTCCTGTATTGCTTTGGACACTGTAGGCTTTACTTTTCTCCTTTCCCCAAACAGGCAGACCACATTCAAATGCAGCAGAAACTCCTTCTGAAGCATACCACCATTGATGCTTTGCACATTGCCATTCAGACTCTCCTCACTTCCTATAACAGCAAAACCTACAGTAACACATTTGGTTCCCTTGCCCACATTACTTTCAAAAGGTAAGACAAAAGCCAGTGTGTTTCTGAGGCAGCAGCCCAGCTCGCCCACCCTGCTGGAAGTCTTCACAAGTTCCCCTCTCCTGCTGCTGAACTTGAGATGTTACACTGAAGCTTTGCACAGTTTTACCTTGTCCTACTTTAATTTTGTCTTAGAACATGTCACCCTTATGGCTTTCATTATCATGCTACCCGTGCTGAAGGTTCCCTTCTCTGTCTCACTCACAAAAGACTATCTTTGCACATCTCTCCTTGTACATGCTGTGCTCACCCCGTGATGAGACCACGATCCTGCTTAAAATCCTCCTCAAGACATCACTGCCTTCTGTACCTGCATGTGTGGCCTCCAAGAAATTAGTCATCCATTGATAGCTAATACATACTGAAGCTGATAACCTTGGGGTTTCCTTGTATTATACTTACAGGTTCAGACTTAGTGGCTTTGGAAGCACATATACGCTTATGTGCTTTATGTAACCACAGCATTGTGATTATTCAGCTCATCACTGGGCTCATCTTCCATCTGGTTCTTGTTTTGGATTCCATTTTAAAATTTTGGGACCCAGACAATGTCTTCACATGTATCTGTAGTCTTTCCAATTCTAGGGGACCTTGTTCCCAGTTGAAGTAAGACTTTGGATGCCATCACATCTCAAGTTATATTAAGAAACAACAGTAACAGTGATTACGTTCCAGAGTAAGAAAATAAATAAAAATGGTAAGTAGCAAACAGGACAGAAGTCTGAAATGTGTTTCTGTATAAACAGAAATAAAGCCAATTTCTAGTTTTCTTATTAGTAGTTAGTAAAAATACTCCAGGATAGGCGATATCCCACAGCTGTATTCTTAGCAGTGGTCAAAGTACCCAGAACAAAGAGACAGACACATGACTGTACAGTGGTCATAAGGCTAAGCATATTTCAGTAGTGAATTTCCAAGTGAATTTTTCCAGTTGTGATCATCTCTTCATACGTGTCAAGATACTTCAAATAATGTTAGGAAGCTGAACTTTAGGAGACCAAATGATACTGAAACTATCTTGTGCTTAAGGGTACAGCATTTTAATGTGTTTTTAAAAAACAAAACTGCTCTGACTAGGTTCTGTGTAGATCTGTTCATAGGATTAGAAAATTTCCATATAGAGAAACATGCAGCCCTGAGCGGAGCTTGGTGTCCCCTGAGAGGGCATGAGTTCTGAGCCAGTGGGATATTCTGTGGCACTGAGGGAGCACAGCCTCAGGCAAAGAACATCTCTTGCAGCTTTGTCTGCTGGATATTTAAGGGACTAAAACTGCTCTAAAAATAGTGCAATTGGGATCTAAAACTGTCGTTTTGGCCTAGGCTGTAGCACCGCTGTAGCAGGTTGGAAGGGTAGCCTACAGTCATGCTGCCATAACCAGATGGGCAGACACGTGGTGATACAGGAAAGCCCATGCTGGCACAACAGTCAAATGCCAGTGACTGTTTTAAAAGGCAGCAGATAAACAAATGTGTTGCTGATTGTGAGATACAAGTCTGCTTTTCTTTCAGGGGAGGTAGTGATGTTTGATGGGTTTAGGTTCTGAAGGCTCTGCTTGCTGCTAGAAGCTGAGGTAGAAGTCACATGCATCTTCACATATGGTCTCCTGAACTGAGAGCTTGTCTGTCCTTAAGTTGAAGTATTAGATTTACACCTGAAAAGGGTATTTAATCCTGCTTTTCAAGATACTGTGAAAGGAAACAAAAGGTTTCAGGTGGACTTCTGGCAAGTGAGACTCCCTTTAAATGGCACCAACATCAGAATTTAGTTTTGCCTTTTTACAGAGCTGTTGTTGTCACTGGATGAACAGTTGTGAGCATTTTCCCAGACATATTATGCCTTATTAGAATATAAAATATGCTGAGTTGGAAGAGACCCATCAGGACCATCCAGTCCAGCTCCTGGCCCTGCACAGGACAGCCCCAAGAATCACACCATATACCTGAGGGTATTGTCCAAATGCTTCTCAAACTCTGTCAGGCTGGTGCTGTGACCACTGCCCTGGGGAGCCTGTTCCAGTGCCCAAACACCCTCTGGGTGAAGAACCTTTTACTAAAATCCAACCTAAACCTTCCCTGACACAGCTTCAGGCCATTCCCTTGGATCCTGTCACTGGTCACCACAGAGAAGAGATCAGTGTCTGCCCTTCCTCTTCCCCTCATGAGGAAGTTGTAACTGCAGTGAGGTCTCTCCTCAGTCTCTTCTTCTCCAGGCTGAACAAGACAAGGTAACCTCAGTCGCTCCTCACACGGCTTCGCCTCAAGGCCCTTCACCATCCTCATTGCCCTCCTTTGGATGCTCTCTAACAGCTTAATGTCTTTTTCACATTGTGATGCCCAAAACTACACACTCAAGGTGAGGCCGCCCCAGTGCAGAGCTGAGTGCAGAGTATCCTTAAGACTAATCCTTGTGCTTTTTCTTCCAGTGAGTTTACATGTAAATGGTAAAGTAAACAGGGATTTCCAGCCACTGCCTGTGACTAAGCAAAGCACAGTTTATAGGGAAATGTCTCTTTTATTACGGAAACTTGTGGTTTCCAATGTAGTTGAGAAAAATTAGCTGGACAAGCTTGAAAGTAAGTTCTTTTTCGAGTGGTGAAGGGTGAGAGGATTCAGGGAGCCCTGAAAGAACTTGACTACCAAACAGCTTTGGAGAGGGTTTAGTGAGGCAAGAAAACTCTGGAGGTGTTAGGAAAATGAGCTTATATTTGTTCTTCCTGTCCACAAAATGAACTCCTAAACCTCCCCAATCTCTCTAGAGTGCAGATGCTTGTGAGCTTTCTGTTTTAACTATAGCCCAGTGATAATTGCTGATGGTAGTTGCGCAGCTTGTTAAGGTTTGACCTTTTCTTGCAGATAAAAGTGGTAACCAATGTAATTTTAAAATCCTATGGTCATTTACTTTAATGGCACAATATACACCCAAAAATCACATCCTAACTAACCAAATATCAATAGAATGCAATTATTTAGGACAACTAAAATTATATGTTGAAGGTAGTCCAGAGTAAGTCTTCTTTATAAAAAAAAAAAATCGTCTTGGTGGGCTTTGTTCTGAAATGTAATTTGTTCAATTGTGTCCTATCAATTGTTATTATAGGCAAAATTATTAGCCTAAGGACAATAACCATTTTACGAGACTGTGCATACTGGATGGAAATTTATTGGTCAATAATAAGGAGAGGAAAGAAGCAACTGTTTTATAATGTTACTTTTAAAAACCCCCTTACTCAATATCTGCTGACATTGTATTATATCCCATAAATGTATTGCATAAATTTGTAATAAAAGCAAAATTTAAAGAAGATAGTGAATTGCTGGTGCCTAGGTTAAAAAGTAGCTTTCTTTGACATCATCAGAAAAAGTAGTAGTCATGCCAGTATCCCCTTTTTTACAGACGTATGGGATAGAATTCACTTTTAAATGATGGCAACTCTGGTGACTCAGCTGGAATGCAGTAGTGGCATCCCTGTGGATGCAGAGAATGAAGAGAAGCACAGAGCCCAGTGAGTGAATCAGGCTCTGACTAAGAGCTCCACCTGGGCCACCTCCTCCCTCTGGACCAATGTGGGCAAAGGCACTTGTTTCCACACACAAGTCTTGCCTAGCAGTTCACATCCTCCTCTTCTGAGGGCTATTCACATGCCCTTTATTCCATGGAAGTTCCTACACTTCATTGACACAGGTAAGATCATGCTACTTATGCCTGGTTGTGATATGATACATACTGGAAGAGGCCCCAGCTGAAACCTCTCTCTATTTTGCAAAAATAGCAAATGTGCTTGCCTTCTCTAGACTGAGATTCTCACAGCCTAACTAGCAACATAGGACACACATCTCCCCAAAGAAATCCCCTTGCTCCTCGTGTCAGAGGCTATTTCATCACAGCTGTGGAAGGATTACAGGCTCAGCTGATTAAAAACCTGTCCCACAAGTCCAAACTACTTGAAGAGCTCCCTGTCCTTGCTGCACAGCAGGACTAGTAACCAACCTCGAGAGGAGTGCAGGAGGTGCTCACAGGCCTCCTGCATGTTTCCCAGGAGTTGTACAGAAGGAAACTCCATGTTTTACTCCTGTGCAGGTGTAGATATAATTCAGATAGGAAAATTTCTCTCCAGAGATACCCTTGTTCCAACATAGATAATTTAGCTGCATGTTGACTAATCCTGCTGCTGTTGGCTCAGTGAAAGCCCAGCTGAACCTGGAAGAAAGATGATGCCTTCTCTTTTCTGCTCCTGGTGGACAATTCTAAAATACCCTGTCCAGTATTTAGTTCTGCTACTTGTTTGTTTGTTTGTTTGTTTTTGGATTTTGCAGCTGAATTGTGCAGATTAACCCTGCAAAATGTGTGGGATTACTCTGAGATCCATAAACAGGGTGTCTGGCTTGGTTGAGATGTTTTGCTTACCCCACATACTCTCCTTAGAGAAAGCAGCAGAAAGTAATGAAGAGGTGTGTGGGTTTGGATCTCTTTGTGTGATTCATGTATAATGGGAAGAAAAGGGGCAAAGAACAAGCCTGTGGAAGCTGTCAAGGTTGCTAAATTGTGCAGTGGCCAAGGCAATGTGGGGCTGCCCATTTGCAGAGCTGCTGCATGCACCCTGCCCAAATCTGTGTTGGGTGGAGGGAACAGGCATGTCATCCTGCATCCCAACCATGACAATGGGTAAATTGTTTACCCATGTGCCTCCCAATCCGTTTTTTATTATTTCTTTGGGACTGTGAATATTTCTGATCCTGCCTTTGTGTGATGCCTTAATTTGTATTGGGCTCTCTCCTTTTAGCTGTCCCTGGACATATTATATTTTTAATACGTATCATAAGGACAGAAAGGGGGGGCGGGGGGGGCTTACACATAATAGGAGAAAAAACAGCAGACAGTAAATACTAAAAGTAAAGCAGAAGGCTGCCCATCATTCTTTCTATGTATTTCATTTTAGACTAGGAATTGTAATTTATAATAAAGAAGTAAAGTTTTATGAATTCTGGTGGTTTTGTTTCACTACCTATTCAAACTTTTGAAATGGGGTTAGTAAAAAGAGAAACAGAGAAGACAATAATCTATACAAGTGCTAGAAATGGGAGCACAGGGGAGCAGTTTGAAGCTCTGCTTCCAGCTGTGCAAAAATGTGGTTTCTGCTACTGCTTTAAATTGGTCCTGGTTGTAGGGCTCAATTCACAGACCAGACCTGGATGCCAATCCTGGTTTTCTAAACAATTTAACTCTGTGTTTCCTCTGCTCTTTTCATCTTTCTACTATCATAAGTAAGCCTTGCTGTCTCCTGTTGTCCTCCCCTCCCATCCATCTAGGACCATCGGTCCTTCTGCCCAAAACTGTTTTGTCAGTGCTTCCAGGTCTTCCAAATTTCTTTGGAAAATCCCTTTCTCAATTTTCCCAAACACCTGTCTTAGCAACAGCTCTCGTCCCTCGTGTCTCCTTCACTCTTACCTCATAATCACCATTACTCACTGGATTGTGCCAAATATGGATTTGAGCTCTTGGAATGATCTCTGTCCTTACACGTTTGTTTGAGGAGTGTAGTATGTACTTGACGGCTTGAAAAATAAAGTAGGTGAACCATATTAATCTATTACGGCATGATTTTTAGAGAACCAAGGGTTGGAAATTTCTCTGAAGCTCTGTGGATTTTACAGGTGAGTCCCAACTATAATTCTCATACAGATCTCACAAGGATCTCACTCTGGGTCTGGGGCAGGGCAGAGGGGGTAGCCCACAGGAAACCTGCAGTAAGGACAGGAGAGCTATGGCACTGGGTGCTAGGAGGAAGCCCCTCCCATTTTAGGGAGTTAATTTCAAAAGAAGCTACTCTTGAAAACTGCCTTTTGGACAGCCAAGGGCATGGGATTTCCTCCAGGTAGTGACCCAGCAAGGTACCCCCAGGTATAATCAAAAAGCTTTACCGAATCTGGAATAGGATCTACTTTGGCAGAAACAAAGCACTGACCTTGTAAAAGAAGTCTTGTTTTTACCACAGGTATGAAGACAGACCCTTGCTGAACACAGGAGCAAAGAAAAGGATTACATGCTGGATGGCAGCAGGGGACGTACCTATGTTGACGAAGTAGCTAAAATGTGTTTTAAGCCTTGGCAGCATAGAGGTGAAGAGTTTAATTAACAAATTCAAACCTATGCTCTTGAGGCAGTGGTGAATTTGATATTAAAAAGGGAAAAGCGTTCTAGCTTCTGTTGTACTTTCTTGCCATACCAGAGACTGTTTTGGTATTTCAATTACCTGTTTTGGCTAAAATGCCAAAAGGTTCAGTGGTATTGATGCCTGGGGTGGCCACATAAAAACAGAGACCGGACAAGAATAAGGGAATAAAGGTAGGTATTTATTTGAAGGGCCTTCAAGGTACACCCTGGGGAGTCAAGAGGCTACTTCCAAGACAGACCCTGGGTCACGAGTTCTTCACACTTTTACAAGTTTGGTCCATTTGCATACCAGGATCAGTTCTCCAGTTACGACCCCAGTAAATGATGTAACTACCCGAAGTTTGCCCTCCTCTTCAGAGGCCTTACTTTAAACATTTTGGGGCTTGGGACAATCTAGGTGTCCTTGGAGAGCAAACCTAGAGTGGCTTGTTATGTCTAACTAGCATAAGAGAACAGTAGCTAACAGGCCACAAGAAACTTCAGAGTTACACACTAGGCAGTACAGGATTTACAAAATATAAAAGTTAAAACCTAAGGCATCAGTATGTTCAAGGAAGCTGAAAGAATAAAAGATCAGTTACAGCATCAACATTTTGGTCCAAAACCTAATCTTCACCCTGTTTCTCTGTAACATCTATGTGTCAAATGCAGAGATGTTCACTCATCTCTGCTAACCTTGGTCAAACACTTTCAGGCTTAAAAAGTGCTGGGTTTTAATTTCTGCCAGCCTTTGGATATGCTCTAATAAATCCAAACTGATTTCAAATTACAAAGGTGATTCAAACTTTGAAAGTACACTAAAATACACTGCAATAAATAATTCCATTTCCTCTACTGATGCCCTAAGCCCCCAGGGTCTGTGCAATAGCCACTTCTTTATTCAATCTGCTTCACCCTTCAATGAAGCAGATTAATTTAATAATCTTAATATAGGGAATTTTGTTTCTCACTAATCCCTACAAGTTGGAGTTCTCAACACATATACCCTAGACAGTGACAAATTGAAAGTTCGTTCAAAAGCAGAGCAATAGAAAGACCAAGGGAAATCATGACACTCAGCAGTTCCTGTGGCAGCTCTGCTGCTGTCTGCACTCAGCAGAGCAGACAGGGGGTCAGATCTGAAGGCGTCATTCTCTGAGACAGACCAAAATGTGCAGGTGTGACAGTTTGGACAAATTTGGAGGAAAATATCCTCTGATAGAAGGCAGGAGGAAAGTGAAAGAGATAAAAAAGCTGTTTCTTTAACAAACACACAGGAAAAGGATAATAATGTTAAAAAATAAAACCTCTCGCTGTGGAGAGAAACCTGGGAAGATTTCAGAGTCCTTCTGTGGGTGTGGTCTCTCTCGTCCTCCTCAGAGCTGGGTCTATGTGGGCCCACCTCCAGGGCCTCGGTGGAAAATTCTCCTGATGTGTTCTAATGTTGAAAGAGTCCAGAACAGAAGAAGGGAAAAACAAACTGAAGTCCCAGGAAAACAAAGTTCTGCTCTCCGTCTCCCTCCGGAGAAAAGGAGCCAAAAGCTGGCTGAAAAGCAGAAGGGTGCTTCCCCTGCTCTTGCTACCACAGCAGGAGAATGCAGAGGAGTGTGTATATCTGTGTCCTTGAACAACTGTTTTGAAAAGTTCTCTCAGTTTTTTCCTCTTCCCCCTCTTGGGCTCAGTTTAAAGGCACAGAAAAGGCAAAAAATTAATTTCTGGGCATAGAGCAGCAACAGGGGATACAACATCATAAAGTCACCCCAAGACAGCAGGGCAGCTGAAGACATTGCAGCACTGTGAAGTCTTCCTTTGGACATCATACTGTAGAGGGAAAATAATTGAATTAGTCTGAAGCTTGGCTGATCTTGACATTTTCAGTGAGAGGAGTCAGCTTAGAAGGTTTTGCAACCTTCAGTCCTTGCTGACATAAAGTAATAGTTTGATCCCTGCAGTATCTTAGTCACTTAACATTCCAGATACACTGTTTGAAGTACCTTGGGATCAAAACCACTCCCTAGCTAAGCATAGGCTCCTAACATAGATGGATAGTATTTACTTGTGATGCCCTTTCTTCCAGTCTTTAAAATGACATCTCTGTTGGTAAAAATCCAGCAGACTGACAGCTTTATAGACTGCAGCTCTTATCCACATGACAAGAACATTGCAAATTGCAGGACCCCAGTCATCCTCCTTGCCACACTATCCAAACAAGTGCTTACCAGGAAGGAGCTGCCTCACTGGAGAAAAGTTCACTCAGTGCAACACTCATTCAATTTATAATTGGATTTTAAAAAGTGTTAATTTTTATTCTAAAGTAAGCAATAAGTTACCTTGAGACTGGAGCTGGAGCACAAAAATGCTGAAGAGAGCACCAATGTAGTACTTATCTCACCTAACTTGAAATATCTTCACCATAGAGATGAGGTATTTGTCCAGAAGTCCTGCATAGTATAGGGACTAAACAGAACTCTCTAGAAGGATTTGTGTCAGGTAAATTGGATCTTACATGCTTTGTTTACATGCAGATACCTACATTGCAAGAACCTGAATCTGGACTGATAAATCCGATTCCAAATTACATTTAGATAGACTGAATTTTTTTTTAGTTTTGATGGTCTATGTCAAATTCAAATTTATGATTTCAAAGGAAGAAAAAAATATTATGCTGTGATTAAACTGTGATTTTGAAAGATGCTGTTAGTCCACTTGAAGTACTAAGCTGCCACTTCAGAGTAGTGGTAATAAGAATAATAGAAAGAAAAAAAGGAATATATTTTGCAGATAGAGTGCCCAGTTTCAGAATCTTAACTGGTATTAATATTATTTATTATTCTAATTTTACCTGCAGAACAGGTACAAGAAATGTTCATGCAACTTCACAGACAAATAAAGGCGACAGGCCTTGACTTTAGAGCTTAAAATATTAATGAGACCAAACATAGAAAGTGATGACAACAAATGAGGGATAAAGTGGGGCATGGAAGAAATAGGTCACAACAATGTAACAGCATGAGAGAAGCACTTTGGGGTGGCTACACCTCTTTACTTCTGCATTGGCTCATCCAGCTACTTTGCATGTGTGAAGAGGGCGATAGGAAGAAAAATCAAAGACATCGTCTAGGAAGAAAAAGTGCCAGAATTGGGACCATGAATTTCAGGAGTTCACCAGTCAAGCCACTGTACCAAATTACTTTCTGAAGAGGTCACAACAGTGGAACAAGTAAAACTCTGAAAACATATTAAACAGTTCACTGCTCCTCTTCTTATTGAAAGGGGTTAAAGCAACTTAAATAGAATTTCAATCAATCATTCCCATCCTGTAGGACAAATTTCAGTCCAGTGTAATTGGAAATGGCAGTTGAAAAACCTTGATTAAAGCGATTTAGATGAGAATGCTAACAAAGAGCAGTAAAACCTGGCATGGCTAATGCAAGATTGTTTTTCCATTTATCCACACAATAATTTTCTAACTCAGCTATTGAATTTCTCATAATATCCTGAGGGATGCTATGAAACCTGCTATTCAGCTGCTCTAAAGGAATCCTTATTGTCTGAAACAAGGAGACACATTCAGTTCATGAACCCAAACCAAGTTTCTTTTTTTTTGCTTCCAAGATTTTTTGGACAAAGTTTTCCTCACATAATTTCAAATTACAGATCCATTTCACCTCAGGCTTATAACTATGGTTTCAGGATGTTCTGGGAGAAGATGATTGATTAGGTGCCTGACAGAACACATGCTGAATTAAGCAGGACCATCTAACCCCTTCCCAGTTAATTATGGTATTTTCTGGGATGATTTGTCGATAACTTCCCTCACACAGCACGACAATCCTCTCCTCAAGTCTTTAAGATCACCAGCATTTGTGACCTTTCTATACTGATACCTCTTGACCCAAGACCATTGTGAAGGAATCACACATATGACCTTCAATGAGGGGTGACAGCATAGGGTTACAGATATGGCTTCAATCAAAGGATGCACAACAGCCTGTGTGATAAGCCAGAGTATTTTTCTGCAGCTTTATGAATCAGACAGCCACAGGAAGCAGCAAAGAGGGCAATAGCTGTGTATGAACTGGCCATGTGCTAGTCAACAGCAGCTGAACATGAGCCAGCGTGTTCTCAGGTGGCCAAGAGGGCCAATGGCATCCTGGCCACCTGCCATATCAGCAATAGTGTGGCCAGCAGGACCAGGTTAATGATTGTCCCTCTGTACTCGGCATTGGTGAGGCCACACCTCGAGTGCTGTGTCCAGTTCTGGGCCCCTCAGTGCAGGAAGGACTTTGACGTGCTGGAGTGAGTCCAGAGAAGGGCAATGGAGCTGGGGAAGGGTCTGGAGCACAAGTCCTGTGAGGAACAGCTGAGGGAGCTGGGGGTGTTTAGCCTGGAGAAAAGGAGGCTCAGGGGAGATCTTATCCCTCTCTACAACAGCCTGATTGTACCCAAGTGGGGAGTCAGTTTTTTCTCCCAGGAAACCAGTGACAGGACAAGAGGACATGGCCCCAAGCTGCACCAGGGAAGGTTTAGTTTGGAAACCAGGAAGAATTTCTTCATGGAAAGGGTTATTAAGCATTGCAATAGACTACCCAGGGAGGTGGTGGAGTCACCATCCCTGAAGGTGTTCAAGAAACAACTGGATGTCACACTCAGTGGCATGGTCTATTTGACGTGATGTTCTTCAGTCATAGGTTGGACTCGAGGATCTTTGAGGTCTTTTCTGACCTAAACGATTCTGTGATTCTGTGATATATGCAAACTGGGGATATGATGTAGTGAGAAGTTAGGTGACAGGAGAAATGGAACTGATGTGATTAAGGTATAAAGCATGTGTACATACTGTGCTTCCACATACCACGTGGAAGACTGATTATTTCTATGAAGTAGCAGAAATAATGTCTACATCTTTTAAGGCGTGAGTGAATAGCAATAATACATTGCTCTATAGAACAAAATCCTACAGCATATTACAGAGAGATTGTACAATCTGGAATTCTATTTCTTTATATCTTAGATGTTAAAATAAAAACTAATTGGTGAAATCTGAAACCAAAGCAGCCCACACTGCACCGAATTTCTTGTTGCTAGGCATCATTTGTTCATACTGTGATGCGAGGTGTTTTGCTTCTAGTGTCAAAATGGTGGTAAGATTCTCCCACCTTGTAAACATTTAATCAGGCAGTAGAACAGAAAAGCAAGTGCTGAAAAAAGACTGACTAGATTCATCCTCCTCTTAAATTCCAGGAGAATACCGTAATCCAGTCCTGTGAAATGGACCATTCCCCATGAGCCTGTTCATGCCTTTATGCTACTGGCTTTGTTCTCAAGCTAACAGGCTGGCTCCTATCCACTTAACCTCATTTTCAGCACAGTAGTTAGGATTTCACTGTAATAGGTTGTTGTGGTTTAATCTCAGCCAGCAATAGCCACTCGCTCACTCCCCCTCGGTGGGATGGGGAGAAAATGTGAAGGGTGAAAGTGAGAAAACTCTTTGGGTTGAGATGGAGACAGTTTAATAGGTAAAACTAAAGCCATGCATGCAAGCAAAAAAAATCAAGGAATTAATTCACCAATTCTGATGGGCAGGCAGGTGTTCAGACATCTTCAGGAAAGCAGGGCCCCATCACATGTAATGTGACGTGGGCAGATGCCATCACTCCCAAGGCCTCCCCCCTCAGACAGTGTGGGATAACCTTCTGGTCAGTTGTGGGCAGCTCTTCTGGCTGTCTCCTCCCAACTCCCTGTGCACCCCCAGCCTCCTCTCTGGTAGCGTGGCATGAGGAGCAAAGGCCTTGACTCTGTTTAAGCACTGCTCAGCAATAATTAAAACATCCCTGTTATTAACACTGTTTCCAGCACAAATCCAAAACACAGCCGCATACCAGCTACTCTGAAGAAAATTAACTCTACTCCAGCCAAACCCAGCAAGCATGTACTTCAGCAAGTCATTTAGTTCCAAACTGAGTATGTCAAGAAATGGAGAAGACACCCTTTCCCTGAAAGTTTTTCCCAAATTATTCACTCTGACTGCTTACAAACTGAGTGTGATTTGCTCTAGGTTCCAGCTACCTATTCCTTCTGCCTTCTCTTTCTCCCCCATAAAAGATCTTTCAATATCTATTCTATTCCCTTATATAATTACACTATAATCATCTTGAGTGCCTGTTGGATAAAGTAAATTCATAAAGCTTGTATGAATATCATGAAAGGCTTTTCCAGTAGTTGCAAAACAATTTTTTTGTGATCTCAAGCATGCCAACATCCTTTAGAAAATGTGGACATTGCAAATAGAATTCAAATAATCTAAATTTAGTTATCTAAAACACAGGTGTCTTATCTAATGTAATAGTTCTGGCTCTCTATACAGTCAAGAAAGTGAAACAGACAGTGCTAGGAGACAATTAATCCCATCTCTCTCAGGCATCTAGGAAGGCTGGATGCCCTATGAAGGTGTCTAATTGAATGCACAGGATGTCTGAACAGCTAGTTTAGACTATATTCCTTTCTGTTAAATCATGAGTGCTAGTTGAGATGTGTAGCAATACAGAACTGTACAAATTCTCATATCAAGCAGAGAAGACATCACCACCCACTCATTCTACTGCTAATACACCCATCAACAGTAGATTTTTCCACTTGGAATTTATAGTCAATTTCTCCTTTGCTACAAGCATAAAATCCATTTTTAGAGTCACGTTTACAGCATATGTTCACATATTCTGTAAATAAGTCTATGTATTCCCAGCTTCTGGATGTGGGTGGCTTTTTAAAAATTCAGTTGTTACAAAAATTCATGCTGTGTAAAGAAGATCAGTTTCTCAGGCAGCTCCATCAAGACTCCCTTACCACGGTGTCCTTCTTATTGCCATACATGTTTTGCAACTCTTCATGCTGACCTGGGCCTAGAAATGCAACATACACTAGGATGCAGGGTGCTGCCAGTAACATTCACAGTGATGTCCCTGCTTTGGAAAGATTAAAAAATAAAACAGTTCATCTGTTCATCATTCATTGCAAATGGTGTAATATCCCATACTCCTTCAGTTCTGAGAAGTTCAGAAGGAAGGAAAGAAACAACCTCACCAGTGAGTTTGAAGCTTGTGTTTCACACATTCAGTACTTTGGAAGGGACCATTATCCAAAATCTATAAGAGAGGATTTGATTGAGAAGAGGACACAATAGTCTCAGATCAGTTGGAATGATGACCATAGTAGCATGGCTTTTCTTAATCCCAAGTTTCATACAGCAAGATCACAGTTGTTACGGTCTTGCCCAGACAAAACAGCTGCTGAGATAACTCCAGCTTCTTTCACATAATCCCAGCTGTTTAAACAGAAAATACCAGAAGCTGCTGCTTTTAAAAATATGCTCTGTACAAATAAGGTGGCTTGCAGAACCGTGGCTCCTTTTAAATAATACGGAGGACTCAGGAGTACAACAGACACAGCACTTCATGAAAATGTCTAATGCAACAGGCACAATTGACTCTGGAAATATGCAGTATTATTTCAGGCCCTAGTACCACGAGCCTCTGCTCCCTGCAGCCACTGGCATGAGATGAGCTGAGCCATGGCAGAGGTGGCTGAAAGGATGTGTGCAGTCTCCACCCATTCTTGCGCAAATTCTACATTTTTCATTACACAGCAGATCAATCTGGTTTGGAATAAACTAGCTGATTTTGTTTTAAAGTGAATTTGGCTGAGAAAGAGCAGTCTCTTTATAGAAATTATAGAATTTCTTACAGATTCTAAGTGGTTCTGTGTGCCCTGGGAAAAGTACAATGGACAAAGGAATTTATCACAGCTTTTGTTGTGGTATGTAGGTAAAATTACCACTAACTGCCAAATCTTTGAGTGCTGTAAGTGGAAACAACCCTACTGGCTACCATTTAATCTACCGTGTGATTCTGCATCCCTGTCTGCATGACAGTAGTTGCTCTACTTAGATGTTTGTCTTCATGACCCTGTCAGTGCTAATAAATAATACGGGCAAGGGGCTCTTCTCTAAAACATGCTCTTTTGTCCCAAAACAGGGTGACTTTGCCCAGCGTGGTGGGTTGACCCTGGATGGACACCAGGTACTCTATCACTTCCCTCCTCAGGTGGACAGGAGAGAGAAAATATAACAAAAGATTTGTGGGTCAAGATAAGGGCAGAGAGAGATCATGCACCAGTTACTGTCATGGGCAACACAGACTTGGCTTGAGGAAATTAATTTAATTTATCATAAGTCAAAACAGAGTACGGTGATGAAAAACAAAACAAAATCTTGAAAAACACCTTCCACTCCGTGCCCTCCCCGTCTTCTTCCCAGGCTCAACTTTGTTCCTGATTTCTCTACCTCCTCCTTCTCAGTGGTGCACAGGGACAGGGAATAGGGGCTCTCGTCAGTTTATCACTCCTCAGGGAGAAGGCTCCTCACACTTCTTCCCCTGGTCCGGCATGGGAGACAGTCCTCCATGAACTCTTCCAATGTAGGTGCTTCCTACAGGCTGCAGTTCTTCATGAATTGCCTCAGTGGGGGTCCCCCACAGGGTCACAAGTCCTAACAGCAAACATGCTTCAGCACATGCTCTTCTCTCCATGGGGCCACAGAACCTGCCAGGAGCCTGTTCCTGCAAGGGCTTCCCAAGAATCACAGCCTCCTTTGCACATCCACCTGCTCCAGTGTGGGTCCCCTCCATGGGCTACAGGTGGATCTCTGCATCCCCTGGTCCTCCATGGGCTGCAGGGGCACAGCTGCCTCACCATGGGCTGCACCATGGGCTGCAGGGGAATCTCAGCTCTGGCACCTGGAACTTCCTCCCCCTCTTTCACTGACCTTGAGGTCTGCAGGGTTATTGTCTTCACATATTCGCACTCCTACCTCTGGCTGCAATTCTGCAGAAGTTTTTTCACCCCTTATCAAATATCTTATTCCGGAGGTGCTACCACTGTCACTGATAGGCTTGGCCTTGGCCAGCAGTGGGTCCATCTTGGAGCTGGCTGTCACTGGCTCTGTTGGACAGGGGGAAAGTTTCTAGCATCTTCTCACAGCAGTCACCCCTGCAGTAGTCCTGCTACCAAAACCTTACCATGCAAACCAGATATACTCAGAGTGCCCACTGGGAGCCCTGTCTGGGAATGTGCTGTTTGACATGAGCAGAAGCTGTTCCATGAAGCATGCTTAATAATTAACAACAGAGACAGTCCTCCAGAGGGTGTTCAATTCCCTTGTGTCCGGCTGTGTCTGGCACTGTAGGTGTAGCCTGGAGGATCTGAGAAGCAAAATTTCACCCTGCTGAGCAAAGCTGGATGAAAGAACAAGTACATAACCTGTAGAATGGCTTGACACCTGCTTCCTTAGAAAATTTGGGTTCTAATTTTACTTCCATTAGAATCTGCTCAGACTTACAGAGGACACGTTTTTCATTAAGCCATTTATTAATGTAATTGAAGTTCTTAGTTGTTTGAAACTACTGTTTTAGCTGTTTCACAAATAACAGAGACATACAGTGTGAGCATTAACTTTTATTTTGAATCTTTACATTAAGTACAGAAACTTTCAGATTATATAGGTGGACCTATGGGCATGCTGAAAAATAATATCCTATCCCTCCTGTTCTGTGCTCTAGCTGTGGAGCAAAGGAGTTGTATTTAATATTGATAACATGGTATTAAAAAGACTGATTTTAGTGGCTTCAGCATGTGTTTCTTAAAAACTAAATTATGTTTTTATTTTAAAGGGGCAACAAAGAAATAGCAGTGTGTCCTGATTTTGGCTAAGGTAGAGTTAATTTTCTTCAGAGTAGCTGGTATGCGGCTGTGTTTTGGATTTGTGCTGGAAACAGTGTTGATGACAGGGATATTTTAGTTATTGCTGAGCAATGCATAAACAGAGTCAAAGCCTTTTCTGCTCCTCATGCCACCCCACCAGCGAGGAGGCTGGGGGTGCACAAGGACTTGGGAGGGGACACAGCCAGGACAGGTGACACCAAAGGGACATCCCATACCATATAGGGTCATGTTCACCATATAAATCTGGGGGAAGAAGAAGGAAGGGAAGGGACCTTTGGAGTGATGGTGTTTGTCTTCCCAAGTCACCGTTACACGTGATGGGGCCCTGCTCTCCTGGGGATGGCTGAACACCTGCCTGCCCATGGGAATTGATGAATGAATTCTTTGGTTTGCTTTGCTTGCATGTGAGGCTTTTGCTTTACCTGTTAAACTGTCTCTATTTCAACCCACGAGTTTTCTCACTTTTAGCCTTCTGATTCTCTCCCCCATCCCACTGGGGAAAAGTGAGTGAGCGGATGTGGGGCTTTGTTGCCAGCTGGAGTTAAACCACAACACAGTGACAAAGAAAATAGCCCTAGGGAAGCATGTGCATGAAATTCCAGATGGAATTAAAGGCAAAATGCAGCTGTCCCAGTCTCACACAAAGGGACCTGATACGGTGATATATTCTCATCTTGGCAGCTATATCCAGACTTCACTTTGTTCCCCTACACAATTCGTTTCTCATAGAAAGCCCAGGCATGCAACAGAGCAGCTTTGTGCCAACACAGAACAGAAAGACAGTGTTCATCCCAAGAGGTTGATGATGAGATCTAAAATATATGCATCTATTTATTTAGGCAGAATGCAAATAGGCAAACCACAAGTGCTCACTTTTCCTTTCAAACACTTCCTTAGGGACCCAAAGCTGGCTGAGGTACACCTCTGACCTGTATCACATGCTTTTACAAACGGGCTGATAGGTATCAGCTGTAGACACTTCAGCTCTTCTTGCTAGAGCTCCGCACCAAGATCTTTTTTTTCATGCTATTCAACAACTAATACATGCCCTTCCTGCCCCCAAAGTGTTTTCACTCAGTTAGTTACTTTCATTATGAAAAGCTAAGCATGGTATTTTTTTCATGTTAAATCTATGCATTCACTTGTCAGGTGGGTCAACAACAAAAGCAGGTTATGCATGTACAATAATTGGTTTTTGTAGGTGAGTCATGCCCTTGATTTTCTCCTGAATGTAGATTTTACTTCTAATATTTTGCTCAGGTTCCTTTGTGCTTTTTTCTGTTACCTGCTGTAAGAGTTAAAAACTCAAATTTCCTTTGATTTAATCTGTAAACAGACAGGTTAGAATAAAGAAAAGCATTGGGAGACACCAAATGAGCCAGCTTTCTGTCACTCTTTTCAGGCTTGATTACAAGTCTCACACTGTGCTATGCGCCTTTGGAGTATTTTACAAAAGATTTAAAATCTGTTGAAAAGGTAAATGAAATTCAGAAAAAATTCATCCAGAAAAAAAAAAAGAAAAATAAAGGAACATTTTTTTGACAGTCTTTGTTCTACCCAGATAAGATACTGCTTTGGTATCATTTACAGTCTCCATGCTCAGCGAAGCATGCTGGCATTCCAAATGGCTTTAATGCAGTATCACTGTACTTGGGAGACATCCTAGCCTGCACCAGGTTTTGCCATGTTGGAGTCACCCTCCCCTTCAAATGGTTGCTGCTGCTTAGTGATTAAAAAAAAAAGAAGTCATTTTTTCAGCCTTCTCACAAAGCATGTATATTATTCCATGAAAAGTCTCATTAAAGAATAGGACTTTCACCATCTTTCATTTGCCAGAGTTTAAGACTGAAAAATAACAGAAGTGCTACAAACTGTGTTAATATTATTTTAATCGCTGGTTTCTTTTAATCTTCCACACATCTGAGGTAGAACAGCTTCTCCTGAAGAATAAAGCGTTCAAATACATATTTTTTATTTTCCCTGCTGTGTTAATGAAACTGGGCAGGTTCTAAGGAAATTGAATTAGTCTCCTCTTTAATTATTCATTAATTTAAACAGGAGGACTGGAAAATTGGTCACAAGCTATTCAGTAAATAGCACTCCCAAATTGGCTGTCCTTATAATTGCTATGATTTTTTTTAATAACATTGATTTCTTTATGCAGTGAAATAACATTGATACAAGCACATTCAGGACCATTAGTATGATTATTGTTCAGCTGTTTTCTGTAGGGCTCCTGCTTAAAAAAAGGATAGCTTGATATGACCTTGTACATATTTTGAGAAGGTATTAAGCAATATTTCTCTATCGAACCAGTAGCAAACCTCAGGGAGCCCACAGCCATAAACACTATGAAGTTTAAAACACAAATGATGTAAGCACTTTGGGAAAACATACACTAAATCCTATTTTGATGAAATAAACTCTTGAATGTATGATTCTTGACTATGGACCTTATGCTGCTATTTAGTTACTTTTTTAAATGCAACTTATAGTGTATACCTGTATTACAGACCAGACATATTTCTGTCCTGGAGTTCCTGGACAGAAGTTTATGAATATGCCTACAGAGTCTGCAATGGCCAGGGTGTACCCAGTGTGCCTCACATCTACTGCTCAAGTGACAAGCATTTGCATAATAAGTCTGAGGTCTCCTCCATGTGTTGGGCTTACTGAGGAAGCACTGACCATCTGTCCAAAAAATGAGCTGTATGTCTGGCCCCTCACATTTCAAGTGTGTCCACCAAAGAGCTGAGCTGTGTATGTCTGAGGGACACCTCTGAGCAATCTGGGGGGGATTGGAGAAGTGCCTGTCCAATTTTTTACTTAGCTGGCTCTTTGTTTGTTGGTCACTGGATGCTTTCATACGATGATGAATGATACTGTCCAGTATGTTAAAGGGAAATTTCAGAAGACAAATGAGAAAGCAAGCTACAAAAATGATCCTATTTCCTAACCTTTACAGGAACACACTTCTTTTCTAGTGAAAAGAAAGGAAACAGGAATGTATACATTCCATTATTACAATGTTTTCAGTTCTATATATTGTACCTATTAGAGTCAACTGCATCTACCTACATCAGCATCTTCTAGTTCCTGCATAGGAATGTGAACATTCTTTAATGGCAATTTTGAACAAGTTGGGAATGGAGGAGTGAAGCTGAAGCTGAGAAGAAGGTGGGGATTTTGGATGGTTTAGGTTTTGTCTTTGTTTATCATCATCCAAGTCTATTTTGGATGGAAATAAATTAATCTTCCCCGTGTTTGGTATGTTTTGCCCATGATGGTAATTGGTGAGCAATCTCCCTGTCCTTATCTCAACCCATGAGAGGATGGGGAATCTTATTGAGGATGGGGAATGAGAGAGTGGCTGGTTGGGTATCTAGCAGCTGGCCAAGGCCAACCCATCAGATAGGGGTGTGGAGAATATACAGGATCTTCACTCAGCGAGATATTTACCCCAGGGGGATAAAAACATCCCCAAACAACTCCAACTCTTTTTACTAACTCTCCTAATCCTTTGCCTCCCTTTCCCTATTTCCCTACATATTTATTTATGTTTATGGAGGCAGTGGTTCTATGAATATTCATTCCCTTTCTGTGCTTACGGTTCTGTTGATGAAGACAGGTAGCCTGGTAATGCTTTGGGATGCCACCATCTGCCTCAGCTAGGGAGTACTGTGGCAAAGCAATGTGGAATCTGAAGGCAAAACAAAGCTTCCCAGGTATCTGTGGAAACAGGCAAACCAAGGGGACAATTCCTTTCCACAAGCAAAAGGCAATTATGCAGGGCTGGAACTCAGGTAAATGTAGCAGGTTATGGCATTTTGTGCAGTGGGTGAAAACACTTAACAAAAACTCCTTCCTTGCTGCTAGGGGCTTTCCACGTGATAGGCGGCCCACACGGCTATAGATAATAGGCCAGTGCTTTAGGAGTCTGTGAAGATTTAGAATGCTGCATTTTTGCAATATCTAGCACAAACATAGACTCGGTGATTTCTTTCCTCTTTGGAACTGTCCACGTATAGTTTGGAGCATTTGCAGACACCTACAATGTTTCTTCATTCAATTTGTCTTCTTTCGGTTAACAGTGTGAGTCTGTTTAATATTTCTTTACAAGTCATACTTTTAGCCATCTCAGCACTTTTGTCGCTCCACATCATCCTCAAAGCTGAGTACAAAACCTTGGCTTGAGACCTCTAGGTTATCCTTTCAGCATTATTCAGCGTTATTAAGGTTCAGTTACTGTAGCTCTACAAATCTGTTTGTATCACCTATCACTAAATTACCTGTGCTCACAGTTTCCTTCATGCTTCTATGAAGGTAGATCTGCTTATTTTTGTT
This sequence comes from Corvus brachyrhynchos, assembly GCF_000691975.1. Lineage (NCBI taxonomy): Eukaryota > Metazoa > Chordata > Aves > Passeriformes > Corvidae > Corvus > Corvus brachyrhynchos. Next base: position 1,037,278 of record NW_008239080.1, on the reverse strand, counting down.
TGTCCTCATATCATAGATTCATGGAATAATTCCATTTAGAAGGGACCTTGGGGCTGCTTAGCCTCTGCAAAGAGCCTGTTGATCTCTTGCTCACTCTTCCTGACAGTGTGCAGCTGCTCACCTCCTCTGCAACTCCTTTGCCTGCCAAAGCTCCCGCTGCATGTCCTGCCACAAGGACACCATCACTCTCCCCTACCTGAGCCCCAGGGCAGCAACCAGGCACTGCCTGGTGCTTGAGACTTGGCATCCTTGGTTCTGTGGCATCCTCCCACACAACTCTGCCTGGATTGGGATCTCCAGTATGCTGTGGGCCAGGCTTCCTCCCAGGTAGGAGACCATGTCCCGTGGTGCCTCACCACTGTCTCGGGATTATGTATATAAAACCTTTTTGGTTTTGGCTATATATACATACCATTCTTACATTTTGGTTTTTCCAGTTGTCTGAAGAATGCTTTTTCTACTTCTTCCTGCTCAGGTGGTCTGTAGCAGACACCCATCACAATGTCATCCATGATGATCTACCTTCTAACCCTGACCCATAAGCTCTCAGCTGGCTCATCGCCCTCCCCAAGGCAGAGACAGCTACACCCTCCTTGCTCTCTCATATAAAGGCAACTCCCAGTTGTTCTGATTTCCCAGAAAATGTATGAGGTCTTGCTCCACCATTGCTGTCATGCAGACTGACCTTATTCCTGTGCATACCATTAGGATGGCCCCATTTCTGCTCCTTTCTGCCTTATTTTGGATATAAGGTCTCTTGTCTGTATCACCCCGCATCCCTTCCTCGCCAATCACTTCCTCACTTGATTGTAGGTCATCATCACCTCTCTCCACTATCACTTCTAGTGTAAAACTTTTCCTCCCCAGGTTGGCCAGCAAATCAGCAAAGACATTTTTCCCTGTTGGGTGAGAGGGATCCAATCTCTTCCCAGAAGTCCTTGATCATCAGAAAGGTCTTGAAGACAAATCTTTGTTGTTGACACCAGCTATGCAATCCCTTGTGGACATATAGGATCCTTCCACTCTGCCTCAAGACATTCCCCTCACTGATGGTACTGCGAATACACTGCTTTGGCCTCTGTGCCCTTGGCTACCACCCTCGGATCCATGTAGTCATGCTTGATATGCTCCATGTCTCCCCTGACCTCACTGCTGCCCCTATGGAAGAGCAGCAGTGGGTAAGAGTCCAAAAGCTGACAAGACTTGTCAGCCTCTCCACAACACCCTAGATCAAAAGTCCCCAGCAAACCTCCTCTAATTAACTTGCAGCTTTATCTGCAGGGGGCTCCCAGGAGTCTCCCAAAGATCCCACAATTTCCCAGATCTCAAAGCTGAAGGCAGCACCTGCTGTTGGCTGCCTGTGTTAGCTGTGCCATTGAGCATCTCCTGCTCTGGCTCCCTGGCAGTGCCCTGAACAAGGATGAAGGCAGGACATTCACACCTCTGAGGTCTTTGGGGCAGTAAGAGCACACTGGGTGGGAAGGACTGTGCTGGGAGGCCCTGTGTCCTCACAATGTGACTCAGGCTTGGCTCCCCAGCTGGGCTAGCCCCATCTCTGCCCCAGACCAGAGGAAGAGCCAGGCCCTATATGAAAGGAGAAGAATTAGGGGTTTTTTGTGAGCCTTTTCTTTCATTTTTCATGACCTTTTTTGAATGAAAAGTTATGATTTTTCTTCCCAGTACCATTTTGTTTTGAATGGTTTGCAATCTTTGTTGGTACTTGCCTAAAGGAAAAGGATACCCTGATGGGGAGGGGAAGTGCTTCAACGATAACCTCACGTGCCATCATGCCCAACATGCTTTTCATCTTGTACAAATGTAGGTGAGAAGCTCCTGCCTTTGAGGCCTGATTGAAATCAGAAAGGAAAACCAACAAACCATGAAGACTGTAACCTCTTTCCATGACAGAATTGAAAGAACAGATGAAGAACAAATGCATAGTTCAAAACTTTGAAAAGAGGTAAACAAACTGGAAAAGTGTGGAAGTGATAATTCTGGACTTACTGCATTTAAGTACAGGCTCTATTTGGGATGTGTTGGTACCCCACTGATCTCAGAAGGCTGGTTTAGTGAAATGAAACACAGCCAGCCAAGTGCCTGGCTTAGCCTCTGTATTTCTCAAAACAGCAGGAGGTATCTCAAGCAAACAAAAATTCAATCAGTGGCTTTCCTACAGCCCAGACAAAAGGTTTTAAAAGATGACAATTTTGAAAATCTGGATGCAGAAAGCCCTGGGCTGGCTGTTGGTCTGTGAGTTAGTTATGATAGTATTGCCTGATTTAGACATAAAGAGTTGAAGAGATGACCTTATTTTTTTGTTGAAAAAATGATATCAGATGTGACTAATTGGAGACTAGAGGCAGGGAAGAGCTTAGAGGCACAGTAATTGTTCTTGTCTGATCAGAAGGATCAAAACAGAATCCCTTAGAGAGATAAATTAAAAAATGAGATTCCTGTGGCATGTTGATCATAAGACTGGTTTTTTTCTGGACATGCCTGGACAATGTGCTGAATATGTTTAAACACAATCTTGTTACCAAGGAGCTGAAGGATTTGTTCTCTTAACTACACATCTTGTTCTATATAATGGTCACATTTCCATTTGTCTGCTCAACAGCAGAACTTAAAAAAAAAATACAACTCTTCTATTCTTTCAGGAATAGTGGATGTAGTGTCTGGCTGTGAAATATCCACGTTTATAGGAATTTCAGTGTTGTGGATCTGAGTGAATGATTGCTAACAATGATTTTCAATTGAATAATTTTGTTTCAAGACCACATTGACCCTCTTTAATTGCTGAGGATACATAAAGACCCACTCACTCAGACACTGAGTCTCCTGTAGCATCAAGCCCAGACTACTGAGGCCAAAGAGTGGCAGACCTTTGGGAAACCCAGCACAGCCAGCTGCCAGCAGCAGCCTGCCCTCTTCATCCTCTGAAACCTGTCACCAGTCAGGACTTGTGCCTGGGAATGTCTGAGCTGCTGCTGGCAGCTGGGGCTCTGGGTGAGCTTGTCTGATCAGGAAAAAGAGAAGATGCTGCTGTCCACTTTACCTTTTCCTCTGTCTGCACATGCCAGCATTTCTGAAACAGGACCATTTTTTTCCCTCCTGCCACAAAATGCAGGACAAAGTGAATAAACAGTTTTGTGATGGAGCATTGTTCAAAATGCCCTTGGGAAACTCATCATAAAGGAACTTCTTTAGTATTATGCAGCCTCATTCAGTAAAAGCCTCTGGGAGGGACAGATCTTGGTGCACATACACAAGGCATTCAGAGCGGGAGGTGTCCCATGCCCAGAAACAACAGTTGGGATTCCCTTCTTTAATGTGTCCTCAAGGTTTGCTATTTTTTCAGCTACAATGAGATTTCACCAGAGAGGGACATAAAAACAGGTAAAATGGATGAAGTCATTGTCAGGCTGAAAAATTCCCAGTCCTTCCTCTGGAAGTAGAAGAGCAATATCACTTGATAAGGGAAGAGAGATATTAAAATGCTTTGTCTCTATGAGGTTTCCTTCCCAGCACTCCTGCTGTGTCAGGGCTCTTCTATCACCCTGAGAAAGGGATGCAGAATGCATACCTACATGAAGCATTCATTTCAACAGAGCATTTCTCTCTCACAGTGGTTTTCAAATCTTCTATTGTGCAGGCAACTGCTTTGAGTGGCTGAACCTGTCTGAACCCTGCTCAGGATCCACTCTTGTCCATTTGCCTTCACAGCTGCACAGGTGCTTTTCAGAGATAAACCCTGATCCCGAAGAGTGGAACAGGGCACTCCAGAGTGGGACCATCCCAGGCACAGGTTGGTTTTGCTCTGGGCCTGTTTGGAGAAAAGTGGATATTTCACATAGGCTGTTCCTTCTGAACCTCTTGCTGTTCCTCTAGCTGAACTCTCCCCTTTTAATGGATGCACAGCCAGCTCACACCATGCTGAGAGAGCTGACAGAAGCAGATGAGTTTCCTTCTATGTTTCTTGCTTTAACTTCACCACAGTGCCTGAGTTAGATACACAAACTTGGTCTTCTTCTCAGTGTCCTCTTAACATACTATTTACAGAGCAGTCTCAACGGTGAAGATATTTCTGTCCCCATTGCAGGCTTTTCTAGAGGGGTATCTTGTTAATATAATCTGGCCAGTGCCAGATCTTTTCATTCCTCTCTGCTGTTGCTTTTATTACCCATTTCTGCTAACTAAGGACAGCAAAGTCAGTGGCACTCTCTGCCCTTTTGCTTTTGAGGCATTGCACTCAGTGCAAGCAGGACATAAGATGTATTTTTGCCTGCTGCTTAGCTAGGCACTTCATCTTCTCTGGCATTCATGTCTCAGTACACTTTTCCTCAGCCTAACAGGTTTTGTAAATTGATGTACTACAAATACTAGTGAATCCCAGAAAAGAGAACCAGTATTTTTTTAAAAAATGGATGGATGGAAGGAAGGGAGGAAGGGAGGAAAGGAGGAAGGGAGGAAGGGAAGAAGGAAGGCAGGCTGGCTTAAAGTTTTAAGCTTTTCTAATGCCCCTCTAGAAGTAAAAACATTTGAAAGTAAACATAAGACTGGTTGAACTTTCATATAATTACCAGATTGTGGTATCAGAAGAATAATTTATCATTTGGCTGAAGAAAGGAAAAAAATCATGTTATCCCATTTCAGAGATGAAGAACAGCCTAAACTCTTCCTGTCCCAATTTGAGCTTCCAAATGGGACAGCTGTGCTAGGAGCAGCAGCGTTCCCTTTGGCGTTCATGGAGCAAAACAGGCACCTCAGAGAACAGTTTCCTAGGGCAGCAGTCACACTACTTACACGAATATGCTCAACACTGACAACTCACCGTTTTCACAATCACACATAAGAATCCCAAAACCACTAACTGTCTCAAATCAGAAGACTTAAGAAAATGCAATCAGGGGTTCTTGCATTTTCTGCAGCTGTTAGGTAGAGGTGGATCACAGATTTTCTTAACCATAAGACTAAAAAAGAATTTTTTCAACTGTAAGATTCTTGAGTAATCTGACATCTACTGATGTTAAAGTTTTCAGGAAAAAAAGATGCACCTCTCACAAGCTTCAGACTAAAGATGGAGAGCTGGCAACTCTATATCTCCCCTCTCCAAATGATAGATTTGAAATGCCATTTTTCCAGCAGGGCTTCCCTTGCCTGACTGAAGATGTTTCTGTTGTTGTTTCACGTAGCCAGCCTGACCAATGAAGTGGTGATGCATGGCTGGCCAGCTGGTACCAGATGCTCCCCCTGCCATGTGTCCCTGCCAAGACTCCATACACAATTTGCTCTATTGAAAAGCCAGCTCATTTCCACTTGCAGCCAGCTCTATTCATATTCCTCTCAGAGTTAGTGACAATAAATATTATGAAATCACACAAATCCAGATGGTGTGGGTTGGAGTTGCCAGCTGTTCTACCACTTGTGAATTGCCTCTCTTGTCCTGCAGCTTGGCTTCCAGAGAAAGCATCTCATCAGTTCCTATGGTCTCTTTGCATTTCTTTACAAACCATTCCCATCCTGAGATATTTTCAACTTTCACTGTAGATATATATAAATGAGAGAGAGGGAAAGCAAATTGGAGACAGAAAATCAAAGAACCCCTTACCTCAGAAATTGAGGATTATTTTTCAAATAATGACCTTAACCTCTCAACAGCTTCCCAGTTTTCATCCATGAAAATAGACCACTTCAAGGGTTCAGCTGATTTTCACTAATTCTCTTTCACAGAAGACTTACAGCTAAAAGAGAAGCAAAGGTTCTCTAATCTTGCCAATAGTTATCATTGCAAAATCAGGAGGGAAACAGTGCCAAAAGAACACAGAAACTGAAATGCTGACATGACCTATGTGAACAGCACTGTGTAAATCCTAAACATTGTGACAATTACCTTGTTTTACTGCTCTGAATTCTTCCATGAGTTTTAACTCTTTGAGCCTGGGGTGGTATCTGCAGGCCAGAGTCTTCAGTCAAGTGGAGTTACCATCTGAATGATTACCAGGGTGGGGAGAAAGGCTGTAACACAGCTATGGTTAATGGGACTGTCACTAAAACAGATGTGAACATATGCGACTGCCACTAGTTCATCCTCATATTGGGCTGTCTTCTGAGACTTTTTGTTGAAAAGGAATGCAGACAAGAGTGAGTGGGAGGCAAGGGAGGTGGGACAAGCCCAAAGTCAAGCAGCAAGACCAAGGAAAACCCAAAGTTTCCCAGTAAAAATAGGGAAAGTGAAAGCTTGAGGCCAGAAGTGCAAGTAAATCCACTAGCTATGGGGCCATGCTGTAAGTCAGCAGGGTTTCAGGCTGTGGTGCCAGAAGGGAGCAGGCACCAGTAGTGATGCAGATGCTCACAGCTGCTGCTCTGGCTGGTGCCATGGTTTGGGGCTGTGGTGGTGGGACAAGGGTGTTTGAGGAGGAAAAGATGTTCTCAGGGGCTCTCCAGGCTGGTGTCTGAGGCATCAGAGTGTTTTACCAGCAGTCTGTCTCATTAAACAAAAAAATAACAATAATGAAGAGGCAGGTCCAGACAAGCCATGAGCCAAGCCACCCAGTTAGGTTCAGCAAGGAGCATGGTTGGACACAGGCAAAGCCTAGGAATCCAGGCCTGAGCTTTATCCCAGCTCCAGTGGAGGGCCCCCAGTGAGGAGTCTCATGGTTTTCTCCCACAGTTCTCTTTGCAGCAGTGTGATCCCAGGTTATAGTGCTGCCAACGAGTCAGAGCTGCTCTTGAACACTTGAAGACAACCAAACCCCGCATGGAATATTGCAGAGACTGTTGGTGCATTCAGGACCAAAAAATGAAGAATCATAAGGATACTTGTTCCACTAGGGTTTACAAGTTTCCACCCTTGCAGAAATCCTGCTCAAGGCAGGCTCAGGACTTTTGAATGAAGCTTTTAGTTCATGTTACAGGAAGGTAAAATTAGATTTGTAGATCCATAAATGCATCAGATACTGAGTGCAACATAAACCTCTTTTGAAACACTCATCATTTCTACTTATCTCCAAGTCAGTGACATCCAGTCAGTTCTGGATGAGAAAGAGAGTAGGACAGGAGGGGAGTGCCCACCTCTATACACAGACCATCTCACAATGGCATTGAAAGCTCCTCTTATTCTCAAGCCATTACTTAAAAATATCCTTGGGTCAGAAACTCTCCAATCCAATACACTCCTTTCTGGGTCTGCTCCCTCAGCATCCCTCTATGCAGGCCCTTGTAATGTTTCATTAATTCCCATCTGCCTCCCGATGCTGGAATTTTACCATCAGAGACTGCCCACAAGTGGGATATTGGGGATGTCATAAACATTTCACGTAACAGATAAGACAATTTAGGGTTAGGCAGCCACCAAACTGGAGTTATCTGGTCACAAATTTCACAATTGATATGATACTTTTAAAATTTTATATTTTTAGTTTATACCAAAGGTTTCAGTCAGCAAAATCCCATTTTTACCTTTGCTCTTAGTCTTCTTATACAAAAACAGTGGGATTTGTATAATTTCCAAAATTATTTCTGAAAAAAGTGTCTGGTGCTCACTAGGATTTACTCAGGTGCTGATGGGAGAGTTGTCTCTGACACATATTTCATCCTACATCTAATTTCAACAAACAGGTCCCAGAGGAGCCAGATTCTCTCCAGCAAAGATGCTTGAACTACAGGGTGACTTTTATTATATAAATTTATCATTCTTCTGAGTCTATATTAAAAGATCTTTGCAAAGTTCTGTCCAAACTCTGCCTTGAATTTACCTGGTAGGAGTCCTGTTATCTCAGTAGCAGTGCAGGAAATGAGTCAGCAGAGAATGTGCCACTGGGTATGTTACTCAATCATTCACATCTGCTTTGTTTGGGGACACATCTGAAACAGGCAGCAGCATTCCCAGTCGTGCCCCAGGGAGGCACTTACGCAAAGCAGGTGTGACTCAGCAACATTTCCTAATTATCTGATGGTTGCAGGAGACGTCAAGATTGAAATGTTGTCAGCAGCATTTTATCCAAAGTGGTGAAAAGCTCCTAAAAAGCACTATTGGGACATATTTCTGCTAGCTTTATGGCACTGGGCCTCCATTACCATAAACAAACCCTGATACCTGAGCGTGGCCTTCTGGGAAATTTCATATCAAGCCACAGGAAGGCTCACTGCAACCTCCTGTGTGTCCTTAAAAGCAGTGCTAATCCCCACGTGGGCTGGGCTCTCCGTTTCCCAAGGGATTGAAGCCTTCTCTTGCTGCTCCTCAGTGTCAGCAAGGCTGCGCTGCCTTGGCACAGGGGTCACATGTTTGTCTCCATCTCTGGGTGAATGGAGCTTGGCACCAGGTGTCTGCATGATCTAAAGGGTGGGATAACAGCAAAGGCCTTGAAAATATGGACAACGGTTGAGTAAAGAGGTCCCAAAACACGTAGCAATGCACAGATGGGCTATTATCTATTGTTTACACAGGGCAGTGTGGAAAGCTGGGAGAAGACTGCTTCTGCTTTGGAAGAGGGAGCAGCAGCTGAGCAAGAGAAGAGCAGTAAGCAACAGGTACCTGCTGCAGCCTGGAAAGCAGTGTCTCCTCCAGGACCAGGCAGTGTGTAGCCTTGCAGGGAGGAGCTGAAGCACTGGGAACTGCTTCAAAATTCAGCATCATAAAAGGATCAAATTTGGGGAGGAGGAGGAAAAAGCAGATGTTTACTGTAGATGAGCTTTCCTCATTGAAGAGCTGGGTGTGATCACCTCTACAGCAGTGCCTGAGGCCATGCAGGACCATGGCCACCAGTGCCAGTTACACAGGTCACCTCCATGGTGTGGGGCACTCACAGCTCCTGTCTGGGCAGGATCATTGAGCAGTGCCAGCTTTGGGCGTGGGATGGTGGTGACTGAGGACAAGTAAAAAGAGAAAAGGAGAAAAATAGAAAGTAACTTATTTTAGGAAAAGAGTTAAACTAATGATAATTTCATATTTCATAATAATATTTTCAAATCTGACTGAAGAACCAGACTGCTCCTGAGCTTCCTCTAGATGCAGAGAAACCCTTCACAGACTTCCTGAGAGCACCTGCTAATTAAGTATCAGCATTAGGTGTCTTGTAGTTTTGAACAATTCTACTAAATTTCTGCATTTTCAGTTAACTAATTACTATAGATCTGTCTACAATGGACTGAGGGTCCCATGTAGGACTAAAAATCCCTAGTCCTAATTCTCAGAAGTAACTCAAGGCTCTAATTTCAGCTGCCAGTTTGGAAGCTGAGAACGCGAAGCTTCCCTGTGTAAGCTTTCAGAGGAAATTGGAGATGTGAAAATGTGAGGTTTCTTTTTTTTTTTTCTTTTCTATTCTGAAATTTGAAACAGCTGTCACAAAACGTTTATAACCATAAAACGTGCTCAATAAATGTCTAAACCTGGAAAGAACTATGCATGAATTATGCCTGATTTATACATTAAATAAAAATAGAAAGAGCCAGTTGAATTTTAAACATTCTCCCCACATTCAGTAAGACTAGAAATTACAATGTCTATAGAATATTTCCTGCCAAAATGTTTAATGCATTGCATATACAATATAAAAATATTTTTAAAGCATTCTGCAAGTTTATCAGACAAGGTAAATACTTGGGCCTAATTAAACCTTCTTAAATTGGCTTTTCATAGTGAAAAATAGTTTTCTTTTTAACCTCGCTCCATAAAGTGCAGTCCAAGATTAAACAGAAGGAAAGATCTGAGCTGCCATTAATTTCTGCAAGTTATTGCTCTTGGACAGGTCAATAAACTCACAGGGCACATAACAGCCTTCACAAATCGGACCCCAGGGGTGAGGCAGGATGATCCCACCTCAGCCCTGGATCCTGACCAGATCCCAGGCCATCTCTGAGAAGGCCAAATCTTCAGCTCATCTCCTTGTGGGGCAGTGAAGTGTGCTGGATTACAGCATCTTTGGAGAGGCAGGAGCAGGGCCATGTTATGACTCTGGCCCCAGATTCTACTGGACTGGTTGCCTGTGCCAGCCGGGAGTGCCAGCCCGCCAAGGTGCAAACAAAGCAGGGCACACTAGTGTTTCTAAACATCCCATCTACCTGCCCCCACTGAAGAGAGACACGTTTTAAAGAACAGCTTTCATGGAGCTGAAGCACCAGTTCCATTATATATACTAATGAGTCAATAAAGTCATACTAAAGGTTTGCCTTCAACGTGATGCAGCTGTGAAGATAAGTGAATCTAACATCCAAAAAGCAATGGTCTTTATTTAGTTGCAAAATACTTTGGTAGATACTTTTACTGCTTCTTCAGAGTATTATTTTTAAACTGTAGATACTCTCCAGTCATACTTACTGATTTAACTTTGCAGGGATAATACTTGGCCAGATTAACCCCAGGGAACGAAGATATTTAATATTTTTTCTTCCAGTTCATTATCCAGCCCTGGCAAACAAAGCAAAATAAATCAATTAAAATGTAATTTTAAGAAGAGTATTCCCAGGTTTGGTTAGCTAAATCGCATTTTTGCAATTAATATGGCCTTTATAAATGTTTTAGACCTTGCTCAAGATCATCTGCATGTATCAAAATAAAACATTCTCATCCCAGTTTTACGGCACATCTCTGTTGGAAAAATATTTCAGTGAAACAATTTCAAAACAAAACCTTGTGGTTTAGCTCCCTAAACAACAGAAGTAGTTGCCATTTATTTTGGCTGTCTGCACCACCACTCTGCATAATGAAAGTGCTTCCCAGCTCGCCTCGCACAAACACAATCGCTGCACACTTCCTTCCCTGTGTGCTCTCCCCTCCAGTGCAGAAGTGAGCTCTGTGCGCCTCCATCACCCCCACAGCTGGAAATTTCCTAGATTTTACCCCCCAAAATAAAGCAAAGTAGGTGAATGGATACCCTGAGAGATACACGTGGGAGGGGACAGAGCAGGTGACTCCCCTCCTGAGCTGAAGGCCCTGACAGACTGGGTCACTGTGCTCCACGTGGGTGCCTGCCCTTGGGCCAGGGGAGGCAGTAGGCAAGGCACAGGGTGCTGTGTTCATCAGCCCCTTGTTACACCTCCTCCAGAAGCTGGTCAGTCTTAATTTAACTAGGGCCAGCTAAATTTGGGATATCAGTTTAGGCTCTTATTCTTGGAATGAGCACCAATAACTTTTCACAAGTGGCTCTGGCACCCATGAGGGTCTCTGCTCACACAGGAGCAGTATTTTTACTGCAGACATGCTCAAAGCCTGGAGCTGCAGGTGCATCAGCCAGCAATATCAGCAAGTGTTTCCACAGAGGCCCCAGCCCTTTTTGGTGCAGTTTATGCTCCCAGGGCAGGGGAGGGTGACTGCCTGACAGCCAGACTTTGCCAAGGGGCAGGTGAGCCACAGCAGCTGCCTCAGGGAGCCGTAACTGAGTTTTCTGGGGAGACCAACACGCTGACACATCACATTATTGGCTAGGAGTTCAGTGCCATCCCTGGGTGACCTGACAACATGGAAGTAGGTTAATAGAGCCATCGTAACAGCAAGCTTGATTTGAGACACACACCACATGGGAAGTCCTCCTTCTATATAAGGAGAACCTGTTTCTCCTCTTTAAGAAGAAACATGGGAGATTAGGAAACCCTTTCCAAATCTGCTGGGCCCTTTATAGAGCTTCATACATCTACAGTCACACCATGTGAGTAACAGCTTACTACAAAATCAGAGCTGAAGCTATCCAATCCTACAGCTTCAGCTGTGGGATAAATAAAACCAGCAGGTTAAATGTTTCCCTGCTACATTTAAGCAGCAGTAGCCTGGTTTTGGCACTGCTCCGGAGGATTTATGCCTGCATGATCATAGTGGATATTTTACTCTTTAATGTTAACAGTGTTTTCATAGTATACATTTTTCTTAAATTAAAAAACAAACCATGGACTTTTAGAAAAGCTGACTCTGGCCCTTCCCTCATTCCTCTACTATCCATGGTCATTTTGCCACTGACGAAAAAAAGGAGGACCAGAGCCTTTAATTCCCTACTTTTAAGTGTTAATATATTTACAGAAGACTATACAAACAAGTGCCAAACAGCAATTACACATTATTAGAGCTACACAATATTTGTACATGTTGCTAAAACAATGCTGCTAAGTGAAGACGCTTTATTAGTTCAGAGTTTTTGGCAGCTATTATTAAAAATATATTTACCTGAAAGGAAATCCAAGTATTTCATTTTACAAATGATTTAAAATATAGCAGTAAGCAACATAAACTATTGCTTTTTATGTTTATACAATTTTTTTTTTGGCATAACACTGCCATACAGTTACAGAATTATAAAATATCTCTTTATAGTGCATTACAAATCCAGAAACTGGTTACCACTCTTACCACATACATATGGTATTGGTACTACCAAACATGCATGGCATTCTGTAATTAAACACTGCAAAGGAATACAGAGAAGAGAGCAGGACCATTCATAAAAACTGACATAGAGCTGTTCCATTTTGCAAGTAAAAATTGTTGGGCTTTGGGATTTTTTTCTTTTTACTGCACTTTTTTCTTAGAATACATTTGAACAATGAAATCTATGATATTTTCAAATTTTATCAGTGCAAAACTACACTTAATCATCTGTTGCCAAAATCAAACTCCATAAAGGGCAAATGACCGTGGAATACATTAAAACGCAGAGAAAAAAGAGCAACTAATGACTAGCAAACATGCTGCAGCAGATCCCAAAAATATAAGTGCCATAACCTTTTTTACTGCAAAACAATAATTTTCACGTGGTTAGCCACAGTAGTAAGTACATTCAGTATATTTCACAATAAACTTTAGTTGATGAATATGCCACTGAACTTGTAAGCGTGGTAGGATTAAAGAGCCACATTTCTAAGAAGAGACTTCTTTCAGAACAATTTGCCAATTCTCACATTTTTATCTTACAGCAAACAGCATAATGCTTTTGAAAATAAATATAGAAGTGATTACAGTGTAAAGCCAGACGAGGTCTCTACTGAATTGATCTCTATAGCTTTTGAACTGCATTTTAGGAGTCCATTACATACAGCATGTAATAAACCTATTCTTTAAAGTAAATTCTTGCTTTCACCAAAGGTCCTAAGTAAGTGTACTTAAAAACAAGGGCTGTAAAGGTAAAACAGCTTTCAGGAAAAGAAACAGTTCATAGGCAATATCGAGCACAAAGATATTACAGAGACACAGTTTACACTCCCCTTGGAGAACTGCATCTAAATATCTGTTGGTAGTGAATCTATGGTGTTGACCATAATGTGAATTAGAGGGGGGGGGGGTACATGCTTAGGCCTTTTTTGACCCATCCCTCATTTTCAGACTCTGATAGCCATCAAAAATACCTTTTGAGCAGTTACTCCAGTTAAAACTGGAACTGTGAACACGTATCAAAACAAATTACCAAAATGTGGAATGATGAGTATGGTTCTCAGCAAACCCCAGAGAGTACTTCTATCTTCTACATGATCACAATGTTAGATTCATTGATGCTGGTTGCTCCAAATCCAGAGGTACCTCACTCACATGTGGGCTAGGAATAGGTTTTCCATTTGACTGATTTTGCTTTCACACCAGTAAGAAAAAAATAAATCAACCCTGGTTCTGCAGTTGGAATCTCACTTTTAACACTTAATCTACACTTTTAATACTAGTCTACAAAAGGATTTATGTGTAAAAATGTAGTCAGAAGGGACAAGTAAGGTAGCATTGAAATCAGCTTAGGAAAAGTTTCTGCCTCAGCAGACATCTTCAGCTTAAAAACAAGTATTTTGTCATTAGAATCTCCCATGGTGTTTAAAAACTGACTGGAAGTGGATTACTCTTCATCTTGCAGTACTTTTAGTAGTGTTCAAATGCAGTAGCAATTCTTGAATCGGAGACAAATAAGCGATCACCTTCTCCACACAAAACATTATTAAAACATGGAACTCAAAGCCACAAGGGAGTGTAGAGGCTGAAAGAAACCATGAGTTAAAAACCAAAAAATTCCTGGAGAAAAATGGCATCACTGTATAGTTTCTTTCTTTCACACCATCTGTTGGTGGCCACTGCTGGAGGCAGGACACAAGGCTAGAAACATCTTTGGTTCTGATCCACACTGGCAATTCTGAGGACAACATACATCATCAGCATGGTATCGTCACACTTTTATTAATGGCAAAACTTGCTTCACATACTTGCATCTTATTCATAAATACAGCTTTTGTCAAGGAAATTCAATATTATATGTTTCCTGAAAAAGTGTGGTATAAAAAAATTACATTTTCACTTAAACATGTATAACTTACTATAAATTGGGATCAGTACCATCACAACAGTCAGAAGAAGAAAGGTGTAAAAAAACCCTCCCAATTAAACAGATATACATAAATTTTATTTAAAAACAAACAAGAAATGCTTTCCCTTTAAATCCAGTAAAAGTCACTTGTCTTACCTCACTGGATCATCCATCAACATTATACAAACTTTTAAGGTCTGTAAACCTTCTGTTTATAGTACAGATATATGCAACTGCAGATTATTAGAATTATCCTGGAATAGTTCAGGGAGGCTTACACTAGGTTACATGAAATATTAACAATGATTATACAAATACCTAATACATGAGCGTGCTGCAATCTTAGAGCAGAAAACTGAGGAGCTGACCCAAGCCAGGGAACAGCTCTCAAAGGCTTATTGCACTAATTTTTAGCATCCTTCAGGATTTTGAGTAACATGAACACGAAGACCTCAGACCTGCTCCTAGATATGTGCACATGTCACACTACTCTTCTGCTTTGAATGGTCTGTGCTGCACACCTCGTGTACCCAAGCCTTCAGTCTGTGCACCAACACAGTATCAGGTACTGAGGCACAGTTGTGTCTGGCATAGTAGGGCACAGAGCTGTAACTAATCTTAAAGTGCTGCATTTTTGCATGATTTGTATGATCGCCTTCACTTGCATCTGTGTACTCAGTAACATTGTTTCAAGTTGCACATTCATATCCCCTCACCAAAAGATCCTTAAAGTCAAATTCACAGGCATGTGCATGTACACACTACTCCCACTTAACAGTACCAGCGGCTACTCAGATGTACTTACTAGGAAAAGACCTTCCTATGGGAGGTTCTGTTCAATTAACATATGAACAGCTCAGATCTAGTCAAACACTGGGCCAAAATACTCTACTGTAGTAAGTACACAGAAATCCCTGAATACTTAAGCATATAGCAAGACAAAAAGAAATTTAACAGTGAGCAAATGATTTGACTTTCTTTGCATACACTCAGTTCCTGAAGTAATGGTTAAACAACTATGTACTGGCATTTTTGAGAATACAATAATTTCAACACACATATATATACTGTATATAAACCTGAAAACCAATACTTAGAAACTTCAAGCACAGGGTGCTTCTGGTTGCTAAGGCCATGATTCTGTAACAAAAATGCATACAGTGCACCCACTTGGTCCTCACAAATCTCAATGGGATGCTAAACTGTATGATTGCCCTGCAATAAATCCTTCTTTTCAGTACTTACAAAATCAGAAGAAAAAATTCCTCTATGAAAAGAATGATGAACTATCACATTTTACATAGAGCAGAATTTGTTAGTTAAAGCTGAAGTGTCCCATGGGAGTAATTCTGTTGATAAAGCTGTAAAACAAGGATTAGAGAGTGCAGGAGCCCATCTGACACAAAACCCCTCACTTATATAGTCCCCACAGCTCTTTGTAGGCACTGATATGCCACTACTCTTCTATGAAAACTGAGAGAAATATATTGAGTTGTGGATTTTAAAAAAAAAGATAAAAAATTGCAGAGCTAATACAGGTGTAAGTGCCAAAGTTCTTGACAGTATTTTCAGATACCCTGGCTCCTTAAGGCAGACAGCTCTGTCAGATTAAAAGTATTTTAAGTACTTAATTACGAACATTGAACTAGCAAGCATGTGAGAGCTGTGTCACCATAACAGAATACTGCAGAGAAACCTTCTGGACGCACATCCCAAGAACTTTGTTTAAAATCAGAGCAAGATTTTCTTTTTCAGTAGATGAAAGATCTCCTGAGGTCATTGATATTCAATCAAATTACAATATAAATATAACACCTCCAGCATCCCTTATTTCACTTCAATACTCTGCATTTTCTGTAAAGTGTTGAACATTAATACTAAAGTCCATAAATTGAAGGCTCTGTACAGCTACTTATGCTATAGTTTTGTTCCTTATACACAGGGTATCAATTTTCCCTATGGTACTCAAGAAATAGCTATGTAAAAACAACTCTATGAAATTTGCATGGTTAGGCACTCAAGACTGAAAAAGTCATAGGCAGAAAATGAAGTGTCCTCCCTTTGCACACGTGGAAGGGCAGAGTCCTTAACTACACAGACCAGTTTTATCACAGCATTTCCTTCCCCTTCTGTTCTGAAGGTCAAAGGCAAACACGAACAAGGGGATCCCAGTTCAAGTCCAGGGAAAAGTGAAAGGCTTCTCAGGATCTTTCTGGCCTTAAAAAAGTGGTGGCTGGAACTCTTTGGGGCATTTCTGCTCAGACAGACTTAATGCCTACTTGAATGATCTGGGTTACCCTAAAAAAAATCCATGTATGTAAGTTCCTTTCCTCACAAGTCAGCACAGAAGGAGAAATACATTTTCCTGCTTCCCTGCTTCTTTAGGATGAGAAGAGCCTAATCTTTGTCCATAGGGATCAAGATCCCTAACTGCCACTCTATTTGATCCCAAGAACCAGCGCTACCTGGGGAAAACAATGGATGATGCATTGCCATGATGGGCACTAGAAAAACAGAATACAAGACATTTTGTCTATGCTCTGATACCCCTGAAAACTTCATCATTTTGAGTTATAAGACTTGAAAAAAGTCCTGTAGTATTCTGACACTCAAACTGTAGTCAGCCTCTTGCCTCATAATATTTAATCAGAAATACATTAAAAGCAGGGGATAATACATACACTTTTAAACAGAAAATACATACAGAAGTTTTAGAGTATTTTAGGACTGTAGGAATTGTGAGTTGTACCTGCCTTATTTTTTAATGCATATTCTGCACAACTAACATGCTGGGTACTACCTTGTTTGACTTGAAGGGCAGAAAATCAGAAGCAGCTACTCAGGGAAAGCAGACAGTTCTTCAGCAGAAGCTGGGAAAGATCTCAATAGTGAAATTCCTACTTGTTGGGTCCCCAGATAAAATGCTCTGAGGGTGTATAATGTTGCTGGGCAAATCTCAGCAGTTTCCTCCTTTCTCTTCAGTCTCTAATAGTATACACAACAGACTGGCCTGCCTTAAGTTTCTGCTGATTATCAAAATAACATAAAAAACTGTGAGAGACTTATGATAGAGAGCAAAGAGAGGAAACAGACAGCTGGAAAGAAGCATCAGGACTGCCTTTGTCTTTGAGACCAGCAACGGGTGACTCTGCATTGTGCAGACCCTACCAGAACTGAACAAGAAACATCGAAGCTCAAGTAAGACCCAACTTGACATGCCTGGTGACCTTTTCTCTGATGGCTTTGCTGATTAGGCAGTGCTTTGTGATGAAGACACTGTTTTCAGCTGTCCAGAGGCTTTCCAGGTACTGAACCCAGCTGGGGATGTTGTCTTATTACAGCTGATCAATAGAGAGCTTTCAAACTGGGACCAAATTTGAGTCATCAAAGAGATGCCTCCCCCCAGATTAGTTGTAACAAATGAGTCAAGAGAAGGGAGAATTTAACAGGCACTACAAGAAGTCTAAAGTGCAACTTCCCTTGTATCCAAAAGCTGTGGATACAGTTTCTTTTTAAGTTAAAACTTTTATTCAGTGTACAGTGATTTCCAGCTGGACAGGACATGATATATGCTATCCACTGTTAAGCGCCTCCAACAAAGATGCTAATCTAAGGTAAAAGATGCTGTGCAAATACTGCTATTAATCATGACCATAGATTCCAAAAAAAAACCCACTAGGGTAAAAACTGTGTTCTTGAAATAATTTCTAGTAATTTCATAAATGGAAAACAAAACTTAAAGCAAACGTAAAAGAAACTTAAAAATTCTGATGTTCCAAGCCTTTTTAGTTGTTACACTTTAATTTTTTACTACTGCATGAATTTTAAAAAGTAGATAAGCTTTTCTGTGCAATCTGTCTGGAAAAGATAATGAATTACTTAGCTTTCAGTATGCACAATTGTTTTAAAGAGACACACCTGGCTGACTGCTGATAAACTGACGTTGAAAAAAACAAAATTCATTAACCTACAATAGAAGCCTAATCTGATGCATTTGCAACAAGCATAGTCTCGTGAACTTACACTAGATGGAAATTTCAACCAAAATGAAGGAGCAACGAATAATTTGCTTCATTCAATGTGAAACAAAGATTTTTTTAAATCTCAGACTCATGGTTTGAGCTCATCCTTAGTTTTTGTGGTGGTCCCCCCTGAAAGTGTATCCTTATCAAGGTTATCTTGTAGATCTGCTGATGTGTCATTTGAAGAATTCTCAGCGTTACATAAATCTTTCTCTGTAATTCCTGGGTGATTTCCACAGTCATTGTTCAGATTTTCATCATCTTTTTTGGAATGAGAAGCGTCCTCCTTTCTGTCTGAAGTATCATTTTCTTCTGATTTTGAAAGCTGGCTGGTATCAGTGTCACTGTTCTTTTCACTGTCGTTCTGCCTAACAGCATCACAGTTCACTTCTTGTTCATCCTGATCATTTTCTTCCCCATTTTTTGTGAATTCTACCTTTCTTTCTTCAGTTGTTTTACCAGCTGAACTTCCACTTGCCGATGTATTCTTGGGCTCTTTTGGTTTCTTATGCTTAGAAATATGACTGTTGGGAATAGAAACTGGAGATGCTGGCTTTTTATTTGCTTTGCTTCCCTCTGACTTCTGTTTTCTTGGGGGTCCCCAGATAAAATGCTCTGAGGGTGTATAATGTTGCTGGGCAAATCTCAGCAGTTTCCTCCTTTCTCTTCGGTCTCTAATAGTATACACAAAATATTCTAGAGCACTTTGCTTAATGTTGGGAATGGTATCTTCCACAAGAGCTTCATGCAAAATAAATTTTACCAGAGGAGATTTGAAACTCTCATATCCAAGTTCACCAAGACTTTTCAGAATTCGAGTGATTCTCAAGTAGTTATGTTGAGACCTTCAAAAGAAATGGGTAAAAAAATTCTATTGAATCAGAAAAAAAACCACTTTACAAACATAGAACTGGAACTGCAATTCCTCAGTCCTTTTTATCACTTCAGGTATGTACTTCAGACTTCCTGTATTTTAATTTCTCAAAGCTGCTGAAGCTTACTAGCACCTCCTTTGCTAGGATGTTGTGAGTGAAAATTAGTGTTTGTAAAAAGCACTGGGGGAGAGGGCTGAGAGAACATAAAATCAAACATGCACTGATTTTTGTTCCTTGTGCTGTACGAGAAGGGCAACAAAGCTGGTGAAGGGTATGGAACCCCCAAGTCCTATGAGGAGCAGCTAAAGATAATGGGGTTATTTATTCTGGAGAAACAAAGGCTCAGGGGAGACCTTACTGCTCTCTACAACTGCCTGAAAGGAGACTGTGGCAAGGGGGGTCGGTTTCTTGTTCAAGGCAACAAGTGACAGGACAAGGGGAAATAGCCTCAGGTTGCACCAAGTGGAAGTTCAGGTTGGATATTAGGAAAAATTTCTTCCCTGAAAGAGTGGTTAGGCATTGGAACAGGCTGCCCAGGCAAATGGTAGAATCACCACCCCTGGAAGTGTTCAAAAGGTGATTAGATGTGGCACTCAGTACTATGGTTTAGTTGATATGGTGGTGTTTGGTCAAAGATTGGACTCAATGATCTCAGAGATATTTTCCAACCTTAAAGATTCTATGCTGTTCTCTTTCAGGGGAGAAAACCCAGTCACTTTGTAAACTACAGGGTTTATAGTGTATTTATAGCGTAGCTACTGACCAGGGTTTATGGCACTTCACTCAAGTTATTTAAAAGCTGGGTCTCCAGTCTAGACTAGTACCTGCACTACAGACACAGTCAGTGCTGCGGGAAAAACAGGCATCTCTGCAGAGTAAGTCCCACTGTTGTAGGAAATACCTAAGATAAAATGAATGGACTGTCTTCTGGAAGTGCTTGTGAAAAGCTCTTT
>NW_008239080.1:1010703-1017150 GCF_000691975.1 Corvus brachyrhynchos | reverse complement strand
GTATGCAGTTAAACTTTTAAGTTTGAATTTTAGATTGATAAAATTAGGTAGAGAGAGTCCCAAATCCTGACTTAAAACTGTAGCTACTCACTGGAAAGAAGAGGAGTAAAAACATGCACTAACATTTTGACTTCCTGAAAGCCTGTTTCATCTGTGGCCTGAGTCTGAGGCCACACCCATTGGCTCATATAATGTTTAAGTAAAATTATTCACAAATTATTCCCACTATTCACCTGGAATCCATCAGCAATTGTACCTACAAGCTTTCATCATGACAGAAGAACAAAATGCTGCAAGAAAACAATCTGCAGCTCTAAGGTCAGAGATACAAGAAAGTGAGCTCAAGATTTGAAAGGAGGTTTTGGTACAATTAATCTCTATGAGACAAAATTCAGTGCAAACTCAGGATCCACACAATACCAATGAAAAGCAACTGATATAATTTGCTCAACATTGGGCCAAAGTTTGACTTAATGCATGTCTAAACGTTTCCAGATCAGCACTTCAATTTAAAATATTTAAATACATAGTATTTCGTGTTTTGAGGAGGGAGGGAAATCTTGTTACTTAACTTTCATACAGGTGCGGAGAATTGGATCTTTCTTAAAAAGAAGTGTAAATACAAAGATAAGCCACTTATTTTTTTCCAAGTGAGAAGCAGCACTTTGGGATTGGGTGAAAACACATACAGTCACATGACAAATTAGTTTGGAGCTGGGATCTTCTTCAGCACCATCTAAAGTGTATTTTCAAGGAATTCAATGACACCAGTCCAACTGGTAATGGGTGAGAAGAACAATCAAAAAAGGGGAAGGAGGAATGTACAGATAGATGCACAAACCAGGCATCAACTATTTATTTTTCACTTTTTTTTTCTGGCAGTCTTTGGAAAAAATATCTTTGCTTTCTCTAGAAAACAAAAGGATATAGAGATTCTATAGCAATTCTAGCAAGTCAAGTGAATGTCATTACTTACTCATTCAAATGCTGAAATCTTTCTTGCCAGTTAGCAGCTCGTGCTACGTTTCCAGTTTTATCAATTAGCTTTATTCCAAAAAACTCCAACATCATTTTGTAAGCCAAAAGGAATCTTCTAATTGCTTCTTTTGTTTTCTTGAATTCCTAATAGACAAAGAATATGTCCAAGATTCTAAGTGGTACTAAACGGAGTACTTCTGCATTGAGTAAGACAACTCTACGTAACAAAAAGCAGTTATATATCGAAATTACTGTGATGGTTTGTATTGAGCTCAATTTGTATTACCTCAATTTCATATGTAGTTAATTCTTTAGCATAGAAGTTCAGACCTTGTTCCCTCAGTGGAAAAAGCCTGGTAAAAGAAGAAGCGCATTATGGCTCAGTATAAGAATACTTAATCAAATTAATGCTTTGAAACAGAAATAGGTAATAAGTGACCAACCACTGTATGTAAGTGTGGTTATGTTCCAGTTTTTCATAGTCTCCTTTCCATTTATTTAGGACTTCTTCAATATAAACCCCTGTGTAAAAATAATTTGAAAAGCTGTTAGGTAGCCATCAAAACCAGCACTCAGTTACATAAAGTACATGCCATGTTAACACAATGATACAACACGTACTTTAATTCTCTTTCAAATACTATGTGAAATAAGGTCTATTGCAGCCATACATTAATTAATTTAAATTTAAAACTAATTTATTTACTAAAACATAATTAAAAATAAGGAATTTATAAAATGTCAATATAAACAAAACCAACTGACTTATACTGGGTTACTAACAGGTGAAGGTATGTGGCAGCAACTTCTGTAAAATATATCCAAGAGTTCTCATGTCATTGATCCCTTTATAACACTGACTGGTAATTAACAAACTGCTTCCATAAAATACTTCACTGTGAATCACCTGTCATTGCTTTTACATGACAAAACTCTGCATCTATCTGTCTATCTATCTTATCCATCCATCTAATCCTCATAGAACAAAGCCTCAATTCTTTATGAAATCTCCCATACCAGGAATCTCTCCAGCTGCAAATAACATTATGATTGGGAAATCTTTCTCAACTAATGGTGGCCAAGCATCACACTGAGACTGTGCTCACGAAATTCAGTCATGGGCCAGGGCACTTTTCCAGGTACTACACAGATATACAAAGTACATAAAAGGATGATCCTTGTTCCCAAACCTGTACAATATCTTTCCATGAATGAGCACTGTGTTTTTCTCTTTCTATTCTGAAACCAACAACAGTTTTAGTACTGCTGGACAGCCTCTCCCAAAGTCAAATAGCATAGGAGCAGCCTAAAAAACCCAAAGCCTCAGGTAGATAGTCTCCTACTATACATTTAAGATGCCTCTTTCCCCCAGTGAAAATTTCCATTTGGGTCTCAATGGCAAAGGAGGACACACTTAATACTTTTATTTAAGAAGTGAAGAAAGCAGCCAGTCTAAAAGGCTACTAAGAACATGGGGTTTCCAGTGTAGGCAAGGCTGAACAGGACCATGGGAAGAGGACCTTCGCCATCACTGCATTGTATCCAACCTGTATTTCAAGTATTGGAAAACTTGTTGCTCAGTCCCAGGGCAGAGAGACAAACAGGCCAGCTCTGATCTAGAACCACAAGCTAAATCTGTAGGTCATGGAACTAAACTTCAGATCTAGTATTGCACTAGAAATGTTTTGGGGTTTTTTTAACAACATTCTCCAGTATTTCAGTCCTTAACATGGTAGCTAAGAGTCCCTCCAAACACTCTCACACATACACAGACTTGGGTCAAGGAGGGGTTACTCTTTTCCATTCTCAATACAAACTTCTGCACAACCAGAGCTCACAGCCAACAACACGTCAGCCTCTGTGGCTTATCAGCTACCTTTGACATTACTAACTGTGGCTTTCTCCTGGAATACTATGAGAAATGCTACTCTTTACAAATTTTTGGAGGGAAAGCTCCTCTACCTTTCACGACTCTCTCTACTTGTAGCTAATCCTCTTGAACTGCTCCTTCATTTTGGTCCTTAAAGGAGTTCTTCCCACAACCTTTTCTTTTAGTTTCGGATCCATATGGTTCCCAGGTTCACACAGACCTCAGTGCCCTTCGCCTCCTTTTTGTATCTGTTCTCTGTGTAATGTCTCCCAAATCTGCTACCTCTTTACTGGCCATTCACAGACCTATCTCTTCTTGCAGTCAAGCTAAAACTGACTAAAAGAATCTGCCTATGGGTATCTAGATAAAGCTCGAGTTGGTTAGCGCAAAAGTCTTATCTTTCTTTCACAACCTGAGTTATTTTCTCACTTGCTAAGGGTATTACCACTATCTTGTCTATAAACAGCTCTCATCTTCAACTTTCCTGTATGTGTATCTTTACAACCTTCTGTATAACGTTCCTTTCCATTCAGCTTCCTATCCAAACTCTCACATTTTGCATCTCAACATCCTTCTTCCTGACCTTGAAAAGTGCTTTCTTGTCATGCTTACATCTACCCTGAGTGTTGCTGAATGCAGCTACTCTGAATGCTGGTAAGACCATCTTTCTAGACTGTATCTTTTTTATACTGACCCTTTTTTTTTTGCTTTGCATTCTTCCATCCTGAAACCCTGTTCTATAACATCAAACAAAAACTATACACCTTTATTTCTAAAGCCTTTGTGACCTGTCCCTTACTACCTTATCAGAACCCATTTGTTGCTATGAGACTGATTCTGTTTCCAACAGGATCCTGCCTCAGAGGCAGCTTACACGTCTCACTCCTTCTGCACTCCAACGTGCACTTTGCTATTTCCTACTGAGCTGCTCTCATTCTGAGAGGATCCTTCTGCAAACACCTTCAAAATAACCTTGTCATCATTCTTTCAAAACTCTGAAAAGCTTATTTTTGGCCTGCAATTTGTCTTTTTTGCTAACGGTTAAGCTCTCATGTGCTGAGACTCCTGTCTATCATCCTAACCAAGATTGCTTTATTGTCTCCTCCTGCTTCCTGATCTGTCTGCTACGCTCTTCTCTCTCATACGTCGACTGCAAACTCTCTAGAGTAGGGCTTGTCATCTTTCAGCTTCTCCTGTGTTTGTGTAGAATGCTGCATATGAGGTTCCTGCTCCACTACCAGAACTACTAGGGACACTGAAAAATGCCTTTGTTATTGTTATTGCAATAATCTCACACAAGATTAAAGCACATTTTTTTCCTCTTACACAGTTCTAGGGATAACACTCTTAGATTGCTGCCACTCCTATTCAAGCAGCAAGTTTGTGCAATATAGTGGAAGAACTTTATCTTTGTTTAATAAAAGGTACTGCCACTGCCACAAACCAGTGGTACTAACAACGCCCTGTACTACTTCATGCTGATAATGTCTAAGAAAAGCACCACCTCCCTAGAGTGAAAGCTAACTCTGTTTTTAAGCACAACCTGCTCTCGTGTTATCACAATGTGCTACTCCAACATGGGAGGTTCATGTTGTACAATATATTACGATACACCTTCAGTTTGCTGCAATTATCACCACTGTTTCAATTTGCTGCTATCATTAGTGAGCATTCTTTTGTTATCACCGTTACTGTCGCAGATTACTCACCATCAGGTTTAAACGGGATTTTATTTTTGTAAAACCGGAGATTGCACAAGTCATTTTGATACCGGAGATCTTTAAAGTTCTGCTAAAAGAAAGGAAATAGGACATTATCAGCCTACGAAAACCTACCAAGGCTATCCAGAAAGTGACACTGGGCTCTTTGAATAATTTAAGGACAAAAAAATTTCAGCCTTTTAGGAACCACTGAGTTCTACTCATGCACTTAAAGTCTCAGTTTAAGGATCTGGAAGTTCTTTCGAGCTGGTACCTTCTCCTACTGAGGCAGCAGCAGCATAGCAGCACCCTCCCTTCAGTCTCAGGGAACTTGAGAGACAAATAATAAGTCAGGCAAACTCTATAATCTCCCATCTTTGATATCCAAGGCACAAGCCTTTTCCTGGGCTCCTACCACAGTTCCCAGGCTTACACATCTCATGTGTTTGCATGTTTACCCAGGATGAGAAGACATTGCGTCTCTCCCACTCACATATGTTAGGCCCCTGTATCAGCTTTTTGATTCTCATTTCTTGTACTTATTGGACAACACAAAGGTTTAAGAATGTTTTTTACTGGAAAGGCAATTTTAAACCATAAAATATTCTTACTGGGTACTGGTGTCGGTACTTGTATAAATCTCTTGCTGCGTAGAAGCTTCTCTTTGGCTTGGCTGTCAGCTCAGTTCCATCACCACTCTGAAACAGTTAGAAAGCAGATAATCATCATACACAAACCCCCTAAACAGCAAATTTGTATAATATTAAAAAAATTACTTTTCATTATGGATTTCAGCAATGCAAACAAATGTAAGTGCATGTATTTGTCTACTCTTTGGCCAAACACTGAAAATTTCCCCGCCCAATACTTAACACAACACACTTTAAAGTTAAGTTAAAAAATTTAATATAAAATACAAAAGCAAGACCATGAATTATCCTTCCAATGAGGCCGAATTTGACTTAAATCAACAGGCTGATTGTCATTTCCAAATGCAAGACTTCGAAGTAATTTTGGCAAGTGCTAGCACAAGATGAAATAAGTGACTGAACTTGAAAATGCAGAGACACGACTAATTTTGAGGAGAAAATCATACTATTTGAAAAAAAAAAAAAAGTCATGTGTACATAGACTTACTGCACCCTGTGGAAGAAAATGAATAGTTACTAAAAAAATTTTATTCTACTGCTTGCAATACACATGTAATAGGTTAAGGTCATGCCTAAAAGGGGAAGTTTCCTGTGATTGCACTGGGAATATGCCATTCTTATTGCCCATCCCATGGCTTATTAACTGTACATTAATGACCAACAAGCAACTATGTTCATTTCCCCTTTCACAAGACCAGCTTTCACCATACCTGCAGGCAAAACACACTTGCTTGAACAAGAAACACCCCTTGACACTTAGTTATTCGGCACTAGTATCACCATGTATCAAGCAGAAAAGGGAAAGACTCTTAGGTTTACTTAATTTTGTATGGTCTCTAAACCAAAACACGATATATATAGCAAGCTAAAAAAGGACCCAGCTGCTCCACCCTACATGGCATTCTAAGTCAAATAAAATTATTGTCAAAAGAACACTTTATTTCTTTAAGATCAGCATTTACAAAGCTTCCTACAGAAGAGAAACTCGCTCTGAAAATTCCTCACACCCACCGAGGAGTCACAATTCCATTGCCACATAGGATCCAATATTCAGATTTTCATCCTGTTTAATTAAGAGGCCACGTTCAATGCTCCATTTAAGTTAAAACACAGCCTTCCCTGGAAATAGCAGAAGCGGGAATGTCAACGACACCAAGGCCTCGATTTTCTCTCAATAATGACAGGGGAAGGGTGGGGAGAGCTAAAAACGGGCTCGTCCTTAGTGGACATGCAGCGCTGGCTGTCCCCA
>NW_008239080.1:1006318-1010213 GCF_000691975.1 Corvus brachyrhynchos | reverse complement strand
GGGCACCGGGCGGCACCGGGCCGTTGGCACCGCGGGGTCGGGCGGGGCGACTCAGGGCCCGCCCGCCGCCGCCCGGGCGCCGGGGCAGCATCGCGCGAAGGGAGAGTGGGAGTCTCCCCTCCGAGGAGGTGCGCCCCGCGGGGATTTCGCTTCCCGGAGGCGGCCGCGGTGTCCCCTGAAGGGTTATAAGGAAAGCAAGTAGGTGCGGGTGTTCATCGAGATGAGTGGGGATGGCGGCTGCCCCAGAGCAGTGGTCTGGGGTGGAGATGCTTTGTTCAGTGACAGAAGTGGTCGTGACACCTGCAGTGTGCAAGCTCCCGCTGTCCACTAGACATGGGAAGGTTTGCGGTGAGGTAGACCCCGAGGAGTATATAGGTACTAGAGAAGACAGGAATGGAGAGGGCAGTGCTGTGGTAACCAGCCAGTTTCAGCTGCTCCTAAAACTCCTGCGAGTTTGGGGATAAAACATGATGTTCAAGTACCGATTTGGAGGGGCAGTGACAGTGTATTTTGTATTTGGCTAGCACATGCCTTTTGGACAGAAACACTGCCAGGAAAGAAGACCTGATGAGTTGACGGCTCAGCACATTGTTCCAGTGCCTACTCTCACCCTCATGCATAAAAATGTGTTCCTCATTTCTAGCCAGGGATGGTAGGCTTCAGGTCACACTCGGGGATTTCTGCCTTCTCCTTAAAGACAATTCTGTGGTGTCTGGTGACCACTCCTAAAGATGTGTATTATCATCAAGTCATCTCAGTCCTCTTCTTGGTAAACCAAGCAGGTTAAGCTTCTTCAGCCTCTCGCCATAAATTGCCTTTCACATTCCCTCACTCAAAGTTGCACCTTTTTTGTCTGCTGTATCTTGAATGTTTTAGCATCCGTTTCAAGAGCAGGTACCAAGATTTTAACTGGATGTCAGGATCATCAGTATAGAGGTGATTTCATCTATATATTCTTGTTTCCCTGTCTACTCTCTATAAACTGAAAGATCATTTTAACTCAAGTTGCCACAGTGTCATGCTTAGATGCACTCATGTCAGTCTCATACATAACCCTCCTTCAGGTTCATTTGAAGCATGTTAGCTGTACACACTGGCACAAGTGTGTACAGCTAAGGACAAGAAATTACTGGGAATGCCCTGGTTTGTGAGGCCTTGTTTCAGGCAAGTATATTTGCAGTAGCAGCTCACCTAGATGTAGTCACAGCTGCATGGCTGAGCTGTGAGCCTGCCATACAGCCCAGTCTACCTCTGCTGCCCATGCCCCTGCTGCCTCCCACCATCACCTGCCTTGGCCGAGACAGTTCTCTTCCTCCTGTACTCTTCATGGAGATTAATAAACCCCATTTAGCCTTTCCAATACCCCTTAGTCACCATCATGCCAGCTGCTTCCCTCCTCAGGATCCAGCAACTCCCACTCAGTCCCAAGATCAAAGCTGGTGGCTCAAGCCAAGACACCCTCCTCACCCTCAACCCCGTAGGTTTTTGAGATCTACTGGAACTTTTTTGATATGTGATATTAAGGAATGCATGTAGAACAGGAAAGTTCACTCTCATTTTTGTCAGTGGACATCATTTTAATAAAGAATAAAACATCCCCATCAAGCAGGCACAAGAGAGGTTTTAAGAGGGCAAGCAGTAAGACTAGATGCTAGAGCTGCAGCTGGGGAAACAGTCTTTTGTAACACTCATGCTTATGTATTTTTATGCACATTTTTGAGAGTTCCCTCTTCTTTGACCTCATTTGGGGGAAAAGCAGATTTCTTTCCTGATTCCACAGTATCTCTTCCCATGCTGTTGGCATAGTTTGAAGGAACTGACTTAAGAAATTCTGATGTCTGGAGCACATTTTTCTTGACTACCTGCTGACCAGCTACTTCCATTGACCACTATCTACTAGCCCAGTATAGACCAGCTCTGCTTCCTCTCCCCTGCTACAGCTTTTGTCAATGTTCCGTCACAGTGACTGTGTTTATATTATGAACAGTGGAGCCTCAAAAGCATGCCTTGCACGTGCATCAAAAATCAGGGGAAGGTTTTGATGATATTCAGTATGTATGGCAGTTAATCCCACAAACTAAAGATCTTCCTGCAAGAAAGCTGAATTTCTTGTGCAAATAACTGCACCTTATTATAGACAGCTCAGTTTTACCTGAAGAGCAAGGCTGTCAGCCAAGTCTCAAAGCTGTCGGCCAAATCTCATCACAGAATTTTTAGGTAGAGTTTTAAAAGATCTGGATCTCAGAGCACTGCTAAGAACTGGGAGTCAAATGAACTGGTGGGAGAGCTCACCAAGCCATTCCCCATCATTTACCATCAGTCCTCGTTAACTGGGGAGGTCCCAGATGACTGGAGGTTAATCAACAACACCTACAAGATGGGTGTCTTGCGGTGATTTTATGATGATTAGTCTATTCCCTTATTGTCTGCTGTATGCCCAGAAATGGTTGCTGTAGCTTTAAGGTGGGTCTGGGGGGAGCCTTGGGGCTCTTCCACAGGCTTTTTCAAAGCCTCACTCCCCAGGCATCCATGGTGCCATGTGGACTGCGTCCTTTTTTCTCACTTAGCTAGCTTGGTTTTTGTTAGCTTAGGCAAGAAGGTTTTTTTCCCTTTCCCTGGCCTTGGAGAGGCTGCCATAGCAATCCTTTGGCAGATTTGGTGGTTTTTTTTTTTGGTTTTGTTTTTTTGTTTGTTTTTGGGTTTTTTTTGAAGTGAACAGAATGGTTTGGTTTTGGTCTGAGATCAGAGAGAACAACTGATGGAAGAAGAATTGGCCTGGGGCTGCTCCATCTCAGCCCCAGACCTCGAAAAAACCGAACCAGTGAGAGAAAAGACACCAAATCCACCAGCTTCATCTTCTGTGAAGAGGCGACCAACACCAGAGATTCACCAGGTTCCCATCTGTTTTGCCCGAGCTGCTGTGTGAACCTTTTGTTTTGGTTTTTTTTTTCCTTGAGACAGGAGCTGGCACCATTTTTTTCTCCCCACCAGGTTGCTGGCTGGGGGGTTTTTGCAGCCACTGGGAGCTGGCAGAAGGGGGTTTTACCCCTCGCGTACCGACACAAAGAAGCCCGGAGGTCAACGCTGAAACCCCTCTGGAAGGCGGCACTCAGTGCCCATCACACAATGAAAAAGGGGCAGAGCTCCTCATCCAAAAGCAGGAGCTGGCACCATTTTTTTCTCCCCACCAGGTTGCTGGCTGGGGGGTTTTTGCAGCCACTGGGAGCTGGCAGAAGGGGGTTTTACCCCTCGCGTACCGACACAAAGAAGCCCGGAGGTCAACGCTGAAACCCCTCTGGAAGGCGGCACTCAGTGCCCATCACACAATGAAAAAGGGGCAGAGCTCCTCATCCAAAAGCGGCTGGATCTTCCTGTCGCTGTTAAGCAGGCACGCAGGCAAAGGCAAAGAAGAAAGAGAGAGGGGACTCTCCATAAGTGTTCCACGCAGGCTTATTCCCGTGAAAAGACAGGGACGAAAAGACCAATTGGCGGGAGAGTCCAGGGATCTTATACTGGGTACAGAATAGGTGGGGAAAGGGATCACAGCCAATGGGATAGAGACAAGCAGGTGGGGTTGACAGGAAGGAAACCAATGGGAACATTACATAGGCGGGACTTAGGGAAGGATCCAATGGGACGTCGAGGAACAAAGAACGTTCTACTACTAATACATATTAAAGAAGAAAAATGAATATTCATAACTTTATACATAAAACAAGCCGAACATTAACTAGTTGGGAGAAAAGATGCAAAAGGCAGAACAAGGGAATCATGGGTTCTCACCATGACTGAAGTTACATGCTAAGCTTGGGTTGCTGACCACCACAAGTGGTTGTCTGAGTTCTCCTCAGGAGACAGAGTGGCTGGGGGGCCCACCCCACCCCCACCACGACCA
>NW_008239080.1:989802-1006246 GCF_000691975.1 Corvus brachyrhynchos | reverse complement strand
GGGAGGGTAGGGCAATCTGCCCTTTGCCAGGTGTATGCATTTTTCCTATGAACAATGTTTTCTTTCACAGTTGCAGATTATTGCTGGTTCTGGTTGTGAACTAGAGGCAGTCAGGATTCATGAAGAGGCTCTAGCACCTAGAATAGCTTTGTAGGGTGGTATTTGAGAGCTTGAACAGATTCCCACAAGACATATCTTAATTAGAAAAAAATAAATTCCATTACTTCACAGTCATAACTGGTAGTCATTTTTGCAAAGGTAGTGAATTTATGGCCCTTGAGTTCACTAAAGCATTCCTGTACAAAGGAAGATGACTAAGTCCTAAAGCCAGGAGGACCTGTTTCAGTCGAGTAGTTTGACTGTCACATAACACAGGTGAAGACCAACAGAAGACCTAGGGGTTTGCAAACCACTGTACATCAAATATAGACTTTCATAATGCTTATAAAAAAATAAGCACTTCACTTTGGATTATATACATTTATATACATCTTAAACAGCATGGATTAATCAAAGCCATCTCTTTTTTCCTTCATGAGGATATAGTTTTATAAGGACTTCGGAATGGAAACCACATCGCTTTCTCAAAGTTCATGCTGCATGTATATCGTGTGATAACTGTTAAAAAACTATTAAAAATGAGGTAATTGTAATACTTTATCATTATCTTGGGAGGATGCTTTGAATAGGATACCAGAGAGGTCAATTAACAGCTGTGAAGAGACTTACCAACCTAATATTAAGGTGATATAAAGCTGGGAGGGATTATGCATCCTTAGAGGATATAGTAGACTACAAAACCGTTTTGATAAATGACAGAGGAGGGCAAAATAAATAACATTGGTAAAATGAAATTTAGTTGAGCAAATGTAAAATGATTCATAGTGGATATTTAAACATACAAAGGTAGATTTAGGAAATGCAGAAAGGCATCAATATGACAGAAGTGTCTGGGAGCTACAGTATTATTTACATACATTCAGACAAGGGTCCAAATATATTTGGACACCAACATATATTTGGGCAAGTGTTCAAAATCATACAGGTATGACAATGTTTTGTATGCAATAGCTGTAGCTGACTGTTATTTTAATGGGGTTTGTTACCTCATGTACTTATTTTTTGACTACGGTGAATTTTAGTTCTCTTCTTTAGTCCAGTAATGCCCCAGATTGCTAAATGCCAAGCTTGGTGTAGTAGCTACAGAAGGTGAATCTAATTTATAAAGTTCTCCATAATTTCCCTCTAGTGAGTGTCATTGGAAATGATTAACTAACTCTAAACTCAGAAGTCAGGTTGCATATTTGCCTAAATTTGTTTCTATTGAAATCTGAAATTAATTTACAGAGAAGAAAAGACTTCACATAAATCATGGTAGATGTGACAGATCGGTGTATTAAGCTCACTAAAGCCAGTGGAAGTTCTCACCTTTTGCTGGGTTATGACTACAACCCTAAAGACCTTAACTAAAACCCTGTTTATTGGAGTGTCTTGCACTACAAGTCTGTAAAAGGTCACAGCCGAGGTAACCTCAGAACAAATTAATAGAAGAGTGTTTTACTTTAAGATGATCTGTCTAGGTGGTCAGAGAAGCAGTCTCAGTGTAGTCCTTAAGCCGCTAAGATTCTGCTTGTTTTCTTTTAAACAGAGTGTAAGACTGCAGCCAGTTTCCTGAGAGGAAACTGATCCAGTTCTAGGATGCAACATGGTCTAAATGAGTTGCTGTGCGGAAACACTTGATTTATAGCTGGAGGCCTGCATCACCCTTGTGATGGACTGGAACCAGCTACCCGGGTTGGTACTACCAGCTCTTCTGTAGTGGGCTTGTCTAGGGTGCCTCAGCAGGTTAGCTGCCTGGCATCACAGATAAGAAACGACATTCACTTGCCAGAAGTACATACAGGATGAGGTGATGCCATTAAGTTTTGCTGAAGGGCTCCTGGACTGCACCATGCAAGCTATTAATTTTGGCAGTGGAAGAAATTCTCCCTGAAAGACAGTGTGTGATGCAGAGGCCCAAATGGAGGCATCCAAGTGCCTTTGGAGATCCCTTAGTGTGTCCACCTTCTGCTGCAGAAGGGCACTGGTGCTCCATAGGTTCAGGAGGTCCCATGGTGTAGCTGCCAGCCCCATGAAGACATTTTGGCTACTCTAGGTCATCTCCAAGGAAATAATGCACCTTCTATGGGTATGCATATCATATACAAGCATAGGCCAGCTACGTCTGTATGTGACTGGTTGGTTGGCTGGATCACTTTGAAAGCTGCTGGTCTGTATTGACCAGAGCTCCGTTTATCTAATGGACTGTTACACCCCTTGTTATCTTTTGGCACATATCTCTGTGTAAGCAACTAAATTTGGGTGTTTCTTTACAAACTTGATCCTGCCCCTAATGTCCCTGAGCATCCATATTTCTGTTGGGAAGGTGTGCTGTTGGGGCCCTCCCTCCCCTGCCGTGGGGTCCTGGGAGAGGGGCCCTGGGGTGAGGCATGGGGTTTCCCTGCCCCTGGTCAGCCTTGTTTCCCATTGATTGTTTTGTGTTCCCCTGCATGGGCAAGGACCCTCGGGTCCCGTGATTGCCGCAGTTCCTCGGCAGAGCCCGGCCATGCGGCTGGGGAAATAAACATCTCTGAAACATCAGCCAAGAATCGGTCCTTATATATTTCTTTCCACGGGCCTTGTTGTCTGATACACGTGTTGCACTATCCCCACTGTAACAATGTGCTACAGACTGCCTTTGATGACAGATGTGTAAATGGACATTTCTGACCTGAGAGCACACATCTCCTGTCTTGAACTTCCAGAACTGCTAAACGAGGCATCTGTGCCAAATGTAGGACATGATTTAGTGTACTCAGAGTAGGTACAACCCCCCCAAAGCTGTGGGATTTTCTTCTCTGGGGCATTAAACAGAGACAGAGACTGACATTCTTCTGAAGCCTGACAAGGCTTCTCATTTGGGGTATTTATGTCCTGAGGCATCTAACCTGTAGATGCTAAGCCTGAACTAATCACACAATACTCCTTATGTATTCCAATAGAGAAAAATAGGAACCTCCAGAGGATAATCCATATCATCCTAAAACAGGTGTTTAAAATATGTAAGCTAAATCACAATATTGTTTGTATCTACTGATTACAAAGGAAGCCAAGATCTAGTCAAACTCCGGTTCAGACATCAAACTTTCAAGCTGTAAAAATTACATGACATGACCCACTCCCACACTCTTGAGGTTTTCTGAAAATACTGACTTTTGGGTACCCAGCTCCCATAGGAACAGAGAGAGCATCCAACTGAGCTGGTGGTGAGCATCCCTTTTCCTGGCATGAAGAATATCTGTAATCAGGTCATATCATGTAATACACTTCCAGTGAGAGATGGAGAGGACTCTTGTTTCAGAGTGTCTGTTGCTAGGTATGCAGAACTCAAGAGTACAAATCTCTTTAGGAAGAGACAGGGCTTTAACCTTCCTGTCACATCCTGTTGAATTTCTGATGCATAAGATCAAAATGGTAAGGAGATGAACAAGAAAACTGCCTCCTCCTCGGTCTCTGAATGAATATCCAGCCTTTATACAGAGAAGTATGAAAGGCTATAAGGAGATCACAGCATCATACTACCCTGGTATGTCATTTGCTGTGCTTTACTTCCTCACCTAAACACAGCAGAAGTTGTGCAGAGCCCCTTCTCCATCCGTAATGAATAGTAAATAATGAATCCCATTCTGTTCTGCTTGGGTTAAAGGGTCTCACTTTAAGGTGACATAAACTCAGAGCATCCCCTGGGAGTGCAGCGAAGCAGTACCAACTTAGAGCCATCACAAGCTTGACCCACCTCTGTCAGCTGAAAGTGGAGCATGCACAAGCAGTAACACTTCAGTTTGACTAGATTAGGAGCTCATGCTGTCCCTGGAAAAGATACTGCTAATAAACTATTATTTCAAGACCACAGACTCTGCTTGTTCTTTCTTAGCTGAGTTTTGATATGACTGTGTGAATTTATGTAGTCGTGATGGTGCAACATAGCTGTTTCAAAGATCTAATTGACGTCAAGATTGATGTGATTCATAGGAGTCATAGGATCCCTACCAGTGAAAAAAAGTCCAGTTTAAATGATATGCATTTGTGCAGTTCTATATTTTGCTTCTTGGCAGATGATTGTGGATTTCATACACTTCATCAAGGATAATTTCAAAGTGCCTAAAGTCACTGATCTTTGACAAACTCCTAAGCAATTAGTTCTAGCCACAGGCTGGCACAAGACCAAATTACACAAGTGGGACAACTGCAGGCACAGACTCTGCCACCACCTGCTTTTCATCCTTTTTCATATCATGCTTTCTACATCATCTGTAGAAAACCTATATAAATACATAAACTAGGGAAGAAGTTCATCAGGGAAGCCATTTTTAATTAGGTTACTGATGCTCCACAGGGCTTTTAGCTTGTGATTAAGGCAAAGACACATAGACTGAGATACAAAAGCAAGAAAACACACACAACCAGAAACAGAAACCACCAACAATGCTGGCTTTCATGTACTTATCGCAGGCCCAGTGATTTTTAAAATCATTTGGGTTAGTTCCCTTAGTTAAATTACTCTGCACAGCCTTAAAACACAGGTCCACATCAGCCCTGCCTGTTAGTCTTTGATGGCACCTCAAAGCAACCCTTCCCCTATGCTTCCCAATCGCTGTGTGACTTCAAGGTGGCCAGGCTGGAGGGAGATGACAGCAGAGTTGAGGAATTCAACTGCTTTGGAGTGATGAGGAGCAAGACATGGCCCACACACAGTCTGTGATCTGAGATGGGACTGAAGCATGTTACACTTCACACAACGTGATCCTCATATGAAACTCTGTCAGCAGTTAGTGCACACATATTCTGGAATGAGTGACTTTTTTTTCCTACCTATCTTGTTTGCCCCTGTAATATTCCCTATCACAGACTTCCTTAGATCACCACAGGACAGCCTCATCCTAATGCTATTGTGCTCTTCTATTCTGAAGAAAGCATGTTAGTAGAGCCTGCAAAAGTCTCTCCCTGTTTATCTCTGTGGTGCCATCCTAACAGAGCATGCAAGATGGTAAGTTTAAAGAGATGAAACTCTGCTTCGAGTGACAGAGACCTAAGAAGGGATAGGGATGATCTTTTCCTGATATGACAAATCTGAGTTATGTGTTAACAAATAACATAATAAATGTTCACTTTAGGAATCTGATGCAGTGAAAAAAATGATCTGAATACAGTGAGCACATGCACTATAAGGAATTAGCCCGTTTCATTTTGTAACATGCCCTATTACAGTGTGAAGCTGCCTGGCAGCTGGAATACAAGCAGCCTTTGACATGCTCAGGAAAGACATTGCCACACTTTCACACTGTTGTTTGACCAGCCTGAATGAATCATCCAAATGGGCTCACTTCTCTCCTGAATGTAGAGATGAGTAAATAGGCACATCGACATCCTTTTGCATGTGGCAAAGTGGGTCAGCAAGATATTGGTGGTGATGTGGTAAAATACAGTGAATGCTTTGTGCAGTTTTTTTACTGCTCTGTATGAACTCTATGCTTTCTTACATCATAATTAGGCACCTGTGTTTGGGAGGAGTCAATTTTTCAAAAGAGAAAAACCCACCTAGGTGAGCTGGGAATTCCAAGATTTGGGGAAGAACAAGAGAGTACAAATTACATGTTGATCAATAGCATCGTTAAAAAATACTAAAAGCAAAACTAAAAGAGCCCACATTGTCACCATAATTACAGCTGAAATCAGAACAGTGGATAAAGCTGTTATTTTGTCAAACATTACATTTGATATATTAGAGGTCATTACAAAGCAAAACACAAACCAGGACATGGGCAAAAGAACACAGCCAAATTCAGTCTCAGCATGCAGAGCTGAGGACAGACAAAAAAAGAAAAGGAGTGATCCAGGCTAGGGACTGGAAGCAGGGAACAGTTTCCTTGTGGCGTAAATGCCACTCGCTCAGGGGACAGGAGGATCCTTACCAAGAGGCTAAGAACAGCTAAACAATGTATACTTGTGTCACTATTGTCATAACCAAAAAAAAATCGCCATGCTACAACAGAAATGTATGGCTAACAAGAAAAGAGGCAACTTTTCTTCTTGATGTCGATGTTGAAAAGGACAAAGCCCCACTGTTTTTTCTTAATACCATTAAAGCAATGGCATTTCCTGGCTTGTGATGTTTGTGGTGGTATTTCCTTGTGGCAGGAGGCTACAAGTTAAGAACAGGAGGTACCGTTAACATTGTATGGAACAAAGGAGAAAAAAATTCATGATGAACATTTGTGTTCCTTAAATGAATTCTTCAAAGGAATCAAGATAAAAAATAAAGATTGCCAGCCTTGCATGAGTAACAATATTGAGTGTTCTGGATGGGTTTTTTGGGAGCTGGTTCAAACTCTGACATAAGCAATTCACTTTCACGCAGGTGCTTGCTGTTTCTAGAATGCAATGATCATCTCCCTGTTCTGCTTCAGATGAAAACAATGATTCATTTCTGTATTACATTTCTATGAAATTTGTCACCCTCTAACACCACTCATAGCTATCCTTAAGCAGGGAAATACTTGACAGGTCTGAAGGTGTGCCAGAGTGAAAAATAAAGCACCTGTGGTAATGTAAACATCATGTTAGGGCTAAAAAGATAGAATAGGAACAGCCCTTTTCAGCTCCGTGTGTTTGAGCAGACAGCTTTGCTGTGTTCTTTCATTTACATTACAAAGGGATGTTTTTGGCAGAAAGTCAGTGTAAGCAGCATTCATTACTCCTTTAAGGGGCTTGATAATTCAGTATGTTAATACACTGCAGGCTGTCAATGCTGTCAACCATCCACCAAGAGATAAATTAAACTTTGTTCCAGGATCAGTATTTCTGTATGCAGTCCTGAGATTAAATGGGATTGAAGATCTGACCATGGGGTGAGAACTAGTGATGGTTGCTATGTTTGGGAGACATTTTGGGTGAGGCAAAAATCACCAGAAACTGAACAAAATGTGAAAGTAGTCATCACTAGGTTAGGAGGTATGAAAATCACAGCAAATGAGAAGTTATTCAATCTGACCAAAAAACCCAAAACAACAAAACAAAAACCAACAACAACAACAAAAAGGAACCAAACACAAACCAACCCTCAAGTATATCTTTGAAGTCTGGCTCAAATATGGAAAGGAGAAGTGGGTTTCTCATGCAGCTTTGGGTATGTCTAACTGGTTGCTAAGAGTACCCTTACAGTCAGGGGCGAGAAAGTGAAACTTTTAGGTAACAAACCATTTAATCCTTAAACAGCCATTTAAACTAGGTCTGATGGAGTACCTCTTTCTTTGTCTACTTTATAAAGGGAACACAACTGACTTACCTGCATACAGACAGAAACACTGATGGTATCTAAAGACACCCAAGAAGTGATTCATCTTCAGCACTAGAAACATTTTAATTTACATGAGCTTATTCTGTTTGGCCATCTGATGAATGACTGACAAATTGGCTGCTTTAGAAGACTCTTGAAAAGGTCGTTCCTGCCAGGTGGGAAGGTCCACACTGCAGTAGTGTCACACGGAAGTCACAGCATAACTCTCAGCACTCAACTTTTCTGCAATGAAGTAGCTGCTGAGTCTCCACAGACTTGCTCTATGGGGAGTGAAGAAAGGGGGAGACTGCTACAGCAAGAAATTCAGAACTGTAATCAGACATCAGTGCTTCGAGGCTGCATCTATATTACTATTTTAGCCTGGATCAGAAGAGAGTAGAGCTTTTAAAGATAAGTTCCCAATTCTTCCACCTTCTGGGCTTTGGTTCATATTATTCATTCACGCAGTCTCAGGGAACATAAACTTTATTTGGTTTAGATCAAATAAACTAGAAGATGGAGTCCAGGAGTGTACCCAATACATTCCAAATGCAATGGGCATTCAGGCCATAGGACCAGATTAGGACTATTCTGTAGAAAAAAAGAAAAATCACTAAGTTTAGTAATGTGGGTGTCAGATTCTCAGCACTGACTGTTTTGTTCTTCAGGTCTGCCACTGGCTTGCACTACTTGCTAATGTAACCCAAAGTGAAGAGGATCCTGGAAGAGTCCACTGCTCCATTAACCACTGAAGGAGTTTAGAAAGATGAGATAGCTGAATTAGAGTACTCAAAAGCAACTGAAACAAATAACCACCAAATGGATGGTGGACTAGTTTTCCAAAATTCAGTATTTTAACAAAGGAAATATCCATTAAACAAAGGCAGAAACAAGTTTGGCACAAGGCATAAGGTAGTGAATTAACTATTGTTGATTACCTCTATCAGATATAGTCAGTAAATTCAAAATACAAACTGGGCTGTTGTTTAGAGTAGTAGCTTCAGGGCTTCATCCAGGCATAAACTGTAGTAAGCTAACCATGATTTTATTACCTACCAGTTAACTTTTAATGGCTGCAAAAGAACAGGGCAAACTGCAAAACAAAGCACCAAGACCGTTTCCAGCACTACTGACCTAGCTGCCTTATCCACAGACTGCAGGTTGTGCTGCTCCAAATGGAGCCTTATCTATAAGCTACAGTCTCTTCAGGGTTATACCTACTGTGGCATACTTAGCCATGGTCACTGTCCTTCAAAGAAACCTGCTCCAGCATAGCCTTACCCACGGCTGCAGTCCCTCCAGGGGTGTGGCTGCTCTCGTGTGGGCTTATCCCTGGTCACATGCTTTGAGGTGTTCCATCACTGCTGCTGATGCTTCAAGGTGTACCTGCTGTGGCCACCCAGGGATCAGCTGCCCCAGGGCAGACCTCTGTGTCACATCCCCTACCATCTGGCTGCCCGTACAAGAAAAAAAAATCACGTTCACAGCCCACATCTGGTTGAGTAGGGATGTTCAAGAAACTGAGTGGTCATTGCAATAAAGCTGGAAACATTTACCACATAGAAGGGAGAGGTGCTTCAGTCTCCCCAAAAAGCAGCTGAGGAGAGAAAGAACTGCTGCTGGTTTCTAACATTGTTCTCCAGAGACTGGGAGGCAGTGATGCAAGGGCAAATACCAGGCTTGGTTTCAGGACAGTGCTTTTATTGTAGGTTTCCTAGGCAAGGGAAAACAAAGTGACAAACAACACAGAAAGCAGCAAAAGCAGAAAGCAGCCATTGACACGCCCTGGAATTCAATGTACAGCAAGAAAGGGAGAAAGTAATGGAGCAGGTAAGGGAGCAAATATGCCATCATCAGAGCTAGGAAGAGAAAGCACTAGCCTACCAAGTAAGAGCTAAGTATCTGTAACAGCTGTAAGCTCAGTCTAGCTCACTCTGATCAAATCTGTCATCTTAAACCCCCCAAGCCCCACCACATCAGGTGCCAAAAAGGACTGTGGTGGGCTGACACTGGCCAGCAGCCAAGCACCCACATAGCTGCTTGCTCACTCCGCCACTCCAGAAGGGCAGAGGAAGAAAACAGGAAGAACAAAACTGAGACAACTCGTGGGCTGAGATAAAGATTGTTTAAAAGGTGAAGAAAAAATGAAAAAAACCCAAGTCAACCAAAGGAAGTTAGTCTGTCACGGTGTGCCACAGGCAGACTGATGCCCAGCCAGTCTCTGAACACTGGCCACCTAGGAAGCCACTCCCTGTCCTTTCTTCTTCCTCTACCCCAGCTTGTATTACTAAGCAAGATTCTATGTGGTGTGGAACATCCCTTTGGCCAATTTGCATCAGCTGTCCTGGCTGTGTCCCCCACCTCCTCACTGGTGGACAGAGTGGGAAAAAGAAAAACTTAAGGAGGCTGGGCAAGCACTGCTAATCAATGACCCACTGAAGTATCACCGACACAGCCTTAGCCACAAATCCAGAACACAGCACCATGTGAAGTGCTAAGAATTAACTCCATCCCAGCCAGAGCACTACACTTTGGAGCTACTGCTCCAAGTGAACATTACAAGAGTTGCTTTACATGACATCTGTGAGTGCCTTCATTGCTTCACCAGCTTTAAAGTCTTTCTCATGCAATCTATTTACATACTTTTGGGGAAGTTACAAAACCTTTTATCCTTCCTGTTAACAAGCAGACACTTCTATTCTCAGGAAGAAAAAAAATTTGTATTTAGCATCCCTACTTCTTTTAGAATCTTTGTTCAGGCACTGAAACAGGCTGGCCAAGGGAGTGGCTGAGTCACCATTCCTGGAGGTGTTTAAAAGATGTGCAGATGTGGCACTGAGGGACACGGTTTAGTGGTGGACTTGGAAGTGCTGGGTTAATGGTTGGATTTGATAATCTTAGAGGCCTTTCCAACTAAAATGATTCTAATAATTCTGACTTTTTAAAATTGATTTGGCATGTTTCCATAGTTACACCAGTGTGGCTTTTTTTTAAAGATAAGTAAACTCTTTCAATCCTTCATAGTTTAATCTGAGTATGTGTTGAAATTGAGTTTTTCTGAGTAGGCTACTCCAAGTTCAATTTTAGCAAAGCTGCTACTAAGGGATCAAAATATCTTTTATTTAAAAAAACCCCAAAAACCCAACAAATCAGCAAATCACACAAACACAACCAAAAAAACCCCAAACCCAAACAATAAAACAACCTTTTGGAAGTACATTGGAACAAGGCTATCTCATTAGTGATTTGCTCTGTAAAGCTGGCGTATCAAAGAAAAAATTGTAGAACAACTCCAACTTTATAACTATAAAATTGAAACTTTGTTGCACTGATTTTCTGACAGTGCATAAAAACACCAGAAAGGCTAAATGGAATCACAAAAACTTAATTTTTGCATACTCTGTACAAGACTAAAGGGACACAATTCAATACATCTCTTAATAACTAATGTTCTTTAAAACCTAAAATTTAAAATCAATCTTTGTCATTTTTGTTCCAAAATGTTCCTACTTTCCTCAAATATAATCAGACATTAATACTCTCGTATTTTTTCTGCATGGTAAGAGAGACAGTTCTGATCCTCCATGGGTATCTCGGCTTATAATACAGCTTCACACACTAATGTAATGCTGCTTCTTCATTCTCTAACTCTTCCTATTCATTTGCAAAGGAAGATACATTAAAATAACCAAGAATTTTTTTACTGAAAGCATTTATTTTATCCAAGAGTGGAGACAGATAAAAAATTTAGGTGATACAACAATTTAGAAAAGTAATACAGGTTCAGCTGTGAACAAAACTTACATCCTTCCTTAGGTCTACTTTTCATAAAAACAGCATCACTCCCATTCTCCTTGTAAATGAACCAGTCATTGCTTGCATTAAACTAACATCCAGAGGTTCCAATCAAGGACTTATTGTTCCATGTCCCTGTAAAAAGCCATGGCAAGCTACTTCCCTTACCCTGAGTGACACACTTGGGATCTCAGCTCCTGTAGGCACTGCTGCAAGTCACATAGCATATGGCAGTACAACAGCACTGTTCACCTGCAAAGCTAGCTCAAAACTAAGACAAAATGCAACCAAGTGACATGAGAGTTGAACATAAAGAGCATGGCAGGGTGGATGAGATGGGTAATGCTGAGAAAGCGATGTGCCTTCGCTTTGGTGGGCTACAAGCAGATGGAGCAGGACTCAGGGATGGATCACTTGGTTTCCTAGCCCCAAGGTTTACCTTGGGTTCCCATCAGGCAAATATCATCACCCATCCTGTGCAAGGCTATTCCCCTGCAACACATGAAGTGCACATCAGTACCAGAGTCCTGCCCTGAGGGCACAGAGCCTGGCAGCAGAGCTGACCCTTGCTTCTCCAGATGCAGGTGTGTTTACCTGCTGCCAAGGCAGAAGGTTTGCACCCAGGCTGGCACCAGCACAGGCTACAGAAATGCCCACAGCACTGCCCCCTGAGGGGTAGCTCCCACTGTACCTATTCCCTGCAAAGCTGAGTCACTGGGTGCAAAGACAGTGTTCAGTTTGATGTGACACACCTGACGAGGCATTCAAAACAAGAATACTGCATTGACAAGCTGTTTGGGTAAAAGGTAACCTAAAGAATTTGACTGAGAATATGCTGTGTAGGATCTCTGCCTACTCAGCCCAGCTAGTGAAAATCAGCTTTCTTCCACTCCCATATTGAGTTCTTTGTCCCCAGTGTGATGTTAACTCTGCATATATCTAGGC
The DNA here is from genome assembly GCF_000691975.1 of Corvus brachyrhynchos. Taxonomy (NCBI): domain Eukaryota; kingdom Metazoa; phylum Chordata; class Aves; order Passeriformes; family Corvidae; genus Corvus; species Corvus brachyrhynchos. The sequence continues at coordinate 994,131 of NW_008239080.1, read as the reverse complement.
TGAGCATCCCTCCAACACTAAGCCATTTTTTCAGGTGCTACTCTTACACCAACACTTGAGGTTACCCAAATGAAGATTGTGCGCCATGTTCGCAGGCTCTGATCAAACATCTTCGGTGTTAAACAGCAGGGATGAGGGCTGTGATTCAGCTGCCTGAGCTCAGGTGTCTGGCAACATCTGAGCTATCCAAGGAAATCCAGGTTATATCACAGTCAATAACAACCTAATCGACACAGCTCAGGAAGCCTAAGAAGTACTTGCCCCATTGCAGGCACATGATGGCTAGTTAGCTGAGGCTCTCTGTCTCACTGAAATGGGAGTACACATCAGTAGCAAGGCTGTAGACTCCTACACTAAGGCATCATTGTTGCCTAATTTTTACTTTTGTGGCAGTGCATTCGTTTGTAGGTGGGTCACAGCAATTAGAGCAGGGAGTTATTCACACAAGAACCACACTGCAAATAGGTATCACTAAAAGAACAAAGAAAATCTAACCTTTCCTTACATACTAGAAATGTTACAAAACAGTCTTCCTTTATTTTTTTTTTTAATGACAGCACAATGACAGTGTGTGCATTGTATCTCTGTATTGAAATGTTCCAAAGTCATAAAGCCTCAAAAATTCAACTGAAGTTAGACAGTTGCTAAGCTAAGGTTGGCATTATCCTGACCCAGGCTGACTGTATTCCCTGATGCATCTATACCCATCTGCTATTTTCCTTCCATTGTGCCAAGATTATCCATCATTTGGGGCAGGGGAATACCTTTTATTTTGTGTCTGTTCAAAAATAAGGAATAGGTGCTACAAGAATACAAATCATCAGTACCACAGTGCCTGTGATGATTTATTCTCCCCCCTGGCTTGCCTTGTCTGCAGGAGACCTGAAATCCTTGCATTCTTTTTATGAAGGGGCTTGTACTTTTTTAACACTTGCATCTCCAGTAGCTGGTGAAAACAATTCAGGATAATAAATCTATTAGGATTTATGGCTAAACATCAACATACTCAGCAGAAGAAGAACTGCTGGTTATTTTCTTTAGATCAGGGACATGTGGTGTCAGCTGCTCCTGTCAACCAAAACTATTTAAAGGGGTGACAGGTATGCGATTGAGCAAACCAGGGGCAGGTTTTGCTCATGGCTTGAGCACGTATGCCAGGAAACAGGCTGAAGCAGTAGGAGAAACTGGACTTCCATTGCAGAAGCTTCCTGCTGGTATTTGTAAAATAATTACATCAGCAATTCTGCAAGAAGGAATCTCTCAGAAATCTGTTCTTGCTAAGGAAGTGCAGTAGCTATGGTTACCCAGCAAACAGGGAGAGGAGGCAAAGCTGAACCACTGCTCTGGGCACTGTACACCATTTTTAACATCAAAAGCCTAGTTTTAGCTTTCCAAATAGAAAGCCACCCACGTTCCCCATAACAGTGTGTTTGCATATATAACTGTGTGGCTATGCATGTGTGGGTATATATATAGATCTATAGTAGCATGACAGGATGACAAAGAAAACAAAAAAGGAGTCAGCTTTTAGATCATCATACAATTACGAAGTTTGCAACATACTCATATGCAACAATCTTGCACACTTGGTTAGTCAGCCTAGGGCCAGCATCACAGGAATTGCCCCAGCAAACTTCTGCCTGCTACAAGGAGGGAACATCTTCAAGTTTCTTCATTTGCCTCTGAGGATTGCTCAAGAACTACAGGAAATTCCCTGTAAAAGGAACTATGTCTACACTGTAGAATTATTGCAACCATTCTGGAGAAGTTTCAATTAACCTTATTAAGGGTAATGTGCATAAATGCTACTGTAGTGTAGCAGCAATGTGGAACTTAGCATATGCCATGGCCTGCCCTGAGAAACTGGGTAAACATTTAAGCAAATAGTCCACATTGAATTTCAGATAAAATGGCTTCACATAGTCATCAAGCTCATAAAGGGGTGTTTGAGAGAGGGTGGGGATAGCTTAGTGGGCTGTAGCCCTGCTCATATAGTGGATTTCCCAGGCATGGATTCAGACCTGGCTAGCTACCTTCATATCTTCAATGGAAGTGTCTTAAAGCCTTACCTATCTACCTGCTAGGAGTCTTCTCCTAAGTGGCCAGGAGCAGAGCCTGCTTCACCTCCTTCCCCCCTGCTGTCCCACAGGCAGTGCCCGGACGCTCACTACGGTGCGGCCCCTGACACACCAACAGACAAAGCACCCTGCACACTTGAGTTCCTGGGCTGTTCCTGTGCCTGGCTGTGCCTTAGTGCACACCTGCAGTCTAATCATGGTTTCATTAGCAGACCGTGTAGGGTGTACACTCCATGGCTGCAGTTCAAATCAGCCACCCAGGTGAACTACCTGTGAAGTCAAGGAAGACATAGTCAATAGACCCTGGAGACTGACTCAGCTTGATCCACAACAGACACCATTGTAAACAGAACACCCACACAAGGCTGGTAGGTAGGCCACAGGATTTAACAGAATCTTCTGGACCAGCAGCTGGAGGCTAGGCAGGATATGTAGTAAAAAACCATGCTTGAGGATCTGAACTGAACCCAGCCAGAGATCCTTGTTGCTTCTGTTGGCTGTAGTACTGGAAAGTCACAGTAATTCAGAAGAAATTAAACTAGAATCTGTATCAACTTTCATCCACCCATTTCCAAGAAATAGTAAAATTTAGTCTTCTAATTTTTTCTTCTATAAGGTCTTTCCAGACATTAGAGGCAGTCTTAAGTGTAGTTACGTCTACACAGGGCTGATTAGTTTTGAACCAGAAGCAAGAAGCCAGACAGAGCAGGGGCTGCATTTGCTTGCACTGGACAAGCAAGACACATCTTTGTCATGGGTAGGATGAACAGTTTTAACACTTATTTTAAAGACATGAAGCTTAAATCACTTGCATTTGAAAATTTAGATAAAACAGTAGACATTTAATTTTAGGGCAGGAACTTTTCCCAGAAGACTTCAGTTTCTAGCTTCTTTCAACATGATCCCAGGCTGAACTTAGTTGTAATACAAACAAAATTATGGGAATTCAAACCCCAATTCTTTCCACCTATGAAAAGGATAAGGCTTCCTATATCCACACAAGTACACAGACCTCCTGCACTCATACAGAAGGGAAACTTTTTCTATGCTGTAAGTAGTTTTAAAGCAAACTGAAGATTTAAGAGAAGAACTCAGAGTAAAAAACAACACTACAGACACTGATAAGGAGTTTTATCTTAACCAACAAAGCCCAAGAAAAATGAATCACAGAAACTCTCTCATCTTGAGAAATGTATGCATTTTACAATCCCCAAAGGAAACAATCCCATCAGATAAAAATCCTTAGACCAAAATTAAAAATAATAAAGCTGACAGAAATGCCTGAAATACATATTTTAGCAGAGAGTTATTAGAAAGTCAGCATAAATTTCCTCTTAATAATACTCATCATGCATCTATTGTCAGTAAATCCAAGCAACCCTGGTTTTATATACCTCTGTAGACTTTATTTTATTGCTTACTTGCTTAGTAAATTTAAACTAGGTATATTGGCAATGTGTTTAGACCGTCACCTGAAAAAAGTAAACTTCCATCACTCATGAGCCTGCTTTAAAATACCCAGTGATTGGAGCTAAAGGCATGACTTTGCAAAGATCAAATTATTGGTCAAACTACTCAAAAGATTCATCTTCAGAATATTTTTTAGTCATGTTGCAGGCATCTCAGTAACTCTGCCTCTGCACTTAGAAGTTTTAACCAGTGGTAGTCAAGATCTTAGTGAGGAGGCAGTGATAGACCTTTAATACTCATCAATTCCACTTTTAATTTCAAGAGTATCTACAAATCTGAGCTTAACAGAAGATTTATATACACTACCAGGTAATGGCTTAGCAATATTGTATGTAAAAACTATAGTGAAAAATCAAATAGGCAGCAATGTATTACTGAACTAAGAGATAATTTCTGTAAAATTCAAGTTGTTACATCTTTGTTAACTGCTATATAACTTTTTTAGGAGACAATATCCACTGAAAAACTCACTGCAGGATACCATTTCATAGAGTTATAGAATATCCTGAGTTGGAAGAGACCCATCAGGATCAAGAAAGTCCAACTCCTGGCCCTGCACAGATCCATCCCCAAGAGTCACACCATCTGCCTGAGAGCATTGTCCAAATGCTTCTTGAACTCTGTCAGGCTTTGTGCTGTGACCACTTCCCTAGGGAACCTGTTCCAGTGCCCAAACACCCTCTGGGTGAAGAACCTTTTACTAAAATCCAACCTAAACCTCCCCTGACACAACTTCAGGCATTCCCTTGGATCCTGTCACTGGTCACCACAGAGATCAGTG
>NW_008239080.1:983106-989678 GCF_000691975.1 Corvus brachyrhynchos | reverse complement strand
GAGCAGGACAATCCCCTCCCTTGCCTGGCTGGTGATGCTGTGCCTGGTGCCCCCAGGATACACTTGGCCCTCCTGGCTGCCAGGGCACTGCTCACTTGTGTTCAACTTGCCAACGACCAGGACCCCCAGGTCCCTTTCCGTGCTCTCTAGCTGCTCTCCAGCAGCTTGTTCCCCAGCACAAATGCACATCCAGGGTTGCCCCATACCAAGAGCAGATGTTAAAACTTCACACAGTTGTTGACTGCCCATTTCTCTAATTTGTCAAGGTCTCCCTGCAGGGCCTCCCTGCCTCCAAGTCAACAGTTCCTCCCTATTCTGTATTGTCAGCAAACTTACTTAGTATTCCTTCAAATCCTGCATCTGTTTGGTATACAAACGGTATGTAAGAGGCTTTGCAAATATATTTAGTATATTAAACTTTTCAGTTACTAGCAATTCAAACAAATGCTTTAGAAGTTAAGAATATCTGAATCCCATAATCCCCTGGACCTTCCAGCTCCCTCAGGAATAGATGGATAAGCCTGGACTTCTTCCCAGCCCCATTCTTGCTAAAGAATGAACAGCATTAACATTACCAAAGCAGGATGTGAGGAAACATGCAACACCTCCCATCAGGCATTATGAAATCCAATGTCAAATGTCACAAAATTTTCCAAGGTATTTCACAGTGTTTTAACAAGCAAAAGAAAAATTAATTCAGTGTTTAAAAATTAAACACTCAAGTAGTCATTGTAATTAGTATTAAAATAGTATGGAGAATTCATGTGAAGTCTGACAATAGGCTTTTATATGCCAGTAACACACAGTAAATTACTTTTAAAAGACAGTTATTATTTCAAATGTTCAAAAATTTCTGACAAGGGGCTAATTAATAACATTATATTGCTGGTCTTAGTAAAATGGACACTACTGTCTTCTAAAGCCTAATTTTGAAATTATTGTGAAATCTCAGATGCATTATGCTTTCTGATTTAAACTATATTTAACACTGCTTTGTTATTTAAAAATACAATCTGAAAGTAAGATAACAAGAACTAAATTTATTTGGCCTAAAGGGAAAATAATTAAAGGAAAGAGCTAAATAACTATATAGATATTCACAGGGAAAGAATGATTGAAAGGAAGAGAAATATTTTCACTGGGATTAGTTGCGTTAGTGTCAAGGGCTGAAGCTGAAACTAAAAAAATTTAATTTAAGCTCTGTATTAGGAAAAAGTGTTTTTGAAGAAACTAAGGTTGTCTGGACAGAGAGGAAACTGACTGCTTCTCAAGTGACTCAGCTTAATCCCCTTCCTTTCCTCTCTCCTAGGCAGTTAGAGGGGTTTCTCAAAGAGAAACAGTTGGTGCCCCTTATCTTTTCATGAGTCATTAAAGTTATTTGAATTGTTCAAACAGTGCAGGATTAAAAATTCTCAAGAGCTTCTCTCCTCTAGTTTCACCCACTTCATGGACACCATGAACCAATGGAGAGAGGATATCTTAGCTTCTAGATAACTTGCAGGAAGGTGTGCAGTCAGATGAGGAACATAATGGAAATACTGTGTGGTACCTACAAATGTTCTTGGCCAGTGCCGACTCTGAACCCACATGACAGAAGGCAGGTGGTATCCTACACATCAGAGCCATAAAGGTACTACTGTAGAGGAGATTTTGAGAAAACAGATCACTGGTCATGACTATCAACTCAGTCCCTAAGTGGTGGAGAGATATTCAAGACGGCATGATATCAGAACTATTCTTCAGCTTATATAGAAACACCCACAGTCCTCAGGCCATTCATCTGTTTTCATTTTCTGAGATGAACAAGATTGTGCCTGCATATATGGCTACAAATTCATAATTGGGTCATTCTCTCATAAACACAACACAGTAAAATCTGTTGTATTCATTTACTTGATTTGACTGAATACCATATTTCTAGAAGGTCCATGGAGAAAACAGAAAATACTGCATACCTAATGACTTGATTTTTTCTCTCTTTTCTGAGAGTCTCCTGATTTCAGGAGAAAAGTTAAAGAGAAAGGAAAAGAGAAAGGAAAAGAGAAAGGAAAAGAGAAAGGAAAAGAGAAAGGAAAAGAGAAAGGAAAAGAGAAAGGAAAAGAGAAAGGAAAAGAGAAAGGAAAAGAGAAAGGAAAAGAGAAAGGAAAAGAGAAAGGAAAAGAGAAAGGAAAAGAGAAAGGAAAAGAGAAAGGAAAAGAGAAAGGAAAAGAGAAAGGAAAAGAGAAAGGAAAAGAGAAAGGAAAAGAGAAAGGAAAAGAGAAAGGAAAAGAGAAAGGAAAAGAGAAACTGCAACACCATGAAAACATTTCTTCTACCTTGCACCCTTCGGTATTGTTTTGTTAAAATTTATGTCAGCTCTTACATAGGGTCTTCTTTTAAGTCTGCCTTCAGCTGTGGTCAGATGACTTTGCAACACACTTGGCTGTTCCTGTTGATGGTGTTTTGGTTTTTTGGTGATTTTTGTTTTGTTTTGGGGTTTGTTGTTTTGTTTCTTGTTTTTAGAGTTGTTATAGTGACATACACACACACACCACCCCCTCCCCACTGGAGATTATCACCTGGCACCAATGGCCTGGTTGCAAACTTCTGAGCACACCTAATCCTTGCATTCCCTTCACTGCCTCGTACAGGTATCCAGATCTATCATAAATACTATTGAAGGCTGGTTGAAAGAAATGGGTGCCTCATAAAATCTGCTCTGCTGGCTGACGGGTTGGCAGCAGTTACCTCCAGCAGCAGACTGATAACAACCAACAAGTAGGCAAGGCAGATCTCAGCATCATAGTGATTTCCACACTGATTTGGATTACCAGAGTCCCCATGTCCAAAGAAGTTTGTATTATCAGAAATCAGACTTGGAGACTCATGCAATTAATTAGTCAAGCTGCTGTATATGGATAAAAACCAAATCCACAACGAGTGTCTGTGGATTTTTATGCTTCACTTCTACTTCCTTAACTACTTTAAGCATGATGTTTTGCTTGGGTTTCTTTCGTTTGTTTCTTATAGAACTTGTGCTTACCATAAGCAGAAATGAGAACTGTGCAGCAAGTTGTTGCCTATTCACAGGAGAGAAAAGCAGGGCTCATTCAATAAAAACTGAAATTAAAACCCAATTCTGTTTCTCCACCAAAGTTATTAAATAATTGTTCTGAACTGTGACTTTTGACAAAAGAGGAATAAAAACATCTTTCTTAATGGAGACAACCAAAACACAGTAAAATGGTGGTTGAGATAGAGCAGTAAACATATATTAAAGCAGTAAATCAATTTTTATTCAAAATTCACCCTAGTTCTCCATTCTTCTCTTTACACCAGCTAGATTGAACTGCACACCAAAATCACTATGTGTTTTATGTATTCTCTGAAGACTTTGGAGGCCAAAAATCTAAACATCACTAAGCTTCCTTTATAATGAATGTGCTTTTGGGGAGCATGCTTGAACAAGCTTTTTAGAATTACAAGCAATTCACTACTTTCCAGTAGTGAATTTGGATCAGGCCGAGATTACCTTGGCCACAATGTAACACCAATGACTTGCTTCCCAAAGCAACCTCACAGTAAGTACCTACAACAAGGATTCACATCTAAACCCATACAGACTTCTGTGGCACATGACATGACTGCTCCCACAGGGAGATGCTACTTCCAAGTTGTGCTATCAAGAAATATTCCCTGCCTTTGGCATAATTGTTCAGTAATATGCATTTTGTGTATGGAATAAAACAGAAATGCTGATGGGCCAGCTTTTATGGCTGCTGACACAAACTTTTTGAGCATAGCTGTATAAGATCTGCTGACACAAACCTTCTCCTTGAGAACAGCTGCAACTGCCTGCTGCTTTGGGGAGGGGATGGGGAGTTCTTTTCTCCCTTTTTCTGCCTCCTGTGGTGAACTCCAAAATGCTAGCTGTGCTGATAGAGATGAAGTATCTACCAATAGCTGGTTATGATATAGATGCAAACACATAAAAGACAAAGTCAGTTCCCCTCCTGGCTTCATCCTCCGTTTGTCTTTCAGATTATATAATAATCTCACACTCAGCAGTATTTGAGTAAGATGGACAGTTATCAAAAGTGCTCCAGTTAAAGCTGAACACAGCATTATGCCTACTCCTCTAAACTGGTAAGCACTCGGGATAGGCAAAATTCCCACAAAGAATCAGATGCAAGGCAAGTTACTTGAAGGTTAGTGAGCATATTCATAGAGGACAAGTGCAGCTTGAGAGAGGGTAAGGCAGCAGTGTCTCAGGCTCTGCATGTCAGGGCACAGCTAGCGTTTGTGTTTTAAAAGATACTCAAGGAGTCTCCCAGCTCCCTGGTTCAGCACAAATAATTAAGAGCTTATGTCTCCCCTCATCAACAACAAAGTGCTTAAGGATATGCTTTAAAGTATTTTTCTGATTTAGGGCCTCAGTAGCTTGTTTGTGAGGATCTCAATGCTGGCAACTCCCCCTTGAATGTAAAACTCATTTGGGTCTTGGAGGAGCTAATGTACATTGCAAAGTCTTTCCTAGCAGTTGCCACCACAGAAGCCTCATTGCGTAATTTAGATATCCTACAGCAATTACTGCCAAGCTGTGTCTGGGTTGATACAGCAAGCATTTTGCAATTCCAGATTTTCTTGACTTGTGAATGCTCATTTTATTGGTCCTATAGTTGCCTTAACACAGCACAAGGCCAATCTTCTGATTTCTAACCACCCTCTTACTCATGTTTCAAGCTCACAGCTCAAGCAGAGCTGGTCATCCCCTCAGTAAGTCCATCCTCAGGTGTGAAGGCTTAAAGTGCAGCACTCACCAGAAAAGTTTGATCCTGAGAAAAAGCTTGGAGCTTTCCATTAGAGATATTAAAAAAAAAAAAAAAAAAAAAAAAAGACAAGAAAAAACCCCACCACTCTCCTCCCCCCCCCAACAAAACTGAACTAAAGAAACAAAAACCCCATCACAATCATGAGTTACAATTAAAAAAAAAAAGAAAAAAATCAGTGCTTGCGTTGTAAGACACACTAAAACCAGGGTGCTAAGCCTGAGACAAGTGTGCTCTCCCAGTGGCTGCCACAGAAGTTGTGTGCCAGCAGACAGGAGGCACACACACAGAATTGCATTTCTGCATTCCTCCCCTCCACCCCCATTCAAATGATAAAGATTTATAGACTTTAAATAGCATAGTCTTTCCAGTGAAACCCTCTGTGTTGCATGCAGAAATCAACACAACCACACTGCTCAACTCAGCTGGATGCAGACAGAAAGCCTAAGCAGATGGATGAAATACTGACTGCACTGACAGACCGGCCAGCACACTGTGCCTCCTTCTAATATAAATTAACAATCCTGACCTTTTCTTATAAGAAGTATAAAAAGCGAAGCCATCCACAGACTCCCAGCATTCTGTCTTTATTGCCCAATTATATATAGAAATTTTAATAGAAAAATTTATCTTGAATTTCAGCAAGATGAAAATAGGAAACAAACTGTCATTGAAAGCTCCAGGCTTAAGAGTCGTCCACCACTTTTCCTCAAATAAAACATTTCTCTTTCCTGCATGAAAGAAATTATTTGGAGTCTCATACCATTCTTAGAAAGCCATCTCAGATGGTACAATGCTATCATTTTGTCCTTTGTTGTCTTTCCTCAAAGAATTCTTCCAGAATGCAGTGGGACAGAGAAGGTAGTACTTGTGGAGTGACAAAAATTAATTGAAAAAAGCTAGCAAGATGTATGGTGCAACCATTGCTAGCCTCTATTGGCTGTGCACCTTGCAGCTGGAGCTTCATCTGAAAACACAATCAAGTTTTGTGCTTTCACCAGGCTGGAAGGTCTTGCCTCTCCCTACCTCCAGAAAGGGGGAGATGACTGGCAAAAAAGTAGTTCCTGAACTTGACAGACCAAATAGCAGCAACACTGAGTTACACAGATGCTGGCACACTAAGGAGAATTTTACAAAAGCAAGTCTTGTCCTTTCTGCAAGCTGCTGTAAGCATCTCTGCCTCAAAACTCACCAAAAATAGGCCAAATCTGCTATAATTCACAGACTAGCTAGCTAAAAAAAAAAAAAAAAATTCAGGCTGCCTTAACTATCTATTGCCTAAATCCTAAACAAGCAAGGAGACAAAGCAGAGTACAGCATTCACCTTGAAGCAAATCACTTTTCTTGTCCTGAAACAAAAACCAGGAGTTATTAAGCTAGGCCATGTCCCAGCTCATTAAAACTTGACCTTTATTACTAGATCATTACTTCCAATTATTGCCAGTTTCTCCTCAAGGCAGTATAAGGCAGTTACCTCATGTATCTGAGCCAAAGGATGAGTCCCTTGGCAGATGAAGGTTGTGTGGTAGCTGGGCAACGGCAGAGGGGGCTGGCTGGCTGCACCTGACTGTACCTTGAGACAACAGGTCCCATAGACAACTGAGGAAACAATTTTATTTCTTTCAATTCCACGGAAAAAGATGCTTTTCAGCTGGACAGAGAACGGTGTTGAGGGAGAATAGCAAATTTGCATCCTACCAAACCAGTAGCAGTGCTGAAGACTGGTTTATTATTATTAGTTTTTAACATTCCAGAGGCAGCAGG
>NW_008239080.1:973955-983030 GCF_000691975.1 Corvus brachyrhynchos | reverse complement strand
AGGGGCAGCCCCTGCCTCTGTCAGTCTTGCAGCCTCCAGTGACAAAAAAAATATCCCCAAACATAGATCTGTGTTATTAAATTTATTTTCTGCTCTGTTCTCACAGCCCTGCCTCTGGTCCCTTCGCATCAGCCACCCTGGGGACCAGCAGGGACATGGACAGATCCTGTCCTACACAACAGCACTGGACGAACCTTACAGATGATGCAGTGCTACCTCCAAAATACTGCTCCGGAGGAGGACGTAGTTTAAAGGCATCAGAAAGGTATCACCCCGTCTGCTGAATGCTGACCTCCACAGGTCTGTCAGCATCAACAAGGATCAAGTTGTACCTTTAGGCCTTCTGAAAAATGCCTCTCTACTTTGTGCCTGACCAGCCCTTGATTGACTCTTTCCTCAGCCTTCCTTTCCCACATAAAAATTGTATCACAAATGTAACTGACTGGATGCTTCTATATTTAAGGAAATGAGAAATTAGGATGACTTAGTTTGAAAAATATACTCCCAAGCAGGCTAAATGTCAAGGACTTCAAAGTGAACAAAAACTGTATTTGATTTCAAGACTTGCTTTCATTTTTGAATCAAGAGACATGTGCATTTCCATCTCCCACATACCATTTGAGTACCAGTGCCTGTGCTGCAAGTCTGCCCTCTCTGTTCACATTGAAACCACAGTCTGGATCCAAGCACATTTCTCAAAAATTCTTTCAAAGTAGAAAATATTTCCACAAAAAGACTTTGTTTTTAACAAGCTGTCAAGAACTTGTCTCTGCCTAAAGTCTGTTAGTATTAAAGCAGAGCACATTTCAAATACAATGGATGATACAAATATGAAACCATTTTTCAAAGTCCCCGTTCTACTCACAGAAACATCATGGAGAGCTGTTCAGAATAAGCCCATGAATAGGCAAGTTCCCAGAGCCAGGCAACAAAAAAGCTAATATTCCTGCTTGAAAAAATGAAGCTTTCTCCCCTGCTCTTTCAAATTCTCTTCAGAAGAGCAGACATTCAAAATACACCTTAGATTGCTAAGCCATATGAACTACCCCTACTGGTGACAGCCATATGCATTTTTCCATCTTTCTGGTTAATCTGAAGAGAAATTAAACCAGACAGTCCTGCAAAGTTTGTTTAAAGTTTAGCAGGGGTATCAGAGGGGAAGGCTTTGAGGAAGCAGAGCCCAGTCTACTGCCTCTGCCTTACTGGATCTTGCTCTGTACAAGCCTCAGAGCACAAAGTCCGTGACTCACTCACTCTCTCACATACTGCAGAACTAATTGCTGGTTTAGTACCCATCCACAAAAGCCTGTGAAGGCTTCACCAAAACTGCACAGCACAGGAATCTTCACTCAAATGGACAGAAGCAAAATCCTTACTCTTCCCGCTTCTCTAGGCACAAATACAGACTAGAGAGTGAGAGAGAGCAAGGGAAGGGAGTAAAACCAGCCTAATGCTGCTTTAAATTATTCCAGTAACATCAAACAGATCAAAAGAACAGCATGATCTACTAAAAAAGGAAAAAACATAAAACACAAAACAACCAAACACTCAAACACAAACCCAAAACATAAAAAACCCCACCCAACAAACCAAAACCCAAAACTACTCCCCACAGAAATCAGGAAATCAGTGTGAACTTTTGTGCACCTAAAATCCACATATATTTTTCAGATTGCTCAAACTGGGAGATGATGATAGCATCAACTACCTTTCCTGTCATTTCATACTAAAGTGTGAAATAGAAATAGCATTTTTGTTAAAATACTCAAAATAAGTCTTGTTTTTAAGTTGCAGACTGCAATTGGAAGTAGGAATATATTATATTCCTTTAAAGGTAATTACCTTGCTTATTGTAAACAGTGCATTTGGCATACTACATTTGAGTTTGCAGAAGTACTCAAACCAAATCCATGTATACATATTTTCAAGTACTAAGCAACATTTTTCATCTCCCACCTCTGCATTTTCACAAATTTGTTCTGTTGTACACATAAAAACCTTACACTTGCCCCTGAAAGATTTTAAATAACTCAGTTCAAGTCTCTGAGCCAGACCTCTTTCTTCGTCTGTCAAGAACCTGGAGTTTCTTTTCTGGCTGCAAATAATTATTCTGTTCCTGTAGACAAAGATATAAATCCATGCTGTTCTCCATTTAGATTTGTCTTTAGAAATTCCATGGGGATCTTAGGGGAAAACTTTCCATTCGGCTTGTCTCTGGAGTTTCCTGAACTGACAGTTCAGACATCAATTTGTCTTTCATACTCTTAATTTTTGATCTTTTTTTTCCTCCCCCATTTGGAAAAGGCCAGCAGTTCACAGAAAAATCTTACCAGGTACTTTCAATCCAACTACTTTTGTTCTCTGAGTTTCAGTCCTGCTCTTTTCCTATCTTAACTAAGCCACATGACGTGGCAAGTTCACGTAGCACTAACCAAATCTCCAAACTAAAGGATAGCAAAGTCTCACTGAAGAGCATTTGGGCTAACACACTCCCCCACCTCTGCAGGAGAGGAAGAACCTTTTAAGCATAGGTGAAAAGACACTTGGAATAAGATTTGCCACTGGAAGTATAGAAAATAGATCTGTCTTAGCAGTAGAGCTTGTCTCTCAAGGTTCGGAGTCACCAAGCTCCCCTCAGTCCGGTTACCTGCTAAGACTTTTTAGAACATGCAAACTTCAGCAAGGCTAATCGCAAAAGGCAGCTGATACTTCTCACTTTCAAAAGAGAAAGTAGGTAATAAATACCCCCTGGAGAGTTCTTTCCTGGGATCAGAAGGGCCAGGGTCCCCAGGACTCAACATGACAGACTTCTAGCCGTGGACATGAGTAGCTGTGGGACTTTTCATGAGTGTCACGACTTCAGTGAAGAACAGACAAGTTTGGTCACTCCTGCTCTTGCAAATCTATACACTGTGACACACACCTGCTTTGAGTGGCAATGGAGACTACTGGGTTTGTCACTTCTAATTTAAAAGCTTTATGCTACACACAATTACCCCAAGGCAGTAAAACATGATCTATTTCAATTTAGATTTGATCTGCTCTTTCTTGCAGGCACAAAGCATATTGTAGCTTTTCATCAATTAGAGTCCTACAGTCATGGAATTATTTAGGTTAAAAAGGGCCTTTAATATCATCAAGTCCAACCATAAACCTAACACTGCCAGGTCCACTACTAAACCACGTCTCCAAGTGCCACATCTACACATCTTTGAAATACTTCACATTAAACTGCACATAGTCAAGCAGCAAGATCTTAATTAGCAGCTCCATTAACATCTATGCTGTGAGTATGGTCACATACAAGAAAAAAATTTACCACTGTGCATATTTCAGTTGTGCTTTGTGAACTAAGCATAAAATCTAGTGGCATCCCAACATCCTTCAACAACATTGCAAGTTAGGCAAGCTGCACAAAGTTCAACTATTTACAAAGCTCACAGCTATACTCAAAGCTCGGAGCCATCTATTTCTAGCCAAGCAACAGAACATGAATTTCATAATCCTGAAATTATTTCATTTGTCAATATCAACCTATTCTTTGCCCATCAGAGCTGAGTTATTTTAGCAGCACTTTTTCAAAACACCTGAGCCAGCAGATGCTCTAGGCTACACAGAAACAACTGTATAGCAGTTGTTATAACTATAGGAGAAATGCAGCCTTCAAATGATGGAAAGCCCAGAAATTGTTGGTTGGTGACAATACTCAGTGTTCTTCTTGTAAACTGAATAATGAAACGAGGTCAGCTGGACGCTCCCATAGCTAAAAATATACTCAGGGTCTCAAAGCAGGGTGAGGATGGCTTGGAGCCAATTTCCACGGTGCCATAACTGGGCAGATCTCAATACCTCAACTGTTCAGGTACACCTGTACAAACTGTGGCTGCTCTACAAGCACACACTTAAAACCACTAGAAGTTCTGTATGCCCTCTTGTCACCCACGGGAGGACACCATCACAACAGAAGCACAAGCAGGAGCTCTCAGCAGCCTCTAAAATAACCCTGCATTAGGTCTGTAACATCCTTTCTGCTCCCCCAGCAATACAAGTGGGCAGTGCAATCCAAATCACAGGGAAAGGCTGGAACACAATGAGGCAAACCAGCCTGTAATGACATGATTTTAGAAAGCATGCTTTATTGCAATGAGACTGATCAACAACATGGGGTTCTGCCTTTACAGAGGAAGTGTGATCTTTTTCACAATGGAGAAAGCAGAGAGTCTGTCCAAAACCAGGATTAGAGCCCAGCTCTCTGCAGTATTATTTTAACAGTTTAATCACAGCACCAAGCAAACAAAAATCCCCTATTAACTTAAGCAGGAACAAAACTGCATCTTCTTGCAGAGTCAGCACTGCAAGCATAAGGCTTATGCAACACAGCCTCACTCTTCTCTCCTTTTTGAAGAATTAAACAAGGTGTAATTTAGCTATCATACTACACTATTTAAAATAAGCAAGTCCTCAGCTTTGCAGTTATAGATTGCACGGTGAGTCAAAGTTTGCTTATTCTATAAAGTGTTTGCTAGAAAAGCATATTTCCATTTAATTCATGCTAACATCTTTAAAACCAAAGGTCAAAAACAAGGAAACAAAAGCTTAACTGTAGCTAAGTAGGTCTTGGATGGAGTCCAGAGCTGACAAGAACCAAAATCTTCACAACAGAAACTTCAGCTTTTGCTTTCTGTTTAATTAAACATGATTTTTATGAGAATCAGTTTACATAAAAAGATTTTTTAGAAACAGAATCTAATTTTGAATAAAACCTGAATCAAACAAAGTGTCTGATCAGATTTTAAGTTAATGTATTTTTAAGCTGTAAAACATTTGTTTGCATATGAATGAATATTTGTACTGCAGATGTTCCACACCTGTTTGCATTTTGCAGAAGGACAGTTGCTTTTACATGTTTTTATCTAAATCACAGCACAGGGAAAACTCAGATCTAGAACTCCATCTCTCATTTCAGGGCAATTATGACTGAAGTCCACATAATGTGGTTTTCTTCTTCTTCAATCAAAGCAAACTCTTTTTTTCTTTTTCAATTTCAGTATAGGTCCTCAAAGTAGAATAGCCTGTAATAGACTTTTAAATTCTCCTGTACTGAATTAGAATCAGTGACAGTGAGATTTACTGCATAAACCAGAACTTGACTTTTGTATAAGCATTAAGGGAAGTTGCTGCTTTCTTTCACTGCATCATCGAGGAAGTGTTTACACTTAAAATCAACATTATATTACTTTTCACCCTTTGGATGACAAGTCAATGACCTCCTGTCCCCTGTCACCTCTCATTTCCCTCACCAGCAGCTCTTTGAAACTTTTAATACAGTATTTTTCTAGTATTTCCCTTGTAAACCTCAAGTTCAGGTTGCAATCTCGGTACAAGCAACAGCTCTGCCTGAATACTCCCACATATTCTTTCTTCCTTCCCACAGTCGCTCCCTATATTACCAAATGTAATGGATGTTTTACAATTACCTTGAAGGACTACATAATCTAAAGTGTAGCTTAAAAAACTCAAAACAAACCAAAACCAAAGTTTAGAAATAAGGAAACATGATAACAAGAACAGTCCTCTTCCTCATAACAAAAAATAATAGAGAAACAATCAATGTAGTATGTTGAGCTTAACACACAAGAATAATATTGTCCAAGGTGGTGCCAAGCATCACTTGGAACAAGTCATTTTTGCATCTTGAAAATTATTCAAGAATAATTTTCTTGAACCACCCTTCAAGAAAAAAGGCCATGCCCACAATTAGCAATTTCCCAGAGATGACTTGCAGTGGTAGCTATCCAGATTACTTCTCCATGGACCCAATCCAAAGCTCTTTACTGGCAACAGACTTTTGAAACAGCCCTGTTACATTTTTTTTCCACAATGGAAAAACTCTAATTGATAGACTGGAAAGAATCTTCAACTCTTTGAAGTCTGAGATTAACAAGAGAAAAGGACATAATGTTTGCCTTTGGCTTGGCCAGCAATACCTGGGGGGGAAAAACCTCTGTGATCTAGAAATGATGCAATTCATACAATGCCCAGTATGGTGCAAGTATATCAGAGGATACCTTTACAATTAAAGGTCTGGAGATAGCAAAATTACCAGTTTCTCCCTTTTAGCTACACAATTTAGTTAGACTTTACCAACAAATCTTTTAAAGAGAACCATAAATAGTGCTCAAAAATTGAAATATTTAAATTGAAACAATTTTCTCTGAAATTATTTTAGCACTATGCTTGCAATTGTGTTCAGACAGCACCAACGGAATAATTTAATACAAAATAAAATATTCAAAATCCTGTAATTTCACTATTTTATTGGTTTGGGACTACATAATCTATTTAAAATAAACTCTGCTTTTCTTCTTCAGGAAAGAAGGAACTAGGACTTTCAGTAGCATTTCAGGCCACAGCACAGTGGTGGAGTAAGCAGCTGATCCACATAAAAGCTGTTTTGCTTATTTAGTTTTCATTGGGGTCAACCCACTGAATTAGCTTGCAATTTAAACAAATCACATCAGTACAAAGTCAGGAAAGTGCGGGCCAGGAATGACAAAGTTGGGACTATTGGAGTCTTGTATTGATGAAACTGAAGATGGAATTTCACTATTAAATGCACAGCTAAGTAATATTAAATATAGAGAAGTTTTTTCAATTGACACAAAATAATGACTCCAAACCCAAAGCATGTCTAAATAAAAATAATATACTAACCCACATCTCAGAAATTCAGGAAGTTATCTCCTTCAGGAGGTTGTCTTTCCTGGACAGCATAGTCTACAAGCAGCATTGTCATGCAGTGGAGGAAGTAACTGTGCTCCACCATCTCTCTGCCAAGGGAACCATGTGTATTAGGAAATGCTACCCCCTATCGTCTGACTAGTCTGAACAGCTCATGTCTCCTTAAAAATGATCATTCTCGGGAGTTAACTCTGCTTTTCTTGGAAACTACTATACAAAATATGAGCCTTCTTTTTACTCATCAACTTAGTCCTTCGCTACAGCCCTGTGACCCTGGCCTTCACTTTACTGCTTCTTCCCATAGGAAGGCAAGCCAGAGCCTGAAAAACAATTATTACTCCAAATAACTGACTTTTTTTAAGTTCTGCTTAAAAGTTTGAATTCTTTTTTGTCCATTTTGTGTAAGTATTACTTCAAATCCTTACACACTGTTTTACCATTCTCCTGCTATCTTTCCACTCCCATCCTTTTCCAAACCCTGAAAACGAAACTCTTATAGAAAAGCCCTTATTTCAAAGATTTTATATTTAAATGCCTTTTCTAAAAAGCTGAAGCAGCAGGATCTGAAGACACAAGAATGCTATTGCAAAAGAAACTAGACGGCGATCTTTGAAGTCAACTATACTATGAAAAATTTCTTAAAGAGCACAAAAGGTGTGTCCCTTCCCCATAAACAAGGAAAAAGAGAAAAGAGGGGAAAAATATTCTTTCTGCCAGAGTCCCTGCTTAAGAAGAGCTGCAAAACTCACTTTAAGGGTATTTAGACCACGCCAGCAGGATATTAGATTTAAAAGGAAAACTGTTTTTTAGCTTATTCTACATTTAAACTGAGAAGTTCTATTTGGCTAACAGCATATAGAATGAAAGAAACACAAGGAGGAAGAGAAAGATTGCCAGGACAAAGCGCAAAGTATAATACAGTCTGGGAAGCAAGTGGTAGGGAACACCGAGTGGAAAATATAAGGTGTAAGATCTTTGTATCCTTAATTAAGTTAATTTAGAGTTGGAGTTAATGTTGACACCTCTTATTTTCTTTGAAAAGAAACTGGAATTTGAATTCCTCTAGAACCTTTTTGCCTTGTTTCTAGCTCTTTTGGACAGAAAATGAGAATTGAGTAGATCTTAGAAAACAAGTACCAACCATTTATGGGTGATTTTGATTAAATACAATACTGGTGTGTCAACTTGAGGATGTCCACACTGCAACTTTAAGTATCACCACCTCTAAACAAAGAGTGTGACAGGTCCTTTTTAATAGCCGCTTAAAGATGAAAGTATTGCAATGCGTTATTGCTACTATTTAAGTTTCCTTCAAGCCAGCAGTGCAGCTAAAGCATATCATAAGGCCCTTCTGACCTTGGTCTGTACACAAGACATTGATTATGTGATATAGTAACATCATCTGTTTACTGACACCATAATGTAAAGTATGAAATACAGATTGTCAGAAATACAATCAACACAGTATTTCATCCGTGCCCTCCAGATGATTTCCAAGGCAGGGAGAGTAAACAGCCTTCTCCCAGCTTCGTTAGTTTCCACAGCTGAGAGTGTAGGATGTTTACAGTACCTGTCACTCAGAGCTCCCAAGAACAGACCAAATGTCAGCAGACCTACTACTGACTTCGTCACTGACTGCTGGAAACACGCAGATGTCAAGTAATGGGAGGAAGAATCCATATCCACGACCGTATGAATCCAAATCAGTGTTAAGTCCTTTGTGAACAAGTTGGGCAGTCTAAGAAAGAAGTTCAAAACAAGGCTGAGCTTCAGCATCTCCAGAGGACAGCCAGTGTTACTGCCACCATGGTACTGCAAGGCTTACTGCCAGTTCGCTCCAAAGTACTCTTGCATGTCCTGAAGTTGTGCCTGCAGAAAACAGAGAATTCACCATTTTAATGAGCGCACATAGCAGAAAAACAGTCTGCGTTCTACAAGTAAGAGCTGTCATGTAATTTCCAAAGGACTTGAAGCTTTTAACATGATTTGAAAGTGATATTTAGAGTGCTGGCTCACAGAATGCCTACACTATCTAGCTTATTTTTAATTAACAGAGGAATGATGGTTCAGGGACACCTTTGAATACTGTGAGGAAAATAATACTTTTAAAGATATAGCTTGGTAAATTGAAGAGTTTGGTTAAATAACAACATGTGGCTGCTAACATTAGTCTAGGTACATTTGAGATTGTACTTTCCTCTCAGAAACATTTTAAGTATTCAGTTTCCTTGAAGGCATCACCTCTACGAGGAAAAAGAAACCCACAAAAAATAAAATTAAAAAAAAAAAAAAAAAAAGATAATCAAAGCAAAAAAAAAAAATTCTAATGTAGAA
>NW_008239080.1:966306-973848 GCF_000691975.1 Corvus brachyrhynchos | reverse complement strand
AAAAAAAAAAAAAAAAAAAAAAAAAAGATAATCCAAGCAGAAAAAAAAAATTCTAATGTAGAACAAAAGCCAAAATTCTCAGAAGAGAAAAAGATTCCACTTAAACAGGTTTTAGTACAACATAAGAAAAACTCTGGGACAAGATTATTAATAGTTTCTGCTTTAAAAAACAATGCATGTGCAAAAAAACATGTACAAGTGAGCAGGGACTTGAACTGTGTTACAGAACCACAGCAATGTACTTTAAAAAAAGTTAATCTGCTATTGAAAAGGTAGAGGAGCTTTAGCTGAGAGCATAACCCATATTGCCCCAATACTAGTACTGTGCTCATTGTCATATGAACACCATTAATAGCACAGTATATTGGCCAGCTTTCTGAGGAAACAGCTGTTCCGTGGGCATGAAGTATGCTTCATTTGGACCAAAGTAACTATATAGTTTTCTCCTCTACCATTACCTACATATCATTCCAGTACGTCTAAAAATCAGGATATCAAAAAACCCAGTGCCTGGAGGGAATCCCTTTGGTCAAGAACAGAACAGCAGCAGGAGGGGAAAGAAGGGGACTATGTAATTGTCCATTGCTTGACCATTCATCAGGAGGCCTAGAGATTTGCAGGAGGCTCAAAAGTTGAAAAAGATCTGAAGGCATAGATCATCTTTATCTTCTAGTCTGCTGTAAAAGAATACAGACTGCAAGGGCAAAGGTGGCACAAATTGCAAGAATTAAAAAGTTTTCTTTCTTGAGCTGTCTGTCGTCAATAAATCATCTCTCTGGTCAGCTGTTAAACAACCTATGCTAGTCCAGCACTAAGAAGATGCATTTCTCTGAAAAGGGGTCCGTGGGTTGGATCTCTCTCTAGGGCATACAGTAGAAGAGGAAAATCCCTGTCTTTAATCAAATAGCCATACCAATCAGATTGCCAGGTAGCCCTGCAAGAAACAGCCTGGCATTGGCTCAACAATGAATCCAGCAGCAGAAACAAAAGCATGTGCAGAAAAGCACAAAAACAAAAGTGCAGAAACAAAATCATAGAGCTGTTCTCTCAGAGCAAGGAAAAGGAGTAAATCTCAGAATAATCCAGGTCTGGGCACGTCTCAGTAGGCAATCTAGTCCCAGGTCCTCCTGGAGGTAGAGCCAGTTTTGAAACCCCACATGAACTGCTGCTAGAGACCTTACATTTCAAGGTCTTCCAGATTAAGTATGATTTGCAGAAGGCACTTCAGCACTTCACAAGAGAAAGTTGAAAAATAATATTGTGGTAGTCTCTGATGGAATTTACCACAGTACGTGCATTCTTTAGCTGACAGGCATCTGATATTTCTATTGCTAACAGATCCTACTGTGATCCTGTAAGAGGTATGATGATGTTTTTAATATTTAAAACATCAATCATTATATCATCTTAATGTCCATCTTTTATTACCATTGGTTAGAATTTCTATTTACAATTACTTTTTCGGTACAATTCAAAGTTCATGGCTTAAAATCAGACAGCTGACTTAGAAAATATTGACTTACTTTAGACTCTAACATTAGAACAGCTCTTCCAAGTTTAATACTTGGAAACAAAAAAATGACCCCTCTCCCAACAACCCAGTATGTCCCCAAGACAAAAAACCCCACATAACTGTGTAAATTCAGAAAGCATTGATATTGTATTTGCTAAAAAGTAAGTAGAAGGAAAAAAAGTCCCAACTGTCTTTAGCAGGAAAAAATTCTGCTTTCAAAATAAGCCTATGAACTACTGGAACTGTGGGCCTCATATCTAAGAAAATTTGTGAGAGCCAATGCAGTAACAGGCAACATACTATCAGCACACAGAGGAAGAAAACTTGTCAAGGCAAATGATGCAGTGACAAGGAAATACTCAAAATACATGAAGCAAAAAGAATCTGGAATTTCAGAACAAGAAAAATCAGAATAAAAACTAAGCAACATATTATGGTCTCACAGAATCCCAAACACTTTTGAGACGTATTCTTCAGCTTCAGCATTTAACTGAATGACACAGGTGATTTAGGACTTTAAATCCTATATATGCATATATATTTCAGAGGTTTTGCACATACATTTCAGATGTGCTTCTGAAAGATGCACCAGGTAAATTCAAATAATTTAAGGAAATCTTCTGGCAAGAACTTCATTTATACTCAACACAGTAATTCCTATTCTAAAAGGCCTACAGACAAAACAAATGACAGAAGAACATGATGACTTTACACGATGCAATTAAACGACGACTTTAAGCACAGGTCCACTGTATTAATACTGCTTCTCTACTGACTGCCTTTGACTTCCACATTGTTTCATGTGGCTATTTCCCTTTTTACTAATATTTATGTAGTCAAAGATGCATCTAAGGTGACATACTTGGAGAGGCTAAGAAGTTACATATATCATATCCTCTTGCCAAAATAGATGCTTACCACTTGCTAGGCACAGTTCTTCACCTATGTCTAGGTACCCAGATACAGCAACCTGCCTGCCCCAGCTTTCATTGCAAAGCATGTCCTCCTGTAGGTGTCTAAGGAATAAAGCTGGTGATTTGCCAGCAAGCTCTGCACAAAGCTAGGCTAAAATCCTGCCCCTGAAGGATCTAAAGGAAGGCACTACCTGCACAGATAGCTTTTTCTGCAGTAGTTAATCCTTACTTTTGTGATAACTTTGCTGAGACCATGATCACTTGTGTGGCTTTCTCCCCCAGATCTCCAAGAGGCAAGGTGTTAGTGACATAAAGCATTCTCTCCCTCCCTTGGCTTCACTATCCTACACTTGAGGGATGAGACTGTAAAAGGTAGTACAGAGATTTACAAAAGAAGCAGCTGCTAAAAGAATGCAGTGCAACAACAAACAAACAACCCAAAACTAAAGCACTGCCCGGCCATCACCTGGAAAGAAGATACTGTGAGCTGCCCAGTAAATGCCACACTACCAAGAGACTGTAGTCATTCATTTGCTTTCATTTTACAACTAAGCACAAAAGGGAAGGGCTGAAAAGAAAATGCATTCTCTTCCCTTGATAGTAAGTTAGGTATTTAATTTATGGTAATGACAGTAAGTTGGGTGCCAACATGCACTAATTACTCACTGCTTACTTGAGAGAATACTTGTTATAGCCAGAATAGTTGAGTACTATATCACCCAACAGCAGAGGACCAGAAAATAAAGAAAAAATATCCTGTTTGCAAATAGGGAGAAAATTATATATAGTGTAAGGTCTAACTCCCTTACAGCCTTGAAAGATGAGCTGACATTATGCTATCTTCTGTGTACTCATAGCCCTCTAATAAAGCTAATCTTTCTGCTCTGCATCAAGCACACCATTAAAATGGGGGCCAATGTCAATGAACATTATAAATATTATGCCATCAGCAAAACTAAGGAAGCACTGTTTATACAAGAAGGCCTCTTACATTGCCTTTTACAAAATTTCAAAACTGTCTCCAAAACCTTCCTCAAAATCTATAATGCACACAGGGAAGGCTAATCTGCTTACACAGAGGCTTACCTGATCCACCTGCAGTGACCCACTTGAGGGGCAAAATATTTGTGCTGAATCCCCCTTCTGAACACAGACAGCTTAAAAAAGCATCAGGCCCAGGGAAGACTGCAAGCTATTTAAAACTCTTCCTTCTTTGCCTGGTGGAATCCTGGAGACTGTGTAGTGTTTACACTTGGAGATATTCCCAACTTACCTCCTTCACTGGTCAGCCATCCCTCAAGAAGCAGCTAGTAGACAGTGTAATAGCCATGTCAGTTTGAAGAACTGAGATTTGGCCTTGGGAAGGAACAGGGACAGTGTCAGGCATCCTTAGAGCTTAGCTAGAGTCTGGTGGATCCTCCTTCCTATGTCTCCATCTCTATGAGGTAACCATGAAAACCACAAACCTCTCACTACTGCTGTTCTCCTATATGAGGAACAATTTCTCTCAAAATTGCCAAGTTTTCTTTCTCACCTGCCTGCCCCTGGAAGGCCACAGAGTTTCAGTGAACACTTTGTGATCCTGGTAACAATGATTTGCTACCAACTTTCTCTAAAAAAGCCTGGCATTTTCTAAGATTACTTCAAGCCCATGACAATGAATTCTGGTTTTTCCCATCTTAAACATGCTGTGTTCCACTTTAGAAACATATATTTCTACATCTGGGTATGTAAAGCAGAACCCTGGGGTCTCCGTCTGATGGGGAAGACCTAAAAAATGGAGGTAGATCTCAGGGCTCTCCTTTAGCTCTCCTTTCAGCTTCAAAGAAAGAAAACTATCCTATTCATTTTCTTAATGCATCCCATTCATTTTCTTCATGAGCCTTGCAATTATTTGAAGGGAAAGGAAAAAAAAAATAGTAATGTTTCCTTTTCCATGTAACTGCTATAAGACAGAAAAAAACAATCTGAAAGTAAAGTCAATACATTTTTAAACTAGGTAAAAGAAGATTAGTTTCAACAATTTTAAACTTTTTGCCTCTAAGAGTCAGAAACAAGACAGTGGAAAAAGAACAGCCACCACACACAAGCCACAAAATAAGGTGGAACAGCCCACAATACATAAGCAGGCATATTCTAGACAGGGAATTATTGGCCTACCTTTGAACGAAAAACATTTCAAGTACTATATAAATATATAAACTGCCACCAGATGTCAGTACATCCTAGAGAATTGCAAGTCCCTACCCCAGGCTGATAAGGGTATTTATTTAACATCCCTCCCAACTGTCCAGATACACAAATCCAGCCCTTCTGCAAGTCCTGAATGGAAAAAATCACACACAATAGATCTCATTTGCACGTTATCAACATGAACAAAACCCAACAAAGCTGTAAGAATAGGTCTAAACTTCTACTGCCTCAGGACAACAAGAACCAGCTTGATACTAAATAATCTGTAATTAAGGTTCAATGCCCTCCTCTCTCATGCTTATCAGATTGTCTAGCAATGGCATGAGTCTTGGCCCCACACATTCACATTCCCTCTGTTCCTAAAGAGCTTTAGTCTCCTTAGATTATGCTGCAAAGTGACAGGGAATATTTAGCAATGAGGTTGCTAAGCTATATAAAGCTTTTCTGCAAAAGAAGCATTACCATGTCTGTCTTTGTGCTACAACACTGGCTCCCTCCACCTTCTCCCAATCTCTGATTTTTTACAAGAGTTGCAAAGGAAAGTGTTTCCGGAGCATCCCCAGCTGAGGTGATTTTGCTTTGAAACTTCAGCAGACTTCATTTAACTTCTTTGTGCAAATAAATACGTAAATCTATGATTTCTTGATGGCAGAAATTAGTTACAGCAAGACATGGTACATATAAACATTTTTTCTGCTCCATGTCCAAATTCAATTACAAACTTGGCTACTAAAGCTATTAACTAGAGAGGTTTCACAGGCTACTTAAAGAGCAGGCCTTATTTCAGACCATTAGTGCACAGATTAAACAACAGTAAAAAAGGAAAGAAACCACTCTCCCACACCAAACATAATTTATATTATTTAGTCTCAGCAAAAATTTTCAGCTTTGCTAGTTTATAGATTGAGCTTCTTGTCCTACCACAATCAACAAGTCTTACTTTGAAGCAAAAACATTTATTAAGAGAACACCAGAAACTGTAGAAACCAAGAATAGAACTGTCAAATGATTAAGAAACCTGACTTAAAATTTTTGCTTGGCATACAACTACTTAATGTTAGTGACATCTTGATTTCCATTTGGTGAGAAATATTCAGGTAAGCAAAGAAACATACACTGACCTGTGGAAATTTACATCAGGAAAACTTGCTTGCGTAAGAGTACTGTAAGAAATCATGCTTATAATTTTAATACTGGCTTTTAGCACAGTCTTACAAAAATCTCTTTTATTTTCTTACTAAATGCAATCAACTCAGTGCATGCATATTCTTAAGTCCAATGCAAAGAACTTTAAAAAAATTACATAATTAAAAGAAACTTGGTAAGTTAAAAACCATGAACAAAAAATTAACTTTTTAGGCCAATGGTGAGGAAAAGAACTTACTGAAGTATCTGTCTTGCCTTATAGGGCCGTTTCAGCACAGCTCTAAGGTTTTAGCTTCAGTTTTAACTCTACCACACTCTTCGATTTCCTTTGCATAGATTTGTATCTCAGATTGAATAAAATTGGAAGAGCAACAGAAACACAGATACACAGAGGTTTTTTCTGAGCATTTATGTTTTCTTAACATAGATAGCTCGGTAACTTGGGATATTAATATGAAAAAGATAAATAAAAAGCAGAGAGGCAGACAGCATTCTGAAAGACTTAACTCAGATAATTTTGAAGGGGAGATGGAGTACAAACTGCCTTTAAGTCTATAAGTTGAACAGCAGCAAATGCAAAAATAAGAATTTGAAGTAAATCACTTCACAGGAAATGCTCAAACCACTTAAAGTAGAGCACCTCTTAATTTCATACCTAAACTAAGCCTTGGAACCTCCCTTCAATTCAGGTGAGATTTGTAGTCTCAGAAGTTTCTCCTGGAGGAGTCTAATCACTGACTCAAGAGGAAAGGCAAGGTTTGTTGGAAACCTAAGTGCTTAATTAAATAGAAAAACTACAAGCGTGTTTCACCTTGCTTTTGAGTTTCATTAGGAAACATTTCACAATCCCTATTTTGTTCCATACAACTGCACGTCTTTGTCAGGTTAAAACAAGAGGTAATTTATGTGCACTCTCTAAAATTGGAATTTTTAATTCCTGAGTCTTGGCTCTAATTGTAAAAAGGACCCTTGAGGCTCATAGTTTCTCTGTTAACTTCCCTTCTACACGCAAACACTTGTTTCTACAACAGCTCTTCTGCAAGTCATTTTCCCCCCACTTTTTGCACATTCAAAACATGCAAAAACCAAACCCAAGTATCTCGGTTTTACATGTGCCACTTACTCAGACTGAGCTCACTATGTCCAGATGATAACTACTATTCCAGTAACTCTCTATTCAGGAAATCTCAAGAATGTTACCAGCATCAAGAGTACATGACTCAACAGCCAGATTGCCCACTATGCAAGAATAGTGGAATAGCTGGCTCCTTTCACCCGAGAAATGTAACTCCTTCAAAATTAAAGTTTTAAGAACACAAAGAATTTCAGCTTCTGCAGAAGGAAAACTGCAAAGATGCACTTAGAAGTTACTGAAAGTTCACATCAGCAGCAAAACTTGAGTGGAAAAGAGCTTACCATCAGTTACTATTTAGCACAACTTACTTCCTAAAATCTTTAAGTTCACCCTTGAGCGTCAAAGGGAGTTTTGGATTCTTCTCTACCTAAATTATGTGCAGCTAGCTTCTAGCATTTCCTCCACACCCACCAAGCAGTTAGCTCTGCTGTTGAATGCACTACGGCAAATGGC
The DNA here is from genome assembly GCF_000691975.1 of Corvus brachyrhynchos. Lineage (NCBI taxonomy): Eukaryota > Metazoa > Chordata > Aves > Passeriformes > Corvidae > Corvus > Corvus brachyrhynchos. The sequence goes on along the minus strand of NW_008239080.1, from coordinate 966,494 downwards.
ATTCAAGCTGTGAGACTTTGACAGAGGCTGGCACTTCAATAGTTACGTGGCAGTATTGGCATGACCATGCAGATGGAGAATGGTGGACACATGTTTTTCCCTCAGTGAAAAAAGTTCTAGTTAGAGATGCTTTTAAAAAAGGGAAATTGCGAGCCTGAAATGCTGTCATTTCTACATGGACAAGCAGG
>NW_008239080.1:957001-966275 GCF_000691975.1 Corvus brachyrhynchos | reverse complement strand
CAAGCATGAATGATGCTTGGCACTATGTTTTAAATACTTGTACATTCAATTTTTCTTGCCGATGTTGGCTTAAAAGTTCTAATATATTCACAATTAAGAATTAAACAATGCTGGAAGCATTTCCTATTGCTAGTGTCTTATGGTTACTATAACCATATTAAAATAGTTATGTTGGTTCATTTGTTTCTAATGATCTTCCTTTTTCAAGGACTTACAAATATGTTTAATGTCAAAGTATGCATTATTAGGGAATTTTCATCCTTTAATTATTTCACCTTTCTTACATGACTCAATTCTTTAAATACCCAGATTTCCATTTCATCTCTAAGCACAGTAGTTGCCTTAAGTTTCACTTTCCTATTTCCATCCTAGATCTTCTTCAAGTTAACTTAGCAAACAGTGTTCTTGCCAAAGTCCAAAGATATTTGCACTATTCCATCCCTGTGTATTTTGAGTTGCCGATCTTTTCTGTGACAGTCCAGAACCAGCTCTTCCATTCTGCTACCCACCTCCTTCCTTCCTTATCAGAAGATATTCCAATTGTTTTTAGAGTGGAGATCCTTAAAAGCTCCTCTGCACATTCAATCTGGGTGGTCTACTTTGTAATTAAAAAAACCCTGTCCCCTTTGTAAATGTGGTCCAGAAAACTGCCTCTACTCTGTGTCCAATGGCACACACGAAATCTTTCTTCATCTCTCCATCACTTCAAGAAAAATGTCTGCTATCTCTAACACATCATTAATGCTTGCACCTCCATAGACCTAGCCAAACACCCAGTTTTGCAGGTTCTTTAAGCATAAACTCTAAATTGAAGTCCTTTCAACTGATCCTTACATTTCCAGCCCATCCAGCAATTCCTCGTCTTCCAGGTTCACTTTTATGCAACACTCTCCAGTGAAGGAAAGGCAAAAATCTTGCTGTGACCAGAACAGATTCAGAAAACTGCTGCCGGAAAGAATACTCTAAGAAGTCTTTATATCCTCTTAGGGCCACCTGTCCCTTCTCAGTTGAATCATACAGCAGGTACTGTCACAGTCTAGGCCTATCAAGATCTGCAACCTTCCTTGCCCTTAGTAAGCCTTCTTCTCTACCTCCAGTATCACACAAGGACAGACTTGGCACTACAGATTACAGTTTGTATTAAGGCTCATTTGTGCTTTCTTCTTCATTGTGTCTTAACAAAGTGCAATTTCCACCCCAACAGCCTCCCTCCGAGTCCTCCTCTTCACACTGCCTACACACACCAGTCCCACCAGGGCTGCCTCATCCCATGCTCCACCCATTCATGGGCAGGTTCACGTACCCACTGTGATCCAGAACTGTGCCAGGGACTTCACAGAAATCACGGTGCTCAGCACCACCACATGCTGCAGTCACACTGAACATCTGACTGACAACTTATGAAGTCATTTAACCCATTTTCTGCTAGGGCCGACTAATTAGCAATGTCAAAGAAAACTCTGAGAGAAAAGAACAGGTGTTACTTGAAGCAGCAATGCTGAAACTGAAAAAACTATTTTTTCAGTAATAAAATCACCACTTGACCATGAAGACAGCAAAAAAACCCCTCACCTGAACATACTTTCTTCTCTCCTAAATAGGCAGTAAACTTAAAACTTCTTTTGTAGTATTTCAGTGAGGCTCATCACTGTGGTACGTGAGCAACCCAAGAAGATTAAGTTGCTCATCTGTATTAAACAACAGTTGCTGCAGGTTGAAAACAAGCAGGGCTTCAGTTGTACAGAAACTCAGCTGAGGTTTCTGTTTGGCAAAGATGATGTATTTGAAACAAGGCAAGGACCCAGATTCCATTTGATAGGGTTCTTCCTGATGCATAGATTTCAGGTAAATTCAATAGCTCCTCTCCTTCCCCTCCATGGAACAAAAAAACTTTTCCCTCTGTGTGCTAACAGGATTAAGTGTCACATTTAAATTTCATCAAACTCCACTTTGTTCTCTAACCCCTTCTCTGAATTAGCAGACTGCTGCTGAAGCAGGCACAGCTTCTCCAACTCGTTAACATCACAGACATATTGTGGCAGGGATCCAAGCTCTCTTTTCCTGCAGAGGATATAGCTTCTGTGGATGTGAACAATCTCCAGCGAAAGCTTAACACATCGTCCCATTTCCTCTGTTGGAAGGGAGTCTCCCAACTCACGCTCTGAACAAACACAGTCCTGGAGCCAGCCCATGGACAGTGTTTACAGAGACAGCAACGTCACTGATAGGACAGATTCGGATACTTTGGAACAAAAATACTTTGAAAGAAAAGAGAAGCAGCAGTATTTTTTTTTCCATTAAAAAGTAGTAAATTAAACATTAGTCAAATGCTGATACTTTTTTTAAAGCTATTACATATGGAGGCTTCCTTTAAAACCACATCTATTTTACTGTGGTTAAAGTAAATCTCAGGCTGAACAAAGGAACTGAGAGGTACCAATTTAGCAGTAGTTCTACATTTCCATCCCCACCTCTCCTCTTGCTGCCTGACTTCCACATGTGCACACGAAGGGCCTAAGTAGTGCCAATATAAAATAAAGGAACACTTTTTTTCTTGTGGGATTTGTTTTAATTTTTTTAAAATGCACTGAAGACCTTTAGACTACCCAAACTTTGTGAAAATACAAAGGCGGAGCACCGAAAGTATTTACAAAGGTTCTGGACCATCTGTAATTCCTCATACATGCACTTTGACAACCTTATTTAATTAGTATCAACCTTTCACCATTTAGCATGCTGCTAAGTATTAGCCTATTTTTATTTTATTTATTTTAAGGAAGTGGAACAATACAGTGATCATCAAAAATAGTACATCAAAATAGTACATGCTGTACCCTGTACTTAAACAAATAAATACAGAAAACTATAATCCAAGGGTAGGATATATAAATATAAACTCTAATTTTCACGAAGTTCATGAGAATTATAACTTTTGGAAAACCCAGTCCATCTGGTAATTGAAGTGGTTTCAATCTCACAGTTACTAACACAGGAATGGAGCAGAAAGCTGCTCTCAGCATTCATTTTGCCAACGAATCAAACTTGTAACATCATATGGTCAATGTATAATACAAGGCAAACAAGCACAAGAGAAAAATGCACATTTTTTTCTTGTTTCTACCTCACATCCAGTCCTAAAACCTGCCTGGTGACTATGAGAGACACAGCTGGTATGAAGCAAGAGGCAAAGAAGTGTGAGAGAAAATGTGAAAATCCAGGCTCCATCCAAGAAGCAGGAAGGAAGAAACTCAAGGGTCAGCAGCAGAAGATAAGGGCAGAGACAGGCTCCAGCACAAGAATTTTTCTAAGTAAATGGCTTGGCAACAGAACTAATATCTTAAAAAGTTTCTGTGCCCAATGCCTCCCACATTGAAGCTGCTAAATCTCATCCTGTTCCCCTCTTCAGGGCTATGAATCGTAGTAACATGGAATGGTGCTACTCATGGCCAGAGCTGCTTTCTGTACAAAAATGAGCAGGCTACTTCTCAGAAAACCTAATTCGCAAGAAACCTCTCCTAGACCCAACCAAACAGTGGACAGAGGATTCATTTTCTTTCACAAGTCTTAAACCACCAGGAAATCTTAACTGATGCATAGGAAAAAAATAAGGTAAAATAAAATTTAAATAAATAAATAAATAAATAAAGCAACTGTGTACAGTTCTGCCTGTGCCCTTTCTGCCTAAAGATGAGGGCAGGCAGATAGTTATTTCAGACAGACCCCATATTAACTTCCTGACCAAGCCAAGTGAAAGCCTGCCAAGTGTTAAAGGGAGAAGAAAGGGATGTAAGCAGCCTGGGTACTTCCTTTCTGGAGATATTTTTTACCAGCGCTGCAATTCTATGGGTCTTACTGAGGGAACTGATGTGTTAGGCAGAGTACAGCAACATCCTGCTTTTACCTTCTGTGCTGAACACAAACCCAGAGAGGGCTGATGGCAAGTGGCACATAGGCTGTTTGTTAGGAGGCTATGTAAAATAGTGAGAACACCTCATGATGCTGATTAAAAAGCCACGATGACTACTTTCCCTTCTAGCCTGAATTATGTTTCTAGCTAGACATATTCTACCTTCTCTTTGAAGCTGCAGCAACTGACCTTTGCCTGCTCACTGCCCCAAGAGGCTGCACAAACTGCACTGAAGTTACCACAAGAAAGTACCAGAAATGATTCTGTCATCACCATTAGACACTTTGGCAGAGGCCAAAACCCAAATTTTAGAAGCATATAATATATACATCCCCTTCATAACAAAAAATCTGTCCTGGTGCTGCTCATGCCAGTGCAAGGAAACCTTGTTCCCTGGAGTGCAGCAAAGTGACACCTCCCGCCAACACAAGAGCAGTGCCAAGACATGCTAAAATGGGAGTCAAAGAGGAAGTTGAAAGTTAAGTTGGGTTCAGATTTTAATTTTTTAAACAAAAAAGTCCTCCATTCTGAAGTGACAAATGTGGAAGTGAAGATTAAATTATGTTCAATTTTACATCACGTGTCTTTGAATTCTTTGGAAAGGCAGAAAGTTGACACAAATCTACTGCATTAGAATTTATTGCAACAACAGTAATTTCTCTGAGAAGATCTGAAAGCACACACCTCATTTTCTAAAATGCAAATATTTCACTCCTTGCTCAAAGTGTCTGGAGGCTTAAAATAAGAGCAGATATAAACCGCAGTAAAAACCTGTAATATATACTAGCCTCCGAGCATTACTGCATTCAAAATATATTAGTTACGTTTTTGGTCAGCTCAAAGAAATGTTTGTCCCACCAGCTGATATTTCTCTCCTAAGAGGAGAAAACTGGTTCCACAAATCCATTCCAGCAAATTAAAGAGTATTAGCAACATAAGCCAAAACGCAATCAAATCAAAGTGATGATTTATTGCTTATAATGAAAACTAGAGGATTTATATCTTCAGATGTTCCTTCCAGTAATAAATTGATATTCTATAAAATATTCTGTAACAGAGTTCAAGAAATTCAATGCAAAATATTTTCAATATATTATGTATGTCACAACTCTGATTTTAGTTCATGATGCAATTTTAGCACATCCTGTTTCTACTCATATACTTCACACAACAGATTTGTGGCAACCACAGAAACAACTTTGAAAAGTTAAAAAATTACTTCTAAGGCAAAAGTGCTTTATCTGTACATGTTCTACTAGGAGCTGCTAAATCTCTAGGAACAAAGATACCTCACCAGTATCCAAAACAGACAAGCAGACACCCTACAGATGCAATTAGGAACGTTTTCTTATAGCTTTCATGGAGGAGAATGCATATGACACTACCTTTAAGCCAGTACTCCCAGCAAGTGTAGTCTGCCATCAGTTCAGAAAACTTCTCTGCAAGAGAGGCACTGACAATGGTATAACCAAGTCTAATGACCCATGTCCCATGGCATCAGAGAGTAAGTGCCAGAAGTCTGAAGGACTTAAAGCACCAATACTCTTTCTAGAAATATTTTAAATCTGTTTTAGCTATTAGTAAATGAGTACGCTTACATAGTTAAGAGGAGATGTAGACAATAAATGCTTGTGAACACAAGGCAAACTGTGTGCATCTCAAGGAGAGTAGCCAGGTACGGATATCTAAATTTCAGCCCTGCTGTGCAAGCACCTTCACAAACATCAAACATTCAGTTGGCAGTGGAGAAAACTGACATGTGTAACAACAGAATAGTGGTGGATAGGCTTAGACCTGGGTCCAGCCAACGCTAGTGCAAGGAAGATGATTTCCATACCTTTATTTCATGCTTGCAGCTTTTTGCCGGTGTCTTAAGAGAAGCACTTATACCTTCTTGCCCTCAATGTATGTCCACTTGGCAGTGAAAGGGCTAAACCAGTCTTACATCAGTGATACTGACAGAAGATTTGAATTATTCCAAAATAACACTGTTCTCATAAGCAGCAACTGCAAAATGCCTGAGGCAAAATGTGTCAAGTTCCAAATTTTAATTATTCAAACCCTCTACTGAAACACTCATGTTCTCCTCTTCCTAAAGCTACCACTTTAATTCTTTTTTACTAATGTGAAAAACCTGCAGATCTTTGTCATGAGGAGAAGAATGCTCAGATTAGGAAACTTGAATGCTTTTTTCAGTATGGGTTCGCATCTCCTTTGCAATCAGATTTTCAGCTCAGCAATGACATGGAAGGAAATGTAACTGAAAAAAAGATCTTTTAACAAAGCTGGTATCTGCAGTCAGTTCCTCACAGGAATGAAACACCCAACTTTCCAGGACAGCACCAGATATATTTGTATAAAATATCTTTGTGATAGAAATGAACAAAAGAACAACATGGCTTCTTTACAGATTTCCTCATACAAGACATTAAATCCTTCTGTGTAGATAGTTGCTATGGTGCAGACTTAAGGGGAGAAAGAGGGGAGATCAGACTTCTTGTTTACAGGTTTCCAATATGCTCCACTTGATCCATCTTGAAATTGAAACCCTTTAGCTTCCTGTCTTTAGGCTGTCAGATGGTAGAGAACAAACACAATGTTAGCAACTTTACAAAGCACCCACATGTTCTGCACAGAGCTAGAGAAAAACATCCACGTGGATTAGGCAACAGACAGGAGGGACAATATAGTTTCAAAAAGAATAAAAGCCATGCTAAATCCTGAAAGACTTATTCAAGGGAAAAGAGACTTACTCAGGGAATGAAATGCCAGATTATCTCTGAACACTGTCAACACTTCACAATGTAACACGGCATGGATCTTTAAAAAACTACACCTTTTCGACATTCTCAGGTGAAATTCTGATTCTTCTGAGAACTTCTTACACAGGTTTTATCCCAACAGGTATGCTTCTCTATTTACAGACTCAGGAAGAGTAAGACAAAGGCACTTAGGGTAGGATTCAACTCTCAATAAGACACAAAAAGCATGCAGTCCTCTACAGTCTAAAAAGCCTACAGAGAGATTCAGCTTACTCTACAGCAGACATTTGGGGTCTAATTCAGGTACCTAGACATAGGTAACTGCTGTCAGTTTAAATGTCCTGGCAGTTTCACCTCAATTCCAGTTGCCTCTCCTGTAAACCTTGTATCCATCAGCATTATGCAATTCTTATCAGCGCTTTAGAGATCCTAGCTGGCACTTAGTTCAGGCAGGTGACCAGAGGGCTACTATCCAGGCCCCACTGACTCTAGCAAGGACATTTTCAGCAGCTATGAAGACAGAAGGCACAGGAACCTGGTGCAAAAGTATAAAACTTAACTGCTCTTCATCAGTCATGAAGAGAATGCATCCTTTATTCTTTTGACAATTGATAAGAATATAGCTATCACTTGTTAAATACTCAGGCTGCTCTTTATTGTGGATTTGGGGTTATGCAAGAGACTTGGCCTTTGCAGTCACTTCTTTAGGGTCCCATGTTTTAAAGAAGCTGCCAAATGTAATTTCTTCCCTAGATCCCTTAGTCCCTTGCAAAGATTAGACTAGAACCTTTTTGCCAAAACCTTTATATAACCTGTCTGCATGAACTGCCTTAACCAACTTTTTTTTAGTATGGTGTATAAAACCCACTCATACAGAACAGGTCAGCTCTCCCATTCAGTCAGTGACCAGTCTGGTTCTGTCATATATTCTGTTTCCACTAAACATCCAGGGTGAGGTATAAGCAACCACCTGATCCAGGATAATTCCAAGGTTTAGGAACTAAATGATGCAGTCTTTCTAAAATAAATAGAAAATTCCCTGCATGGACAGAGATGCCTTTAAAGACCTCCAGAGGGAGATCCTGTCTAATTTTTGGCCTTTAAATTGCTTTGAACATCCATCTTAGGCATCATCAGTGGCCACACCAGCATCTTGCTCCAGCCTGCATATTCAGCTCAGTCAGGTCAGGAATTCAAAACTCAAAAATAAATAGAAAAGGAAACAAGACCTGTGACAACTTTCAAATTCTATGGCAGTTTTCTTGCTCTCTTTAGACTGCCATTTATTTATCCTCTGCCCCAAGTGCTACTGTTTGCCATAATCTATTTCTCTTTCTTTACCTGCTTACTGTTTGCACAAAGTGTAAAAATATTATTTTCCATATTGTCACATATGCCTGGAAAGTTTAACTAATGCCCAAAACCATTTACTCCCCAGTGTTAGCAAACAGCCTAAACTGAAACAGTAGCATCTAATCTGTATTTATGCTTCTACCAGCACCACTAGAAATCCGGAAAGAAAAAAAATACACTGGAGGGTATTGGAGTAGATTTATTTCCATTATTTTTTGGTTCTTCCATCTTCTGGGATTTGTTTCCAAGGGAAGATATTAATCTTCTGCTGTTAATCCAGAAGCCCTGCTGACTGTGTTCTGCCAACAGAAATCAGACCTTCACTAAGGCCAGACAGACAGAACAACTACTAAGTTTTAAACACCAGAGAAAGTATTGCCCCTTCATGTTTACAGGTACACTTTCCCATTTATTTAACAAGCATCAGAACAATTCTGCTAATGTAGCTATAACCCAGTTCTCACAGCTAAGAGATAAGGGATACTGTGCAAGAAAGGCATCTGGTGCTTCTATAGCTATACTCCTTACACACAATCCACCCAATAGTAAGAATATTTAAGAGTCACATAGTTCCCATGGAGAGAGAGATCTTGTCAGATTTTATTCCAAATCTACTGAAAACAGAAGAGTTTTTGCCAAGTCAATTTTGGCAAGTGTTTCCAGCATTATCCTGTCTTGCCAAACTGCATTTAGATTTTGCTGGACTTATTTACTTGTTCAGTATGCTCAGAGAAGTAGAACTATTTGTTGCTGTAGAGAATTTGGCTTACTTTGAAGACCTGGAACAACATTTAAAAGATGAATCAGAGACGGACTAACTTAGAAATTTGATCTGTTAACCTCACCTCATAGCACTAGTGCATGCTAAGTGTTAGAAGTAATCCATAGTGCAGCTACTTCACTTCTGAGACCAGACAACTCTCTGAATCTCAAATGACGCTTTTAACGTTTTGTTTTTATATAGCCAAGTTCCATCCCTCTCAAAAATACCATCCAACACAAGCTGTAAGATGACACTGACGATCCTCTTTAGGGGTCAAAACAACACAACTACGTTTCATGAAAAAAAAAAAAAAGAATCAGCATTCTTTGCTGACTGCATGGAGATGAATCCTCCAAAGGCTTGATTTTCAGAAGACATCAAGCATCCAGTCTCTTTCTCTCAAATACAAAGGTACAGCTCTTTAGGACACCGTAAGTTAAAGGCTGATCCCTCTCCCACTGTTGTCCACACCCTCACTCCCCACAGAGC
>NW_008239080.1:937310-956949 GCF_000691975.1 Corvus brachyrhynchos | reverse complement strand
GAGGTACACTGGTGACATATTTCGCCTGACAGAGTCATGCTCTACTGCTCAACACAAAAAATGGACTGAAAATATTTAAGTATTTCAAAAACATTATCTGCAGCACTTGTTTCCAAGCTTTTGGTACTGTTTCTCCCATGCTCGTCCATTCCACATTTTCTGCTTTACTACTAGCTTGCTTTTTCTCTTTTTTTTTTCTTCCCTGAGCCAGACATTCATTCTTCATGCCTCCCTCTATTCCCTCACTTCCTGACACTGCCCACTGCCTTGCAATAGACAGCAACCTTGCCTTCCCTTTTCCAACACAGAAGCGATGTACTAGGTCATAGCCATGTCCAACTATCCTCAAAGAACATACTGCCTTGAAAAAAGTACAGAATACCACTTAGGCTTACATTCTGTCATTTCCTAACTCCTCACTGTTACAAATTCAGCCTGAAGGATGTGTAAACATACCCTACACACTTCTGGTTTGTAAATGTGTACATGTATGTATTTCGGTTGCGTTTAAGGTGAACAGCACCATCTTGCTTCCTGAGAGACACAAGTATGCTACCATATGACCCCTTCCCATCTTCATTGTACTGTTCCAATATTTAGTTCACTTGCAAGCTAACAGGAATACCTGAGGATTTCTCTACAGAAAAAAACAAACCAAGAGAAAATAAAGGATCAAAGCCTACCACTCTCCGTCCCAGGGAAACATACCACTCAGTGACTATTCTTCATGGATAGTTTTAAATCTGTTCACCAAATTATAATCCCTCAGATACACAATTTCTAGACCTTTTACTATTTCAATTTTTTCTATCAGGATGTTTGGGTTTCCAAATCTAACATCATGGAATATACCATAAAGTCTAGTGTTTGTATGGGGCTCTCAATCTGCCTGACATAACATGAAATAAAATAAAAAGACAACAAGCGAGTTCCATTTCCTGGTACAAGCTACTCAATTTACCTACTTTGGTTCGAGTCCTATTTCAGTATTTCTGTCCAAAATCATGTCAAGCTGACAGTCTGTAAGCAGTCATAAACTCTACTCACACAGTTAAGACCTGGCACAATTTAGTTTCCATCTGTAATCTGGAGTACACTAATTTTAGATTAGCAATCCACAGAGTTTTTTATATTACTCCTCTCCAATTCCTTGATACAAGTTATTGGCATCTTCTAAGCTATGACCTATTTTAATAGTGGTTGTTAAACATCCTCCTGGCTTGCTGAAGTTGAAAGAATGCCATCAACATTTGTATCTGACTACGCCCCAGCTTTCTAATCACATGCCTGACAAATCGATAGAGTATTGTCTTTAAGCACTACTATATAATTTTGACTTCTACCTGATCATGAGCACCAACATTAAAATCCTTTGTTTCTAATAAAAATCTTTCCTTCTTTCTCTGTCCAGCTGTCCTCCCTCCATCCATGTCATTTTCTTACTAATTTTATACATTGCTTCATTATCTGCTAATTTATATTCATGGAATAAAAGCTGACAGACATCTATTTAGGGATTTCTTGTGGCAGGGGGAAGGGAAAGAGTATTTTGAAGTTTCCACCTCTATTCTCAGACATTTTATCTTTGCTATCTCCCTTGATTGTGGATTCTTCCACAACTAGTAAGACTTTTGTAAGCCATTCAAAAGTGCTACACTTTTTCAGTTCACATTTCATCTTTCCCTTTATGTTGTTCAAAAGCTTTCTACCTTTTGAATTTCTTCCTTTGAGGAAAAAATATTGAATTCATCTGACTATAAACGGACTTCTATGAGCAAGATATGCACACCTGAGGTAGTTATCCTAGACTGACTTTGAAGCTAAAGGAGAGAAATAAGAAGGGCAACTGGGGACAAGTCATCCCATTCCTAAATACGTACCTAAAATAAAACATATAAAATTGTCATGTAAAAGGGCCTCTCCTTATTCATTAATGTAAGCCTAGAACAATCCAGCTCGGACATATTTAACTAAATATAACTAAAGCACAGCTTTAGTAAGTTCAGCAATATGAATGCTTATCATAGGTATTTCCTACCAACTTTCATGAACAATTAGGGTCCCCACAGAGTATTCAAAGATAATGATAACCACACTAACCCACCATGGGACAGAGAAATTATATTTCCAGTAGTTTTCCACCTCGAGACACGACCGTATTTATTTGCAGAACATCAATAATTCCTATCAGTTTCTTTGTGAAGAAACTTACGTATTCATAAAATAAGCATTTCTGAGTTACTTCACTGATTCACAGATACCTGTATTATTGACCTGCCAAATGGCTGCCACCTTTGCTCAGAACTGATCTGCAGGGTCATTGCCCTGGGCCTCATCTAACAAGCTCTGCAGAATACATACAGCCATTTCAAATGGGTCTGACCTGTATCTTTCAAGTATTTGTGAAGATACTTATGTACAAGCAAGTTTCTCTAAAAAGAGCTGGAGAAGGTTTAGCAGACAGGACATTGTGCCAACTCTGCAGAGCCATGTGAGTGTTGCTTTATATGCTTTTCCCTCTGCTCCTAGTTGGGTCTTGCCCTTGCCCAGTAAATCTAGGGCCTAAGCCAGCTTCCTGGCTGTCAGTGCTTTCCATGCATTACATAGAAGCTCCAGTTACTGGCTGGAGTGTCTTAATGGACATCACTACTCAAAAAAAAGACCAAAAGCCCCCATAGCAGGTATGATTTCAAGGAGATAGCAAGTGAATGTGTCTCACATAAGCCTTCTGCCATTTCATCACTGTTTAGTTTAAGCTGTCAAAAACCCCTCTGTATGTTTTGAAAACACTTCAGGATGTTGATAAGGAACATTTATAGTTAAAGAATTAATCACTGCTATGAATCCCAGAATCACATGGGATGTCTAGAAAGGCTTTGAGGTTGCACAGCTTTCAACAATCAAAATAAAACTTCACAGCTCATTCTAGCCCCCATAAATTAAATTGCTGACACACTAATAAGATCCTTACTCTAAAGGAACAGCAGCATTTGTTCCTAATGCAGGTAGACTAAGTGTTCAGCTCTTTTTTTTTTTTAAACCACTAATTTCTGAGCAAGAGCTTCATATGAGCACATATTCCATTGAATAATGTCATCAACTACAGGCAGAATGCTAGCACCTAATTGTATTAAGAAATTCCAGAACACAAAGCTGGTTTACTTGGCACAGCATGCACATCTAGGCAATGGGTGGAAAAAACCCCAAGCCATTTGCACAGCTTCCTTTGCCTCTTTCTTCTCCTTCTTCCCTGATACAGGTGTGGGTGTCGGGGTGGGTGTGTGGGGGTGTGTGTGTGTGTGTATACATACGTACCTCTTTCTTCTCCTTCTTCCCTGATACAGGTGTGGGTGTCGGGGTGGGTGTGTGGGGGTGTGTGTGTGTGTATACATGTACGTACACACACACACACAAATAAAAATACAAGGCAGAATATATCAGCCTTGTATAGTGGAACTTCTCAATACAATTCATTTCAAGCATACATATATAAAGATATATATATAAAGAACATTAAGGATATACAAGTTGTTATGCAGAATGGTGATAATCTTTCTGGAGGAAGTAAAATGTTTTCATTGCTCTGCACAGAACAAAGCAGACAGCTTCCCCAGAAACAGCAGCACACATCAGAAATGCAGCTATCAACTCTGCAAAGCCAACACTGCAATATGAAAATATTAATCTTATTCTCTAAGTATACAGAAGGTAAGGAGGGCAAGAGGAAAAAGAGTACTATAAACATTACTGTAAGAACATCTCTTAACAGCCTACGGCCTTCAGCAGAGTGCACAAAATCTTCCCAAAGCTTTTATTACAACAAAGTAGTTTAAAAGGTTGTTGACTGATTAACCCTTTATTTCTGAAACCAAGGAAAAAGGTTTGAAAAGGATTGAAAAAGTTCAGGTCCGTAATGGAGAATAATAGCATTATAGAACAACTGGAGTTGGGAGTTATTTCATGTATAGGCTGTGATGAAGACAAAAGCAAGCAGTTTTAGTTGCATCTAATGAATATAGGTGAGTCAAGGAAAGGCAAAGAGATGAGTGATATGGTGAAAGCAAAGAGACAAGACATCTCTGCACAGCATCCTGGAGAGCTAAAAGCAAGTCCTCTGTCCTTACACAAGAAGGGTTACAAAAGGAGTACAATGGAGAAGACAGAATGGCTCAGAGCTCCTCCAATTCAATGCTGAAAGACCTACTACTGACTGAAATACACCTGGATGCCCAAAGGAGATTGAAAAAAAAACTGCTCTGAGCAATATCCCTCTCTTCCACTGACAGTCCTGCCTTGCTAGAGGCAGAAGTTCTTGAATTAATTTTCTACGCTCTGCACTATGAAAGGAGGTATGTATTTAATCAAAGGATGTACAAGGAAGGGGGGAAGAAAAAAAACCTTCAGCAACACAAGACAAAGTTACAGAAAGTATTTCCAATTTATTCACAAGAAAAATCCAAGTGCCAGTAACAGGAAGCCTGAATTGGAGGAAAATGCTGGCTATCCATATTAAATTAAGAGATGTATTGTTAAGTAAAAGCAGCTATGTTGACATCCACAGCTAAAAAGATGCCTCAAGCTATCATCTGGAAAAACACTATGTCACTGCATGGCACGTGGCTTCCTTCCCATATCCTTTGTTCATTTATTTGTTTCATAATAACTATTTGAAGCTTTAGGAAAAAAACCAAAACAGCCTGTATATGTCAATAGAAAAAAAAAATGGAGTTCATGCATCTTGGTCTATAAATTATTGCTTAAAGGGAAAAAACTTATATGCCAAATTCAACTCAATTCACTACAACTCGAAAGAATCATCCTAATTCAGTTTTTTTAGCGATACAGGATTAGTCCATCTTCTTTTATTATGTTTCTAAACAAAACAAGCATATTGTTTAATGCCTATTTCACATATAATTAACAAGGAGAACTTCTCAAGAAATATGGCGACTAACACTCACTTTTCAAGCAAAGAGTTAAAGAACGTATCTGAACAACACAGTTTTGAGTGCAGCTCGAGTAGGAACAGCCGCTCAGTACCAAAAGCTTTCTGTTTACGTCATCAACTGTGTTTCCTTCATAACAAGTGCATATGTAGGCAGATGGATTGTGCCGTTTCCAACAGTTGCCCTGTCATTTTAAAGATGATTTCCATAGACAGCATGCAGATGTAAATAGCACTGGTTGACTTTCCTCTTTTACTTTCCTCCTTCTTGGTTGGCAGACACAACTTCCACAGAGTCAAAACTAAGACCCCCCTCAGACAAACCTGCTCTTCTCTTTCAAACAGGGCTGGGGAGCAAAGAAGCTTTTTAAGAATACATCATTAATTCAGTAGATGGGTGAAGAGGGCTTGACTTGACCTACCCAAATCTGAAAGCTAGGGCCTGAAAACAACACCCTTCCTCCCCAGGGATATGGTGACCTCAACAAGTACTAGGTAAGACAACACACACCAATATTTAAGGAAAGACAAAGCTAGCAGCCAGCTGCTATTTCAGACAGAAAATAAGGGCCACTGCTCTAACACTCTTGTATTACGTTTGCATGGCCAGGTTTTGGTAGCAGTGGAGACTACAGGGGTGGCTTCTGTGCCAAGCTGCCAGAGGCTTTCCCCATGACTGGCAGAGGCAATGACAGCCAGCTCTGAGACAGACGCACTGCTGGCCAAGACCGAGCCAGTCTGAGAAGGCAGTGGTGCCCCATGATAACATATTTAAGAAGGAAAACACGTTATTGTGCAAAACTAATTTGGCTCAAAGAGGAGAGGAGTGAGAATAAGTGAGAGGAACACTATGCAAATGTCAAGTTCAGTGGAGAAGGAGAGGGAGGAGGTGCTCTAGGCATGGGAGCAGAGATTCCCCTGCACTCTGTGGGGGTGCAGAGATCCACCTGCAGCCCATGGATGAGACCCATACCTGAGCAGGTGGAAGCCCAAAAGATGCTGTGACCCTGCTGGAAGTCTGTGCTGGAGCAGGCTCCTGGCAGGGACCCACAGACCCATGGAGAGAGGAGCCCATGCTGGAGGAGGTTTCCTGGTAGGACTTGTGACCTTGTGGGGGATCCACACTGGATCAGGCTGTGCCTGAAGAACTGCACCCTGTGGAAGAGTGACCTGCGTTGGAGCAGCTCATGAAGGACCTTAGTCCATGAGGAGGATTCACACTGGAGAAGTTCATGGAGAACTGTCTCCTATAGATGGGATCCCAGACTCGAAGAGGGGAAAGACTCCTGTCCCTGAGCACCATCAGGAACAACCTGAGATGAACTGATCGTAGCCACCATTCTCCATCTCCTTTTGCCAGTGTGGGGGACAAGGTAGAGCCTGGGAAGGAGGGAGGAGTGGGGAAAAGGTGCTCTTAAGGTTTGTTTTACTTCTCATCCTTCTGCTCTAATTTTGAACAGTAATAAATTCAATTAATATCCCCCAGTTGAGTTTGTTTTGCCTGTGACGATATCTGGTGAGTGATCTTTTTCTGTCCTTATTTCAACTCATGAACCTTTTGTTTTATTTTCTTTCCCCTGTCCAGTTGTGGAAGGGAGTGATAGAGTGGCTTTGATGGGTGCCTGGCATCCAGCCAGGGTCAAACCCCCACAAACTCTACTGAAGTTTAGCCCTAGCAGTTTTTAAGAGGTAGCTGGCAGAAGAGCAGGTTACGTGTCTGAAGCTGTTTTTTACAAAGAAAACTCCTCGTGTGCATGTAGTGTGAGTAGAGGCTG
Organism: Corvus brachyrhynchos; assembly: GCF_000691975.1. NCBI lineage: Eukaryota > Metazoa > Chordata > Aves > Passeriformes > Corvidae > Corvus > Corvus brachyrhynchos. The sequence goes on along the minus strand of NW_008239080.1, from coordinate 950,229 downwards.
AAGAAAGCAGTCCCAACATACTACTACATTTTCCAAGAGGAAACATGCTGAACTTTGAGACGGTACGTAATTCAGGAAGAAGAGTAATAGAATGGGTATTGAAAGAATTTCCTGCCAAAGCACAAATATTATCAATATGTAAATCTTCACAGGAGGTACTTAATGCTTTTGATATTAAATACTCTGCCTATGCAAGTCCTTTCCTATTGCTCAATCCTCTTCAAAACTACTGCGAAGCTTTCCAGATGAGGAGATTATGTCAAGAATCTTCTGCCTAGATGGCATTTCTCAAGTGCATCCAAGTCTCATAAATTTCATTACAAGGTCACTTAGAAATTCTCTTGGTTGTCAATAAGGCCAGTTTTAAGCCCAGAAAGACTCCTCTAAGCACTTGTTATTTGTTAAACCACAACTCTGTTCATTACTGTTCTACTTTGTCAACAGTAATATGCACCTCTATCATTTACAAATGTAACCTGACCATTGCCAGTAATTCCCACTTTTCTTCTGCCATAAATACCAAAAATTCAGCTACTTCTACAATGCATGTAAGGCATACCCTAAACAGCTACCTTGGCCCTGAATTAAATTTGCAGTTAAGTCAACTGCTGTATTAGTTGAATTTTCTTTTTCTGAGTTCACTACAAGCTTTTCAGAGTCACTTAGATATGCAAGAAAAGGCTTTTGGAAACCTCAGCCCATTTCACCTGCTCTGTCTGCAGAGAAAAAATGATCAACCTAAAATCACAGCTTCATCGGTGTCTGTCCTAATTTCAAATCCATGTACTATCCAACTAAACCATCATCTTTCAAGATATTTACACCCAAATAAATAACTGGCTAAGATATGTCTTCTGTCTTCCCACATTTTAATTAGCAAGCAAGTCAGAGCCACCTACAAACGCCCATCCCTCTGCCCTCCTCCTCTTGCTCCTCCCATTTGATCCCTGGCCACATTATCTAAATTCCACTTTGGTGCCACTAGTCTTGAATCAGACTGTAAATTCTTTTTGTAGGACCTCATACCTTACTATGTACAGTAAGTGTGCAAGATGATGTAGAGTACTAATCCTAACACGACCTTCAAGCATTACTGAAATACAATATAATTTCAACCTGACAAGTATACAAATCTTCACTGAATGTTACTTGCAAAACACAGATTAGGGAAGTTTCTTGAATACAAAATACTTGTTTTTTGACATTGTAGATACTGTTTTACCTACCTACATGACAATAATTTTTTGTAAGAACTCTGACCAGGACATTAGCTCCTTTACAAAAAAAGTCAGAAAGTCCAGAAAGTCTTAGGGTATCTGTTCTTATGTGAAACATAAAGGGACAGATTCATGTTTAGATTATGTCCTCTCATACTTTTATACAAGCATGCATATAAACATATTTGAGAAAAATGGATACTGACAACAAGAAAAAACCAATTAACAATAAAATTCACTTTACCAAAAGCATAGATATTTAACATATGTAACAAGCAGATGCATATCTTCTCTGTGCGCTCTCAAGAAGGAATACACTAGTGCTTTCAGTATCAGCTTAAATCAGTTATGTGCTACAACCTCACTGCTCTTTTTCTAGTATGATAGCAATCACCATTAAGTACTGTCCCAATCACATAAATTGCTCTCTCTGTCTTAGGGCTGTATTTTAGCAACAGGGTCCACCCACACATATAATTAGTTGGCAGGAGTGGAATCTTGAAATTGCCTCAACTGACTTCTAGAAAAGTATGAATCAACTTTTAGCACTTCCTCCTTTTTTTTTTTTTTTTCCCTCTCCTTGAAAGGGAGGGTGAAGGGGAAGATTGCTGAACCTCAAACAGCTGAGATGCTACGGTATGTCAGAGGTGAACCTGGACACATGAAATTTCCCTGACCTCCCCATCATTTTTCAGGGTTGGGCCTCTTCCAGGAAAAATAGATTTTCAATACTTCTGCACCCCCCACCCCCCAGTTTCTCTTTCTGGTGAATTTCTAGCTTCCAGAAGTCCTTTAAGTGATCATTTCCTACAAGGCTTAGGATTTCAAATTCTAGATGAACCATTGCAGAGATGATAAAGATGTGAAATAATCTTGTAAAAACTTTCTAGCGGAGTCTAAAAACAAAGCCAAGTAACCTGCACAACCAAGCAACTCTGAAAACTTAGAACTGAGTTTGCAGTTAAAAATATATCCTGACTCCACTTTTGATTCTTCCTTTCAGAGATTGAATGATTTCTAGATATTAAGACACAGACATCACAATAAGGATTAAGCAGTATGTAGAAAAGTTTGGCCTAATTCGCATGCCTGTGATAAATGAAATGAAAGTTTTAAACAGACAGCTATGTTTTAGGTGTCAAACATTTCTTGACGTCTGTGGCAGTTGGCAGCTGCAAACATCCGACTGAAAGCCCCATCTGCTGCTTCACAGCTTCCAGTCGAGGATGTTTACAGTCGCTCACTGTCAACAGCAATACACATTCCTTGGCTGTTTATTTTATATTATTAACACGCAGAAGCCTCCAAGCAGGTTAGTTAAGATCACTACAACTTCTGTTGCTGTGTTGCTGCCCGTAGATATACACGGGACTGTTTTTACAGTATTTACTAATGAAATAAAGTACAACTTCCAGAGGAACATTTGCAAACAGCCAGGCTTATTTTCTATTCAAGCGTTACTCTTCTAGTATTACGTTGCCTATTTTACACCCAGTAAGAATTAAACAAAGACGTACAAAAAGAGAAATTTGCTTCCACTGTTGTACTTGTTTTTGTTCCCCAAGAGACTTGTGCAATCCTGTCACATTCATCCAAAAACTGCATTACTCTACAACAAAGTTCACTTATCAGCACAGCAACTAAAGATAGTAACTGGCACAAAAATAGAACCAAACCCTTCCTAAGGGTATTTCTCTAAAGTGTCTGGGATGGCTTCCTTCCCCACAGAAAAGTGTGTGCAAGGAAATTATATGATATTAGAAGTTAGCTTATGCAAGATTTGTTTCTAAATAAAACCATGGAAAAAACCCTACCACCCATCCCACAGGGAACTGTGGGTAAGAGCGAAGAAGTTGTATAGTAAGCTCTGCAAAGGCTTCAATGAAGTTCAGACCTGCTACAAGATTTCTACAAATTATCTGAGCTAACCAGTTGCTGGTACACTTCACAGAGAGTTGGCAGAATGGCATTTCTCACCAAATGAAAAAGCCAAAATGATCTGGCATAAGAACATCTCGGTTGTACAGTTCTGCTGTTTGTTTTTTGTTTTATCTCCCATTTCCTTATTAAGTTAATGATAGGGAAAATTAAAGATTAATCACTCAACTATTTTTCTGAAGTCATATGAAACCGCAGCAGGCAAGCAGAATGATTATATCACTCTAATTAGAAGGTGTTTTTCCTTGAAACTTTCTTACCCCCAAATGAAATTACCACACTGTAAACTGAGTAGGTTATGAAAAGACTGTAGGTGGAACACAGAAGCCTGTGGCGTATTTACTCAAACTGGTAAGCGTGAAGGATCTCTATAAATCACTTTCAAAACTCAGGGTTATATTTTCTATACTAAGGTTAAGAAAATTAATCTTTCAGGCAGCAGGTGAAAACAAGCAGAATTATGCTGGGGCCTTTCCCTTTATTCAATATCAACTTTGAGCTACTAAAGCTTCCTAGGGAATCACATTTTCTCAATGGGTCAAGTCACTAAGGAAACAAAGCAAACTTTATCAGTGCTGCACAACTCTACATTCCAGGAATTCCTAGCACTTGGCATCTATATACCACACCAGAGCCACAGGATCCACTCACCCTCTCCTTAGGAAAGCTACCATGACAGGCTATGAAACTCTCAGTAGGGTCCCCAACTTTTCACAAAGTTGGCAATACAAGGAGGTACTGGCCATTTCAGTGTGAGGTCTACTGAAGAACAGGGCAGTAAGAAAATACATTTACTATAACAATACTTTGGGGAAAAAAGGAAAAGACAGCTCCTCTTTTGGCAAGTTCTATCTTATTTATCACAAACCAGCTAAGAAAAACACTTAAATCACCTTGTAAAACAATATGTATAGATAGTAACAAAAAAAAGCCAACAAACAAAACCCTCAAATGCAAAACACTGATTGCAGAATGAAGACAAATTGCACCTAGTCATTACACTAAATTATGATTTTATTTGTAGACACTCTGGCCTAATATCTACAACTTAAAGAGGGAAAATGTAGGGAGCCTATAAAATGGAATTAATTAGATGAAGGACATTATATCAGCAGCAATATGCAATTCCACTCTATATATGGCTACCTTTCAATTTTAAAAAAACAAACAGATTACATCTGTATGAAAGTCAAAACAAGGTCAATCTAAAACTGTGAGGCACTTTGTCACACAGTATGGACTGTTATGCAGAAGAAGGCAATGAGTTGTCTTTACCACTCCGATATTTAATTTGTAAAGTATTCCTACAGAGGTGTTTAGTAAGAAAGTGTCCAAGACTTAAATAGCAATTAACTTGGGGCTTGATACATGCTGATCTTGATAAGGTGAAACACAGCTGAACAAATACAGGTATGACAAAGGGAACAACATCCTAACTTTCCGATGTCTTCATGAATTTATAGTTCATGTCCCAGAAGGAAAAAGGGGCAAACTGGTAGCACTAAGCCCTGCTCAGTGAAAAAAAAGCTTTCCACTGCTTTTCTCTCATTCCCCTGAAATTTCTAAGTCAGGTGAAAGGATTATTGGTGACAAAGAAAGAACTATAAAAACAAACAAACAAAGCAACTAAACCAAACTTGCCAAGTGCTCCTAGAATTCAAAAACAGGGCCTCTACCTTTTCTGTTACCTTCCATATAGATGAGGTGATAGGGTAACTCAGGTAAATTAGTTTTTAGATTAGCACTGGAATATCAATAGATAAAAATGCCAATTAATAGCTACATAGAATTTGCAAAAACTTAACTCATGGCAATTATTTCCTAAGTTGCTTTATAGTTTATATTTTCAAATTTGCTTGTCAAAAACTTTAAGATCATCATTAAATATGGAGAAATATTATTCCTCCTCTTCCTGTCACTGACAGCACAAGAAGATTAAGCACACATTACTTATATGAACTCAAGTTCACAGCTGTTATGATACAGCAAGAGTATCTCCAACTGTTGCAGATTGAATCCAATTCTCCCAACTGCATTTGAGCTCTAAATGCCTGAAGCAGCAAGCTCCCCCTACACTAAGCAGGCAGTTGCAGACAAGCAGTTGAAATTACACACCAAATGAGACACAAAACATCCAAACGTTTGGGAATGAGATGTCCAAACTACTGATAAAATCATGAACAACATGTAGTGCCTAGTTTTCTTGAGCCTCTCCTCAATGTCTAATCATTAAGGATTTTAATCAGCTTTTATTCCACCCAAGTAAATGGCTACTACAGTGCACCTCACTAGCAATATATCTGCTGAGAAAAGCCCAAGAACTTACTTCTTGGATATCAGCTGATCCTACTTCAGTCCCCTTCATAAGAGATACCCCACACCTCCGGGGAGAATTACATTCTTCATCCGCCAAAGACTGCTCCTCAGATTTCCAGGAATCTGTATCACATACATGAACAGAAGTTATTGTAATTCCAGAAGTGCAGCAGTTCGGATCACATAGTTCTCATTATTAGGACTGTCTGCAAGAAGTCAGATAGCTTTTAACAACCATTATTACAACTGTGTCCTTTTCTGGTACTGTCATTTAAAACTTAGAATGTGTTTAAAGTGACACATTACTACTCCTGAATGCAGCTGTCTCTCAATTAATGTAGATAAAGGTTAACTGCTAAGGCAGCTAAAGTATTCAGAAATGACACTGAAGACTTTAAATTTCCCACCAGAGGTAGGCATAATGATTTCCCATTTATTGCATTAAGAAACATACAGATTACACAACCAAAACCAACCAACAATCAGTCTCAGATTCAACATCATTTCAGAAAAGCAAAATCCCCAGAGCTTTTAAGATGGAGAAAAATTTATTCATGTGCTCATTCTAGAGGAAGAAGGACATAGAGAACCCCCGTGAGATGGATGAACAAACAGATATACAAGACAGAACTACAATACTAGGCAAAACCCAAAGAAACAGAGACTGAGAAGAGCATAGAAAGAACACAATAAGGAGAAATAAAGTAAACCAACCTAAAGTATAGGGAGAATACACACGACAGTTTTGAAATCTCAGTTATGTGCACACAACAAAAGCAAAAGAACTGCAGGACATAGCACTTAACTGAAACGTATATACTTAAAACATATTATTTATCAATTTGCACTCCTGACACCTTTTGAAGGTACTTGAACCCATTCTGTATGTGCCACATGAAACAGAGGTGTCTTTGATAAACCCATCTCCACCAACCAGCTACAGCAACAAGTGAAGGCTAAAGAGGAGTATGAGCACTGTTTATACTCTGCTATAGCATCAGTGAACAGTACAGTGTTGTTTACTCCTCTCCATTTCAATGTCATAAGGGAATCACTGTGAAGCCTGCAAACCTTAAGTATTGGCCAGAAAGGAAGATGCAACAGGTTCAACTGTCCCTTGGTATCAGCTGGCAGCAGTGGGCGAGACCCAGGTGGTTCAAAGCACTTCTCTCCTTGTCGGCAGAGCCAAGTGCCGTGCCAGTTGCTGTTCCACGAGCAGAGCAGCACCCAGCCTGAAACCGCGCCTAACTAACTCTACATCAACTCCTGCGCCAAGTCCCAGTGCAGAACTATTAAGTTTGTGGCTTCCTATTTCAGATAAATACAAAGACCATGTACTGGGTCAGCACAAGAATAAAGATCATATATTAGACCAGAAAACAGTCCCCAGTGGTAGTAACTTCACATAGTTTTATGGGAAAAGCATTGTCCAAGAGAGCATAACAACAGATCCCAAGCTTAGCAAGGAACATTTACTTAGATTTAACAGCATGAACAAAATACCTACAGCACACAACTCATTCAGCTGCACTGTCCATTTTCAAAGGGAAGGCAAAATACAGCTGCAGTGATAAGCCTCTGGCACAGGGGACAAATTACAGGCATGGCACATAGCTGAGATCCCTGGACACAGGAGCAGACATATGTTGGGCTGACCAGAACCATGTTCAAACACAGAATTCTGCCCCAACATCCTCCAAGAATTTCTAGAGCACTTTCATCCTGTATTTTGCGAACTGTCTCCTAACTCACATTTCTTATTTCCTTTATTCAGGACATATAATTTATGCTTAAGTCACATCTCTGGGGAAATATTTTATACTCTGCTTTACTCTTGAGAAAAACATTGACTTTAACTCTGATCCTTGTGTTGGTCCAGTGACTCACACCTCACATTCTACAAGTTTACCCTTATACTTCTAATTTCAGGGTCAGGTTGTTAATGCAGGAACCAGTTCTGCTTGCCTATAGGTAGGACACTGCACCCATCCCAAATCCCCTGCAAATACAGGGAAGGCCATTTTTTACTTCCCATTAGTCCTTCCCTCATTTAGAGCTCAAACACACAACTGGGACATAAAGACTCTCAAAATAATTAGCACAATCATAATGTTTGTCCTTCATCCCCATCAGATCAAAACAAATACAGCCTCCGATCACAACACTATTGTAACTTAGCGTGCTCCACAGTGAACTGCACAAGCCCTAGATGTTGCAGAAGAGTCTGCAAGGGTTCAGCTTACACATTCTTACCTATGAGGTTGTGCAGCGCATTGATTACTCTTGTTACAAAGGTACTTGAACATTACCAGAAATTAGTTCTAGATGAAAGAGAACCTCTACATACTACGTGAGGCAAAACATCCGCAAAGGTGCACAGAAAGCAACTTTGTTAACAACACCATGTTCTAAACTAATTTAGAAAATGCTTGTTTATTCACAGCACTACACAAGTAAAACTTAACACCAACATTTAAAGAACAAAACTAGAGTTCATGTGCAGCAAATGCACTAACCTTTGCACACATACTGACTGGGGCAATACACCTACTCAAGTTCCATTCTTCATTTATTTCCAACAGCCTCCCCTTTTCTTGGGTGTGACCAGGCTTATGAAATGAGGGAACAGAATTAGGCTGAACATCAGTAGCTAAACACTTGCTTGTTCCCACCACTTGAAATTAAACACTCTGACGTATCAGGTAAAATGTGGACATCATACTGACAGGGCCATGAACCTGAATCTTGTTAATGTTAACTTGTATCCTCATCACCCTGAAAAGGTCTCTCTTCCCAACTTTTCAGAAGCAGAAGCTACAAGAGACTAATAAGCACATGATAAAAAAACACCCACCAAGTTAAAAGAGAGGCACAATTCAGTCCTACAAAGCAAGGAGAAAGCATTAGACTGACCAGTGAAACAAGATGAGAGAGAGGGTTTTACCAGCACAAATATCCTAGCTAAGACACTGTGGAAGCTCCACAGCGCTCAAAAAACTACTACACAGTAATCAACACTGACATGCCAAAGAATGCACACACTAGAAAATTCTGCAAGAGGAGAAGGCAGAGTGAGCCCCTCTGGAACAGCTAAAACAGACCTGCATGTGAGAAATGACAGGTAGGAGGAGGGCACAAAAAAAAAAGTCAGAAGAAAACCCCACTGTTAACTTCAGGCATTGGGAACTTAGAATTATCCTTCTTCCTCACCTTCACCCCAGAGTTTTCAGCGTTAGTCACAAAGAGTTACTCTAAATGCTGCCCGCACACAGCCTTCCACAGATGCAAACAGGTTGTGTTTTACTGCATTTTACTCCTGACAGCAGAAATAACTGCCCGGAGATTACAGAAAAGGAACAGAAAAAGAAACAGGACACATGAAACTGTTTTCTATTAAAAATCCTCCACTTTTCTGACGGTCAATAGCGAAGAAAATCCCTGGTGGATAAATATAGATTTTGTAATCAGCTAAAAATTAGAGCTATGAGTACGTCTCTTGACAGCTCCAAGAACAGCTCTCAGTTGCTTAGACTCACAGAAAGTTTATAATCAACTTGCTGCAAAAGCTTTAATTTAGAACATGTGTCACTTAGGAAAAATACTGAAGCAAGACCTGACTTTATTTTTCAAATGTCTTAACAACTAATCCCCTTGGGATTATGTCAGGCATGTCACATTAGGATGACTTGGGCTCACCTTGACCAGCGAGTATGTTAAAATGCAACTAAACCTGTCTACATTTCCACTCCAACTCATGCTTCTAAAATTTCAAATGGTTACAGAGGAAAAGCATCTGTGGATTTAACACTGATCAAGAACACATTATCAAGTGTTTTATTCAACATGAAATGTCATAGGCAGAAGCAGTCTTACAAATAATGTAGAATTCATTTTCTACACACCTGAATTCAAAAAAGAAGGGGAAACTTTTCTGCAGAAAAATCTATTTGCTGTGGTAGGCTGCTATTGTAAAAGGTATATTTATACAGTACAAGCTTTTGGTGCAAAGGATTACATATGCAAATGGCTGAGTTAATAAACTAGAGCTGAGAATGAGCTTTTCCTGTTCCTGTTAATTTATGGCCCAGCACCACATTCCTTTCACGCAATGCCATAATCTTCAGAGAATGAGTTCACATTATCCTCCTCAGAGTAATCTAGGAATGCAGATAGAAAGAACATCAGCCATCACTTTCATAAGACTCTCCCGCTTTACCCTCAAGGGTTTAGGTGACTGATAAGGTTTTAGATATTATTAAAACTTCAAACATCCGTTCTTGGCTGCTACTACCCTCCGAGCACACAGCTTCCTGCCAGCGGGTACTTGTACCAACACTAAAGCCTTCACAACATTGATTCAACCAATACTGCACGTCAAAACCACCACGTGGTTCTCCAATCCCCTGCTCACCTTGTCACTCCTCAACTGCTGAAATGCAAGAATATGCAACTTCCAGATCTGTCCTTTATCCCAACAATAAAATAAGGAGTTTGGGAATACACCAGCTGCACCAGAAACCTTTTTGTACAATACAAACATTGGCACAAGAAGAGTTCAGGTATAAATCCCCCTCTAGACATGTCTCAGCCACAACCCAAAACTTGGCTTTCACTCCCCCAGTTGAATGCCTGCACCCATGTGGTGATGCCATCCATGTTTTGACCACTGCTTTCAACAGAAGAGGCTCAGTCCAGGAGCTTCTGCCACCCAGGAGAGCCACCACATTCAAATCACTCCCCCAAATCAGCAAGATAACCTCTTTGGAAAAGGGGACCCTGCTCAGGCATCTCATTCCAGGACAGTATTTGCAACTGCAAATAACAAATGGATTGATACCTTCACCTAGTTAGACCCAAGACTTAAGCCTCTATAAAAGCTAAGCTGCAGAGCAGATCTCTCTCTCCATGTCCTGCTGTAGAGGTGACCGAGGCACCTCTGAGGTGACAGAGGACACCTTGCATGGCCTTTTCCTGCAAGTCGCACAGACAAAGCAGGTGCCAATTCTGGGCTACGAGCATCAGGGCAGCTGCAGGTCAGGCATCTGCACACTCCAGCCCTTAGGCCACCCTGGATGTTTTGCCTCCTCCTTCTGTCAACTGTACAGAAAGTACAAACATGCTCCTGGCACATTTATCTTCACTCAGCTTTCTGAAGAATCAGTGAAATGAATCACATGTGGCACTTGTATCTATTCTACTAAAATAAACAAAACTCAACCACAGGATCACTTTTTAGTATTCAAAGCACTCATGCGCTGATGGACACAGCCCTGATGAAAATACTTGCTCAGATGACAACTCCTCCCTCTGTGGGCTTTAACAGCTCCTAACCCAATGCAGGGTCAGGGCAGTTACCTGGCTGCAAACGCACCTTGAACATCACATCTGTCTTCAGTTAGGGGAAGGGGATTCCAGTACAAAAGCAGCATTAACAAAATAACTCAGAAAACTACAACAGCAATATACCAGGTCTCTATAAGTAGATTTGTAACTAAGAATAAGAGCTATTAATTAGTTTTCAATGGTAACAGCAAAAAGCTAATGATGTATTAGGAGCCACTGACACTGCATTTAACATTTAGTATTTCCCTCATTTCTCACAAGGTGACAGACAGACTTACAAATTCATGATATGACACAAGAGGTCTCAACACACAAAAACTATTACCAACTATATTAACCTCATCGGGAAATCTATCCAGAAAGTGAATCCAATAGAAATTAATCTTTAACCAGACCTTTTGACAGTGAGCTCATAAGTAATGTTTCCATTCCCAGTATCTGTACGAGTTCGAGTTACAACAACGCTATGGACAACAGCCATAAAGAGGTAGCACGCATTTTAACATGTGTATATTAGGTTTAACTTTAAGAGCCAAGTTTTTGGTGGGAGAGGGGAGTTATCTTCTGCAGTCAACCTTTTTAAACTCAGCCTTCTCCATTCAAACAGCTGGCATATAGAAGAGCTTAAAACATAAAAAGCAAAGTGACCTATTGTGTTTTGACTCAAACTAGCTACAGAAGTAACCTTCAAGGTTACCTTGCCCTATGTGCGGCCTCAGGAAGGAAAAAAACCACAGTTTCAGCAAAGGAATTTCTTGCCTGGCTGGAGGCCACACCCGCCACAACAACTGATGGCAGGAAAGCATTTGGGTTCACAACTCTACCCGTAGCACCCAGCCGGAGGCGAAGCAAAACTTTCTCATTTTCGGAGAAGAAAAGAAACTCTTGCTCAATAAGTAGCAATTATGCTGCAGAATTTATATGCTGAGCACGGCTGAATGTAGGAGCACCAGATCAGTCAACCATAGCTTTAGTGCTTTGAGTATGATTAACAGAATGAACTTTCAAAGGTCAATTAAATGTCAACACATTTTAAAGAGATATTCTTCTTAAGCTGGGGTGATGTGTAACAACAGTACCTTCCAGAGCTGCTGTGCACTTTCACCTCAAAATTTTACCCATCTTATACTTACATGTGCAGATATAAAGATGATAACTAATTAACCTTTGATAGAAAATAATGGCTATTTACGCTCCTGGCTTTTCTATCACTAAGCCGTCTTTATTACTTGTGTCTAACCAAGTTCACAGAGACACTTGCCCCAAAATTTCATTTCAACTGTCGAGGGTGTGAGCAAAGTGAGAAGAAAAGGAGCAAGAGCAGTTTGAAAGTCTAATAACTTACTAAATGAAAATGAGAAGAGGCTTTTGATATGCAATTGAGCTGCCTCGATGTTAAACTGGAGGAGGATTGGGGGGGGGGGACGGGACCGTAACTGAATTAATTATGAACGCATTAATCATGACTTTAGGCAGCCCAGTGATTTATCTCTTCACTTCTAAACATTTCTGACAATTGAAACTTCAGCTAACTAGCTCAAGACATCTTAAACGCGGAAAAGCTGAACGCTCAGTACGATTCATTTAAGCCACCCCTCAAACCGGACGCTCAAATCATTAGCTATTAGTTTAAAAATTAAAAAAAAAAAAAAAAAAAGGCATCCATCTCAGTACAAACTAAAAGGATCAAAATCCCGACCAAGGCCTCACAACAATACCATAATCGTTCTGACATGAGCAGTATTTATTCAAAACCAGAGCTAAAGAATAATTTGAGAGTTGGGAAAAACCAGCAGAGAGCCGCACTCTGTGCAGACGCCAGAAAACGGGCTGGAGAGTTTTCCTTCCACAAGAGCAGCGGTCCCGCCACCTCTTCACAGGTAGGTTTGTAACTCCACGCAATTTTAGGAAGAGTTTTTTAGGAGGTTCCCGCTCCGGCCCTGACAGTCCCGCCAGGTTTTGAGCCAGGTGCCGCGGGTTGCGCACGGTGACGGCTCTCCCTAGACTGGGGCCAGGGCGGACAACCTTCTAAGTTCCTAAAAAGTTTCCAGACGCGGGGGCTGCCTGACCCCCACTGGCTCCGCGGGGGCCGCCGGGCGGGGCCG